>NW_027532825.1:9786253-9868473 GCF_008692635.1 Crocuta crocuta
AGACGTAACCCCGTGGACAGAAGGGGATTACTGTGCTAAATGTTATAAAACCGAGTGAATTCATGGAGGGGAGACTGAGGATGGTCAAGCCCTCCAGAGATGGGGTACAATGAGAACCATTTTCTAGTGTAACTTTTCAACCCGATTTCCACATCGGGACTCTGTTTTTAGTATCATCAAGTCGTGTTCCCCCCGGTCACATCAGACTTGTGTTGCTGTGGGGGATTCTTTGAGTCTCAAGAGTGACAGCTGGTGTAGACAGAACCCTCTGTGAACCAGCAAAAGTCTCCAGGAAAAGGAGGGACATTTCCTAGCTTCCTCCCCGCCCCCGACCAATGTTCGCGTGAGATTTCTGAATAGGAGACTAGGAAGTTTTTAATTTTTTTTATGTTTATATTTGTCGGGGAGGGGCAGAGAGGGGGACACGGACCCCCAAGCAGGCTCCAGGCTCTGGGCTGGCAGCACAGAGCCTGATGTAGGTCTTGGACTCACGAACGGCGAGGTCACGACCTGAGCCGACCTCAGTCAGATGCTTAACCAACCGACTGAGCCCCCCGCGTGCCTCGGAAGAGCTCCTTTGCTAAAACCCGTGTCCTGTAATCACGTTTTTAGAACTCGCCCGCGCAGTTCTGCAACATCTGCAGCGCCAAGCACCGCGGCCCCGGAAGTGCCATCTTGGAGATGAAGAAATAGCCTGGCCCCTCCTCCCCGCGCTCTGAGACGGTGTCTGCAGCTGGGGCGGCGGCGTGGACACCAGCGCTGTTCAGAGTTGTGCGTGTTCGTGGTGCGTGGCCCTGGGCCCGCCTGCTCGGGGCTTCTCTCTGCAGGTGCGGAAGCTGGGATTTTCCCCATTCCTGGCTGGGTTCGCTTTTCAGGACCAGAAGGAAGTGTGAGGGTTGGAAATGAATTTCTAGGCCCCAGCGGGACTGCGTGGCCAGCGCCGGGCGGCTGCTGCCACGGGCCCTGCGGACCAGCCCTCACCGGCTGGGGCGGCGCTTTGTGTGTGGCGGCCGCTGTGCTTATCTCATCAGTAGGCGTTTCCTGAAACACTGTGTAAATCGTCACTTAGCCCGGGCAGCAGGGAGGAGTCCCACGAGCGGCCGGCATCCTGCTGTTTCACGTTGACGCACCGCCTTCTGTGTCCTGAGGACCAGCGGGGTCTGGCCCTGCAGGCGCTCTGTGTTTGTTGACTGAATAAATGTTCGCTCTTGCCACTGTGAAAGGCTCCCTGGTAGCGAGTTCTGGTGCCCTAAGGACAGAGGAGAGTCTCCCCGCCTCAGAGCGGGCGGGGTCGTGGTGGGGTCCTGCCCGCCCGGAGGCCGAGAGGGAGGCTCCCGGGAAACGGGACCCTCCGAGGCGGAGCGGCCTGGGCTGGAGCCCTGTGAGCCCCCGTGGAACGCAGAGCGGAGGAGGCAGGGACAGAACGCCAGCCTGTGACGGGTCTGCGTCCTGGGAGAGGCTGCCGACCTCCTGCCAGGGGTGCGGCGTGAGGGCGCTCGGAAGCGACTCTCCCTGCCACATCCGTGTCCGCGGCCCCAGGCCACACTGCCTGCAGGAGCCACCACACCAACCCACCGTTAGATTCCTGACCCTCAGAAACGGGGATCGCGAACATCGGTTGGTTTTATAAAGTGGCTACATTTGGGGGGAGTCCGTTGTGCGGCGCGAGACAGCTGATGCAGCAAGCGCTTACCCAAAATTAACCGCGGTTTCTGCTGCTTGACCACAAACACGGGACATTGGCGGCTACTAAAACCACCAAATGCAGAATTCTGGGGGACTGTCAGTCCTGGTCACAGGAAGCAGCCTCCATGCCGCACACGACAGCCCTTTGTTGGGGACATTTTTTAGCAGAGGTCCTGACAAAGTGGAGAGGACAGAATTTGAAATCCTACCACTTAAGAAACAGGCAAAGGAAACGGATCGCACGTTGCCTCAAAGACCCAAAATCTGAGGGGTTTGCAAGGTTTAGAAGTAGGTCACACACAAGGGGAAGAGCAGCTCTGTTGCCGTTGCTTTAGGAGCCCAAGTGCTGAGGTTAAAGTTAGTTACGTCATGAAAGGTGCAGGCCCCTGGGCGGCTCAGTCAGCTGGGTGTCCAAATCTCGATTGCAGCTCAGGTCCTGATCCCAGGGTCACGAGATCGAGCCCCATGTGAGGCTCTGCACGGAGTTTTGAGGCTGCTCAAGATTCTCTGTCTCTCCCCCTCTCCCCCACTCCCTCCAACAATTACAACAACCTATTGGGGCAACTAGGTGACTCAGCTGGTTAAGTGTCCAACTCTTGGTTTCACCTCAGGTCACAATCACGTGGGTTCAAGCCCCAGGCTGGGCTCCACACTGGCAGCACAGAGCCTGCTTGGGATTCTCTCTCCCTCTCCCCCCGCCCCCACTCGTGCGGTCTCTGTCCCTCAAAATAAATTTTTTTTAAAAAGACCAGGAATTATGTTTTAAAAAAAAGTGTTGGGCGCCTGGGTGGCTCAGTCAGGTAAGCATCTAACTTTGGCTTAGGTCACGAACTCCCTGTTGGTGGGTTCGAGCCCCATGCCGGGCTCTGGCAGACAGCTCAGAGCCTGGAGCCTGCTTCCGATTCTCTGTGTGTGTGTCTCTCTCTCTGCCCCTTTGCCACTTGTGCTCGCTCGCTCTCAAAAATAATAAACGTTAATTTAAAAAAAAAAAATGTACATTCGAGAACTTTCTAACCTCTCAGGTGTCTAGCAACAGAGCGTGCCCCCTTGGAGGCCACTGCCTGGAGGCGGGACAGGTTCTAGCCAAGGCAGGTGACCGCCAGTCAGACCCGTGGCCTCGCCTCTGGGCTGCCGGTTACAGTAGCCGATTCTAAGCCCCCGTCCACTCTAAGCATCTCCAAATCCCTCTAGAAACAGCACGTTTAATTGGTTGCTCTCACGCTCTGTTATTTTTACACTCAGATCCAATGCCCATCTGTCGTGCGTCTGAATGCCCACGTCCTTGGCTGGCTCATTAATTCGGTGTCACTACAGGGTCCTCACTCCCACCCTCCCTGCTGGGCAGGACCCACTTTCTCTCCCTTCTGACCACACTGCAGCCTCCTTTCATTTTTTGCCAGATTCACGTACATCCTTTGGCTTACAATCATGCCAGTTCTTGTAGAACTGCCAGTGTTACTTACGTGTTTGGGTTTTTTCCCCTCAAAAGGAAAAGGAGCACAACATTCCCACGTGTGTTATGGGCCAGGCGTGTCCCCTAAACGTTCTGGGCTGGAAGTTCCACCCGCAGGACCTCAGGATAGGACCAGACTCGGCAAGAGGCCTTTGAAGAGGTAATGAAGGAAGAGCGGAGTCCTGTGGGCGGCCCTAAGCCAAGGTGACTCGCGTCCTTAGAAGGGGACGAAGTTTGGACACAGCCACGCGCACACACTCAGAGGAAGGGCCACGTAGGGTCCAGCAGGAGGGCGGCCATCTGAGCCAAAGGAGAGGCCTCAGGACCCCAAACCTGCTGGCCCCATGGTCTCGGACCCCTCGCTCCAGAACCGCGAAGAGACCCTGCTGTGGGGCAAGCCCGCCAGCCCGCGGTATTGTGCTCGGCGGCCCCAGCCAACAAATGCAGCGTAGTGATTCCCCAGGTCACGAGGGGCTGCCCTCTGCCCGGGGGGCTCTGCCTGCACGTCTCAAACAGCGGGCACCCCCCCCAAGCCCACTCCCATGCTGGGGCGCTTTTCAAGGTCACAGGGCTTTCTCCCGTCTCCATGGTTACTTACCATGATTGTGCTTCCCCTCTGACTGCTTGGCGCTAGGCTTCTCCACCAAAACGTATAGATGAAAGTACAGCAGGAATCGTCTACGTAAACAGCGCAGGGGCACCTGGGCAGCTCAGGCGGTTCAGCATCCGACTCCTGACATCGGCTCAGGCCACGATCTCGCGGTTTGTGAGTTCGCGCCCCACACTGGGCTCTCTGCTGACAGTGTGGAGCCTGCTTAGGCTTCTATCTCCCTTTCTCTCTGCCCCTCCGCTTGCTCTCTACCTAGCTCTCAAAATTAATAAATTAAAAAAAATTTAATATAGTGTGTAAAAGGACATGACATAAATTTTGAATTCCAATAATCTAGAAGAGGTGCTCTCAAGCGCTCAGTGAAGTATTTGCTGATGATATTACCTTAATTTGAAGTTCATTTTAATACGGGTAGCTGCTTTTAAGATTTTTTTTTTTAGCTTCAATTTTGAAAAAGGCTTGTACTAAGATTTAGGTTCACGATACATACTTTTACCCCCTCCAAACGTTAACATACCTGCATTAGTCACAACCCTAAGCTCAGTCAACATGGAGAATTTAGTGGCACCGGGGTGGCTCCGTCACTTACATGTCCAACTTCGGATCCGGTCAGGATCTCACAGCTGGTGAGGCCCGCGTCGGGCTCTGTGCCGACAGCTCGGAGCCGGGAGCTGCTTCACATTCTGTGTCTCCCTCCCTCTCTGCCCCTCCCTCCGCTTGTGCTTTGTCTCCCTGTCTCTCAAAAATAAACATTTTTTAAAAATGGAGACTTTAGTGTAAGGGTCATGGAATTAGAAGAAGGCCGGCGTCGTGCCTGGGCTGCAGGCGCTGTGGTGAGGCCAGTCTGAAGAGAAGACCCTCCTGCAGCCCGAGGACACAAGGTGGACTCCCCGAAGGAGGTGGCACCCACCATCGACTCCCCTTGCACAATCCAGAGAAACAGACCGACGCGCCTGGCTGTGAGTCCGGGCAGCCCCCCAGGATGTGAGCCAGCACTTGGCGCTGCCTTCTCACGTTCTGCTTTTCTTGGTTGTGAGTCGTGTCCGCTGAAGAGCGAGGGGCGGGGGGACGGCTCTCCATGAGCGAGGATAGCATCTGGGCTCGACTTCTTAATACTGGAGGAGGACGTGGTGGCAGGTAGGAAGTGATTGTCCCCAGATGCCGCCTCGCTAATTCCTGCGCCTCCTTCCACTTAAACAGCCCTTCCCCTGCGTGGCGGCGCCCGTCTCCGGGGACGGCTCGCTTCCCCAGTACGTGCCTCCAGGGCAACCTGGGCTTCTCCAAAGACTAGTGAAGTCTTGGAGTTAATCACCCACTTGATTCCCATTAGACTGTGAGTCCCCAGAGAGCAAGGGCTGCCCTCTTCATTCTAGGTCTATCCTCGGTGCCTACTTAAGTGGGCTTGATATGAAAGACACCCAACGGGGCACCCTGGGTGGCTCAGTTGGTTAAGCGGCCGACTTCAGCTCAGGTCATGATCTCATGGTCTATGAATTCAAACCCCACATCAGGCTCTGTGCTGACAGCTCAGAGCCTGGTACCTGCTTCGGATTCTGTGTCTCCCCCTCTCTCTGACCCTCCCCCGCTCATGCTCTGTCTCTCTCAAAAATAAATGAACGTTTAAAAAAAATGAAAGACGCTCAACTATGTCTGCTGACAAGTGAGGAAACAGAGTTGACTCTATCAACTCCCCTCTACTCAGCCCAAATCCAGGAGCTGAAGGCAACGCAGCCGAGGACGCACGAGCCCCTAGCATGTAGAAGACTAATCCCGGGCCGGTCTTCACTCCTCTCCCTGTCTGCCCTGCTCAAGTGGTCAAGTACAGCGCTGTTGCCATTGTGGTTTTGAGATAGTGCAGAGAAATCGGGCGTGATCCCTTCTGTGCCATGGA
Source organism: Crocuta crocuta (assembly GCF_008692635.1). Lineage (NCBI taxonomy): Eukaryota > Metazoa > Chordata > Mammalia > Carnivora > Hyaenidae > Crocuta > Crocuta crocuta. The sequence continues at coordinate 9,791,894 of NW_027532825.1, forward strand.
GAGGTTACAGCAGGAAACGGAGGTGCAGGAGGAAGAAGAGGAAGGTGGAGAAGGAAGCTAGGAGAAAAGAACATTGCTCTTAGAACTGGGAGGTCGAAGAGATCGATGGTCTACAATGAAGGGAACAGCATTTCATGAGCTGGGACTCCCGGATGATGGAGCAGTAATGATAAGGGGCTGTCACATTCCTCAAAAGTGAGCCATTTTCTAGAACCTCTGGCTTTTCAAAGTCCAAATAAGTCAGAATTTGCCTCTCCCCTTTCTTTTTAAAAAATATTTTAATGCTTATTCATTTTTGAGAGAGACAGACAGAACATGAGCGGGACAGGGGCAGAGAGAGAGGGAGACACAGGATCCGAAGCAGCTCCAGGCTCTGAGCTGTCAGCACACAGCCCGATGCAGGACTCAAACTCATAAACCGCAAGATCATGACCTGAGCTGAGGTCAGATGCTCAACCAACTGAGCCCCCCGGGCGCCCCATGCCTCTCCCCTTTCTGTGTTCAGCTGTCATCTTGTGTCTCTGGCACAGCATAGGATGTCATCAAAATGTCCATCTGCTTGATAGGCTGGGAACTCTGAAAGACAAAGACTCTGTGTGTGTGTGTGTGTGTGTGTGTGTGTGTGTGTGTGTGTGTGTGTGTGTGTGTGTGTGTGTGTGTGTGTGTGTGTCTCTCTCTCTCTCTCTCTCTCTCTCTCCTCACCCCTCAGGGCCTATTTAAAATGTTTTTCACAGCTTCACGGCTTAATAAATAGGTTACTGAGACCCTGTGGACGGACAAGACGACAACAGCGCCACAGATCGCGGGCCGTGTGTTCTATGTGACTTTAGATGACCCTTTATTCTAGGCTGTACCGTCAAGGCGTAACTGTTTCTTCCCACTCATTTCTCTCTTCCACGCGTATGGATTATCTCCTATCATCGCTGTAATAACCCACGAGATAAGTGCTTTGATCCTCATTTTACAAAGCCTGAGACCCAAAAAGGTAAAAGGCCTTACCCCAGGGAAAGCGTCAGAATCCGAAGTTGTCAGCAGGGCTGTGTGACTCGCCACTCCAGGCTCTACGTCTCCATGCTGGGCCTTTTTCTTCATCTCTACCAACGTGCCATCCTGCCACACGAGTAAAATAAAAGAGTGAGAGCTGAAGAATGTTCTATCAAAGTATTTTCCAAGTAACAGGTTCTGAATCTGTATTTCTTGGTTTGTGTTCAATGCATCTTAGCGAAGCGCTTGTCCCTTGCGAGTGCCCTCGTTTGCTAAGCAGATTCAGAGGCAGAGCCAGACAGCCGGAGGAGGATTCGGTCTCGTCCAAGGACGAAGAAGACTGACAGTTTCCCAGGGCGCCCCTCTGTTTGATGCACAATATGGGAGACCCCCCAAAGCAACTAAACTACCAGTTGGTTTTGAGCTCACTTTCTTCATTACCTGATAGCAACCACATGCATACCTGAACTCCCCGATTCCCTGCCACCTAACATGCGTGACCCTGTGTTCAAGGCTGTACCCGTCACACGTGGAAAGGTACTCCTTCAAGGTCACTGCAAACAGACGGCAGTTTTCTTCCCAAAGTGCCTACAACTTCTTATATTCCTTTAATACAGAAAAATGACTTTAATAACGTCAGCAGCCTGGTCACTGGAAGGAGCCACAGCTAAGGTTTTATGAAGACAATTTTTCTTTGCGGCCACAAAAATAATGGAAACCGGTTTTTCTTTTTTTTCCAGTGACAAATGGCAAGGTTCCTGCATGGACGAGACATGCTGACCTCTGGAGGTTTGAGCTAAGGTCCCCCCCCACACACCCCCAAGCAGAAATACATTTAGAGTCCATCTGAGATTCAGAGAGCAGAGAGCTCGTCGTCTAACAGTTCCAGAACATTCTCTTTATGGACAATGATCAGCACAGACTGGTTTATATGCACGCATGGAGCCACTGGATGGGCGTCCGTCCTATGCAAACTGCACAGAGAGTGAGGAGGTGACTGTGGTTAGGGGGAGGTGTTCAAGTGAATGTATTTTTTATACATTTAAGTAACCTGTCCAAATTTCCAAAAGAACCATACACTCCCCAAGAATTTTCCACAGTCTACATCCTTACTTGCAAGACTCATGTTCTGTGTACTACACTGGGCAGAAGCACTTACGTAAAAGATGAAGCCAGTCCCTGCCCTCAAGAAACTAACCAGAGCCTCTCTCAGATGGAAACTGGTCAGGTACAGAGAAACCCTCCTGACTGATTTCAAACAGGAATTTTAACCCAGGGAAGCGTGGGACAAAGATGCCCTGAAGGCTAAAAGAGCAAAGGGAAGAAGGGAGGAGACTGGAGGGGAAAAGGGAGGCAGGGGACGCCCAGAGAGGAGACACGAGCCTCTCTGGGCAGCGTGCGCTCCCCCAGACGGTATGCCCGCCACCTTGCTGACTCTGTAGTTGGTCTGGATGTGCCCAAGCGATGGCGCGCTGACCTGGGGTGGGGCTGCCGCAAGGTGCTCCTGGCATCCGACATCACCCCAACCCACTACCACTGCAGTGGCCGCACAGGCAGCCACGACAAACGCCAGCCACGCCGGCGACCCCCACGGCATTGGAGCCAGAGGTCAGAAGATTCTCTTCCTCTTGCTGTTTGATCTCCGAGTTGTGTTCTAGTTTTGTTTTTATTTAAGTTTGTTTATTTTTGAGAGTGAGAGAGAGCAGGGGAGAGACAGAGAACCTCAAGCAGGCTCCTCACTGTCAGCACAGAGCCTGATGGGGGGCGGGGTTGGAACTCACGAAGTGTGATCATGACCTGAAGCAAGATCGAGAGTCAGATGCTTAACTGATCGAGCCACCCAGGCACCTCCACCCCCCCACCCCCCCGTTGTGCTTTCTATTGGCAGGATGTAAAGTGTGGCCCAAAATCGAGCCCAGGGAATATAGTTTGCAGACTTCGAGCCCCAACAAAGGGCAGAAGGCAGACGTGGGGCTGAGGGACAACAGGTAAACACCAGCACCACAGTGCAAGCAGATTGCTAACAAAACAGGAAACGCATGGCATCTACAGGAGTGTAAGTAAGTCATCCACCTGCATAGGGGCTGGGGAAAACCACCCAAGCCAGTTCTGGAAAGATACCTATAGATTAGCCATTGATTTATCCCTTCATTCAGCAAGTATTACGTACCAAATAAAGGGGTGAGACTTCAAGTAGAGGCAGCAGCTTGTGTGAGAGGAAACGAGGTCCGTCCTGTAACGGAAATGCACCATGTGAGGTGAGAAGGTGAAAGTGAAGACCACAGGGGCCACACGGAGGGGTCTGAACTTCATTCCTAAGTGCTCAGGGGGTGGGGGGGGTCACTGAAGGATTTGGGTCGGGGAATGACATGGTCAGACTGACCTACATTCTGGAGAAAGTATTTTAGGAAGGACTAGACCAGGATGACCCCTACACACCCCCGAGGTCAGTGGTAACGAGGCAGGCACGAGACCGGCGTCTGGGACGTGGGACTCCCTCGGCACCCGTCGTGGGGGGCTCCCCACCCTACACAGGAGTTTCTTCCCACTTGGGGGAAGCCGTGGTCTAACTCAGTCTGACACTCCACGTATCATGAAGATGTCCCACTTGAGAGTATTTATAAATGGAGAATTCAGTATATTTAGGAAGCAACATAGATCCTTGGAAACAAGTTCATGGCTGACATGGCTGGTGACATGCACGTTCATCAAGGCCTGGGACGTGAGAGAAAAGATGTGAGAGGCACGCTTGCCCCCCGCCAGCCCCACATCGCCACATGCCTACCAGTCAGCTGTAATTGGTCGTGGTTTTTTAAAATAGGAATGAAATGAAAAAGAAAATGTATTGGGGCACCTGGGTGGCTCGGTCGATTAAGCATCTGACTTCAGCCTCAGGTCATGATCTCACAGTTTGAGTTTGAGCCCCAAGTCAGGCTCTGTGCTAACAGCTCAGATCCTGGAGCCTGCTTCCGATTCTGCGTCTCCGGCTGTCTCTGCCCCTCCCCCGCTTGTGCATGCTCCTTCTCAAAAATAAAATAAAAACATTAAAAAATATTTCTGCACAGTGAAAGAAACAATCAACAAAATTCAATGGCAACCTACAAAACGGGAGAAGATATCTGCAAATGACAGATCTAATAAAGAGTTAGTATGCAATGTACATAAAGAACTTACGGGGGTGCCTGGGTGGCTCAGTCGGTGAAGTGATGGACTTAGGCTCAGGTCATGATCTTGCAGTTTGTGAGTTCGAGTCCCGCATCGGGCTCTGTGCTGACAGCTCAGAGCCTGGAGCCTGCTTCGGATTCTGTGTCTCCCCCTCTCTCTGCCCCTCTTCCTCTCACACACAGTCTCAACCTTGCTCTCAAAAATAAATAAACAAAAATGTTTCAATTAAAGGAAGTATATATAAGGGAAACATATTGCTCACTTCCACTATCAGTTCACGTTAAAAGGAGAACTTCTGGGGTCATTTAAGGATGTGTGACGAAACGACACAAACCCCACGATACGCATCTCCAAGGCACCCATGCTCACCTTTCGAAGGCCGACATCCCCCTCTGAATGGTAACGCCGACAGCATGAGCCAGAACACCCACTCGGCAAGAACCGGAGAAAGCCGGTGGTCTGATCACCCTACCGCTAGAATTCCCGGACGGCAGGTGACCACCTCACACTTCCCGGGCTGAGGGGGCAAGCCCAGCGGGCACGGCCTCCACCCCGCCAGCGTGGCCCACGAGACCCGCGGGGGACAGGGGGACGGGGGCCCCCAGGACCCGGCAAGGGGGACAGCGTCAAGGGTTATCGGGCCAGTGGGCTCTTGGTCAAGGCAGAGGAATCAGTTTTAAGCCCATGACGGAAGCAAGAAGGGTGGGAACCGGGAGATTAAACTGCTTCAAATTTGAGGTGGAAAGAAAAAAAGACTTTGCGGGGGAGGAGGCAAGATGGCGGAGAAGCAGGGCGCTCGTCCGTGGCGCTCGCCCCCTATCTCGCTCGGGGAAGGCCCGAAGCCACCGGAACCCTTACAGAACCCAGGAGTCTGGGCGGAAAAGGAGACGGAGTCCGCCGAGACACCGCCTTATGGCGTGAGTTCGAACTGGGGACGATTAAAACGGGCCGGGACCGGAGACACGGACGGAGGGAGGGGACCCCCTTGGCGGGGAGCCACGCTGAGTCGAGGGGAAAAGAAAGAGCAGCTGAAACTGCAAGGAACTGTCCTTGCCCCTGAGAAGAGAAAAACCTCGGCTCGGGACGCAGGGGATCCGGGTTCCAGCTGCGCAGCTGACCGGGAGCTGGACGCCCCGGTCCCAGACGACATGGAAACTACGCCTCTGCCCGCCAGCTCGCCCGGAGGGGAAGCGGCCCGCCGCTCTCCTGGCTCGGCTAGGCCCCCGCTGGGGGGGCGCCGGGCCTGAGGCCGCTCGAGGGACTCGGCCTGCGGGTTTCTCTCTCGGGTGGGATCAATGGCGCACGCAGACTAAGATCTGGAAACGAGGCCTGGCTTAGGACACAGGGCCCTGCCCACCTGGCTGTGCCCGAGACACCGCGAGATCGGACCCAAAAGAGTGAGTTGCAATGCTTGCGTCGAGGAGGGACTGGGGCGCCGCCATTTTTCTCCCCAGAACCTCCAAGGTGGGACCTCAGCGAGCAGCCCTTGGGACCACAGTGAAGGCTGCGACTGGCCTCCACCAACCACGCCCATCCCGCTGCCCCATAGAGAGCTGCCCCCCCTTTTTTTTTAACACCGGAACCCGGGGCAAGACCAACATGGATGCACTGCCATGATTACTTCTACATCAATTCTTTCTATTCAGGTATATTTTCCCTTGTCTCATTCATATCCCTCCCCCTCTGCTGGACTGGGCACTCTGGTCATTGGTTTGCTTAAACAGTCACATTTAATCCATTCTCTAGATGTATATCCTACACCTCCACCACTACCTTTGTATCTCTCTCTCTCTCTCTCTCTCTCTCTCTCTAGAGTAATCATACTATATAGTTTCTCTGAGTAACATTATCTTTGTTCCTTTCTCCTCGCCTCTTACCATATTCTCCTCTTTCTCTCTCTTAGTTTATCTACCTGGTCATTTCTCTTCCAATTTCGCTTCCTCCCCACTCACTCTCTTTGTATATGCTCTTCCATCAGCACTGCATATACCCGGCTCTTTATTTGTAGCTGGGAATTCTGGTTTTATGCTTTAAGACTGTCCTTTGTCTTTTGGGTTTTTTTCTTTTTTCTTTCCCTTCCTTCTTTTTTATTATTTTTCCTCCTTCCTCTTTTTTTCCTTTCTTTCCCCCCCTTTTCTTTCCCCTTCCATTTGCGTGTTTCTTGGATTTGTCCATTCCATTTGTGTGCCTTTGTTCCCTGTGTGTTTGTCGGTCTGTTTTCCTTTCCAGGGTTCCCTCAAGAAACAAACCAAAGTACACATGGTGGAGAGTCCTAACTACCACTATGAGTAGAAAAAATAAAATAATGAAAGGCTCACCAAGAGATACCAAGAGACACCATTCAAAGAACACTTCATGAAGAGACAGGCCCTGGATAGTCGAAGAGCCTTCTTTAATACAGCAGTACTCGCAGGTACAGAGTGCATAACAAGCTTTTAAAACTAACAAGAGACAGAAAGCTAGCAAAAATGAGGAATCGGAAGAAATCTCCTCTAAAGAAATTCCAGGAAGAAATTCCAGCTAAAGAACTGCTCAAAACAAATATAGCAACATAACTGAACAAGAATTTAGAACAATAGTCATAAAATTAATCGCTGGGCTTGATAAAGGCATGGAAGACATCAGAGAAACTATTGCTACAAAGACTATGGAGCTTAAAAATAGTTGTGATGAATTTAAAAATGCTATGAATGAGATGCATAATAAAATGGAGACATCCAATGCACAGATTGAAGAGGCAGAGAGAATAAGTGAATTAGAAGACACAATTATAGAAAAAGGAAGCCAAGAAAAAGAGAGATAAACTGAGCCGGGAAATTGAAAGGAGAGTTCGAGAGCTGAGTGATACAATCAAATGGAACAATATCTGTATCATAGGAATTCCAGAAGAGGAAGAGAGAGGGAAAGATGCTGAAGGAGTCCTTGAATAAGTTATAGCGGAGAACTTCCCAATCTGGGGAAGGAAACAGACATTGAAATCCAAGAGGCACAGAAAATACCCCTCAGACGTAACTTAATTGATCTTTTGCACAACATATAGTGAAACTCTGGCAAAATATAAGGACAAAGAGAGAATTCTGAAAGCAGCTAGGGATGAAAGGGTCCTAANGAGAATAAGTGAATTAGAAGACACAATTATAGAAAAAGGAAGCCAAGAAAAAGAGAGATAAACTGAGCCGGGAAATTGAAAGGAGAGTTCGAGAGCTGAGTGATACAATCAAATGGAACAATATCTGTATCATAGGAATTCCAGAAGAGGAAGAGAGAGGGAAAGATGCTGAAGGAGTCCTTGAATAAGTTATAGCGGAGAACTTCCCAATCTGGGGAAGGAAACAGACATTGAAATCCAAGAGGCACAGAAAATACCCCTCAGACGTAACTTAATTGATCTTTTGCACAACATATAGTGAAACTCTGGCAAAATATAAGGACAAAGAGAGAATTCTGAAAGCAGCTAGGGATGAAAGGGTCCTAACAACAACAGGAGACCTATCAGAGTGGTGACAGACCTATCTACTGAAACGTGGCAGGCCAGAAAGGCATGGCAGGAGATCTTCAATGTGATGAACAGAAAAAATATGCAGCCAAGAATCCTCTATCCAGCAAGCCTGTCATTAGAATAGAAGAAGAGATAAAAGTCTTTCCAAATAAACAGAAATTGAAAGAATTCGTCACCACTAAACCAGCCCTACAAGAAATCCTGAGGAGGACTTTCTGAGGGAAATGTTGCAAAGAATGCAAGGTACCAGAGACACCACCACAAGCGTGAATCCTACAAAGCACACAATGACCTTAAATCCATATTTTTCTATAATAGCACTGAATGTAAATAGACGAAATACTCCAATCAAAAGACATAGGGTAGCAGAATGGATTAAAAAAACAAAATCCATCTATTTGCTGTCTACAAGAGACTCATTTTAGACCTGAGGACACCTTCAGATTGAAAGTAAAGGGATGGAGAAATATCTATCCTGCTACTGGAAGTCAAAAGAAAGCCAGAGTAGCTATACGTATATCAGACAAACTGGACTTTAAAGACAGTAACAAGGGATGAAGAAGGGCGTTATATAATAATTACAGGGTCTATCCATCAGGAAGAGGTAATAATTATAATTGTCTACGCACTGAATATGGAAGCACCTGAATACATAAAACAATCACAAACAGAAACAGTCTTATGGATAAGACTGTGCTAATAGCAGGGGACTTTAATACTCCACTTACAGCAATGGATAGATCAACTAGACAGAAAATCACTAGACACAATGGACTTGAATGACACATTGGACCAGATGGATTTGACAGATATATTTAGAACTCTACAGCCTGAGGCCATGAAATTCACTTTCTTCTCAAGTGCGCATGGCACATTTTCCAAGATAGATCACATACTGGGACTTAAAGCAGCCCTCAATAAATATAAAAGACTTGAGATGATACCATGCACACTTTCAGATCACAATGCTATGAAACTTGCAATCAACCACAGGAAGAAGTCTGGAAAACCTCCAAAAACATGGAGGTTAAAGAACACCCTACTAATGAATGAATGGGCCAATCAGGCAATTAGAGAAGAAATTTAGAAATATATGGAAACAAATGAAAATGAAAATACAACAATCCAAACTCTATGGATTGCGGCAAAGGCAGTCCTAAGAGGAAAGTACAATGCATTCCAGGCCTATTTCAAGAAATTTGAAAAAGCGCAACTGCAAAATCTAAGAGCACACCTAAAGGAACTAGAAGCAGAGCAACAAGAGCGCCCCAAACCCAGTAGGAGAAGAGAAATAAAAGTCAAGACAGAAATAATATAGAATATAAATAAGCCAGTTGAACATATGAGTTGGTTTTTTGAGAAAATAAAATTGACAAACCTCTAGCCAGCCTTCTCAAAAAGAAAAGAGAGAGCACCCAAGAGACAAAATCATGAATGAAAATCGACTTATTGCAACCAATTCCTCAGAAATACAAGCAATTACCAGGGAATACTATGAAAAATTATATGCCAACAAACTGGACAACTAAGAAAAAATGGACAAATTCCTAAACACACATGCACTACCAAAGTTTACATGGGAAGAGATAGAAAATCTGAACAGACCAATAACTAGTGAAAAAATTGAATCAGTTATCAAAAATCTCCCAAGAAACAGGAGTCCTAGGCTAGATCGCTTCCCTGGGGAATTCTACCAGACATTTAAAACAGAGTTAATACCCATTTTTCTCAAGCTATGCCAAAAAATAGAAATCGAAGGAAAACTTCTGGACTCATTCTACAAAGTAAGCATCACTTTGACTTCCAAGCCAGACAGAGACCAAGTAAAAAAAAAGAGAACTACAGGCCAATATCCTTGATGAATACAGATGCAAAAATCCTCAACAAGATACTTGCAAATCGAATGCAACAGCACATAAAAATAATTATACACCAAGATCAAGTGCGATTCATTCCTGGGTTACAGGGCTGGTTCAGTGTTCACAAATCAATCAATGTGATACATCACATTAAGAAAAAAAAAACATAAAAACCATACGATCCTGTCGATAGATGCAGAAAAAGCATTTGACAAAATACAGTACCCCCCTTAATAAAGACCCTTGAGTAAGTCAGGATAGAAGGAACCTACTTAAACATCATAAAAGCCATCTATGAGAAACCCTCAGCTAACATCATCCTCAACGGGAAAACACTGAGAGCTTTCCCCCTGAGATCAGGAACACGACAGGGATGTCCACTCTCACCACTGCTGTTTAACATGGTGCTGGAAGTCCTAGCATCAGCCATCAGACAACAAAAGGAAATCAAAGGCATCAGAATTGGCAAAGAGGAGGTCAAACTTTCACTCTTCGCAGATGACATGATACTCTACATCGAAAACCCGACAGACTCCATCAGAAGCCTACTAGAACTGCTCCATGATTTCAACAAAGTTGCAGGGTACAAAATCAACNTGCATCATTTTTTAAAAAGTCACCTTAAGTTGGAATCTCGGTATCCAACTTCATCAACATTTTGGTATTCTTTCCTTCTTTATACAGTTCAAGGTAAAGACTAAACAGAAAGAAACAAATAACATCATTGCAGAAAGACCAATCACTGGCGTCTTACCTACTCCGGTGGGATATAGACCTTTGTGACATTGTGCTATGACAACAAATTCTCAGCTCCTACAACATGCCTGTTTTTTTTAAGATTTCGGAAACCTATTACCAGACTGCCCTCCAGAAGGACTTCCAACCCGTTCCCTCGCCAGCAATGTTTGGGGGCATGAACATAGTCTTCAATGGTTGGTGGGACTGGCCTAGAAATGGCTTGGTTTGGAAAGACCAGGGAAGCCTTCTGGAAGCCTTCCTAGGGCAGGAAGCGCGCACTGGGGGAGACGGACAGGAAGGTAGGCTGTCCTCGGGAACTGACGGCAGAACCAGCCTCTCACACAGCTGTGTGAAGATGGTGTCCATGGTCCAACAGAAACCTTTCTGAGCAGTGGGCGGTGAGAACTACTGAGGAATCTTGCTGACACAGCCTACGGGGATGGCATGGACTCGACGATGGGGACTTAAAGCCCTTCCGTCAGCCCGTCCATTCATCCTGAGCTTTCCTGAGGGTGCAAACCAAACTCCATCTGTCCTTGAACACCCCTTGCTTTTGGGTTTTCCCCCTTCTTACTGCCTGAATTTCTAATAAAGAGCACATGCGGATTTCCTCATGAAAACGTGCTACATCGGTTTCACCTCCTGACCAGATATTTTTGCACAGCTCTGGTCCTCTCAGGATACTGACTTTTAGAGTAGTTACTATGTTATGTCTACTTTTTTTTTTTTTGCTTTGCTAGCTCACGAGTAGTGGAGGCTTACCCAAAAACAGTCTTTAATTTTGGAAACATCATAAAAATAACTTCGTACAGTGATAGGTCCTTAAAAAGGAATAAAGCATGATTCCTGCCTTCCGAAAGTTTAGAGAGTCCTCTAAATATATAGAGCATATAATCAACGAAGATGAATTTTAAGAGAATCAAACAACCCAAGTAAGAAAGAGACTTAGAAGCAATTCACCAAAAAGCAAGACAAATGGCACAATGACAGAAAAAGCCCAACCTTGCTAATATGTACGGAGATGCAATGAAATGTGCCCAGGCTGTTGGCAAGGTACTGAGAACAGATACATTTATATACTGTAGGTTGGAGGTGTAAATTGGTCACAGTTTTTTGGAAGGTAATTTGGCAACATTAACTAAAATTAAAAATACAGTCTCATCGCAGTTAATTCAACTTGTAGATGCCTATCCTAGAGAAATTCTCACACTTGTGCACAAAAAGTCACGGTCAGTGATGGTCACTGTGAATGTCCATCAGCAAAGGCTGTCCTGATCCCTGGTTCATGCTCTGGAACTCTACAAAACAGCCCCGGTACTAAAAAAATAGACTGATCTCTACAGTAGACCAATCTCTAGGATATATTATAAAGCGTAAATAAACTAGTTGCAAAGCAGTACATATGGAATGGTTCTACTCGTGCAAGATAAAGCAAAGCAATCATGTTTCTGTTTTTGTTTTTGTTTTTTGGGTTTTTTTTTTTAGGTAGGCGCAGAAGTGGTAAATGCCCAGAAATAACAGCAAAAAGCTGCCTCTCAGGTGGAGAGAGGCACTGGGAAATTACTGGGAAAGTGATCTTTTGGCTTTGTCTATATTCTTTGTATAAGAATGTAATTATATATTGGGGCAGTTGGGGGGGGTGCTCAGTTAAGCATCTGACTCTTGATTTCAGCTCAAGTCATGATCTCAGGGTTCATGAGTTCGAGCTCTGTGTCCTGCTCTGCACTGACAGTGTAGAACCTGCTTGGGATTCTCTCCCTTTCCCTCCCCACCCCCCAGTTTCTCCCAAATAAATAAAAACAAAAGGAATGTTTTTATATATTACTTGGGTGACTAAGAAATAATTTATACAAAATTTTAAAAGGATCAGCAGGAGCACGATAGTATTCTGACAGTCCTCAGTTTCCTTGTATCAGTGAAGAGGGTCTACCTCTTCGACCTTCTGCTCCTTGAAAGTAAATACTCCTTATGGTTTTACATCTTCTCATTTATAGTTGGTCCCTCAGCGTTTTTACTTGACTAAGAAGTAAACCAGTCTTGCTGGTTCTTCTAACAACAGTTCAATGCCAAGTTCACGCTGACCTGGGAAGAACTCTGCACTGGCTAGTGTATTAATGACACCACAAGCAAATACTTCTACAGCTCCTGTTTTGATATGTGGAGGTGCCCCTGTGACTTGGTGGTCTTACCAAGGTCAAGACAGACTCTTAGAATGAATCTTCCATGGTATTTTCTCAGAGCCAAGTCAAGCTGTGGATTTGCCGTATCATCAGGTTTGTGGGTGATGTACTTTTTTTAAGAAGGCGGCAAAACTTGGCTTGCCTTCTTTGGAAAGGCGTGATTTTATTTTCTCAATCTGTGGATCTTGTGACCAGTGTTGGGAAAATTACTAGGATCGGTGATAAAAAATGATTTTAATTTTCAGCTACATTTGAAAAAGTAGAACCACGTTTCTGTCCTCTTTTAAAGAAGATGGTCTAGAAAATGTCATCCGCCAGACAAGACCACGATAGGGACCGTGATCTCCTCTTAAAAGAGATCTACAGAAGATCCATAAAGACAAATAGTAGAGGGGGGAAAATGTTCCTTCCGATATGTTGATCATAAATAAGAATGTTGGATGGAAGAGCATTTTACAATGATTTTCAGGAAAGTATTCACGGCAGTTCTTTGGTCTCAGCACATGGAAGGGCGTGTGTCTATCTAAGGTCTTTTGTTTGCTCTGGCTGCAGAAATGCTAAGTTGCGGTACGTTTGCAGTATCTCCTCTCATGTACACATCACCACCGCTGACAGAACACAGGCACACGGAAATACACAGAATAGGAATGGTCCCTGGTGTCCTCCTTGGGACAATTTGTAATCTGGGAAAACGACTGGGTCTCTGCCTTCAAGCACTTCATGGATGAGGGGACTTAAAAATAGAGTAAGGAGGGGGGCCTGGGTGGCTCAAGCGGTTAAGCATCCAACTTTGGATCAGGTCATGATCTCATGGTTTGTGAGTTCAAGCCCCGCATCAGGCTCTGAGCTGGTCTGGAGCCTGCTTCAGGTTCTGTGTGTGTGTGTGTGTGTGTGTGTGTGTGTGTGTCTGTCTGTCTGTCTGTCTCTATGCCCTTCCCTCTCTCTCCCCCCTCCCTCTTTAAGATAAACATTTAAAAAAATTTTTTTTAATAGAGGAAGGGAAAAAAAGACTTACTACTAAAAGTTTCCACAAGGGCTACCAGTGTGTCTGTCACATACCTTCCTTACTAGATAACTGCCTCACCCACTAGAGGCTGCCAGAGGGGACCAAGGCCAGGCCCTAGAAATGCCATGCACTTCCACGTTGTTCTCTTAGAATGCTACCTTACGTGCTCTGAGCGAGCCCGGGCCACACGCATGAAGAGGCTCTGAATAAGTGGTCCGGGTGACAACCCCAGCCGAGGTCCCAGCAGACAGCCAGCATCACCCCTCGTGCATGCGAGTGAGGAAGGCTTTGCGGTGACTCCCACCCCAGCCACCCCCAAATGCAATCCCACACAAGAACGGCCTTGCCGACCCCAGGCAACTCCCAGTACCATCAGAGATAATAAAATGATTGCTACTGTTTTCAGCCCCTAGGTTTCTTTCTTTCTTTTTAAAGTAGTGAGAATTATACTTCTTAAGCAATTATTAGGTTGTAGACCGAAATGTATGTTAAGCATCACACATACATTTTGTCACTTAAGCTTCACAAAGATCCTGTTAGAGGTGGCGGGTGAGGCACAGTGGTTAAGGAATGCTCCCAGGGCCAGCAGCCTGGGAACTGGCAGTCTGCGGTTCGAATCCGGGGGAGTTTAGAGCCTGACCGCTCCTCTCACGGTGGCCTGTCCCCTTGGAGGGCACAGGGGAGCCCTGGAGGCTCCTGGGGGGGGCACCCCATCCAGATGGGGAAACAGTCTATCCTGCTTGCACAGCCAGCCTGGCACACACCTTCCCCTCCGGCACCTGGGAGAAACCTGCGCTAGGAACCACAGCTGCACCTGTAAATTCTTCATCACTTGGGACCGACACAGGCCACGGCTGCGCCCCATTGCTGGGTCATCACTCTGGTCAAGAATAGCAGTCCACTCTCTTCTTTTGCGTGAGTGTGGTAAAATAAACTTAACATTTCTGGATTCTAAAAGGCTTCCCGGACTTTTCCAAACCTATGGACTTCCTACGCCAGCCCCAGTAATCTCGGATTACGTTCATGTTCGCAAACATCGCTGGTGAGCTTCATTTTGCCATTTAGTACATTTAAGCGTAGGGTTCCGTGGCATGAAGTATATTCACGCTATTGTGCAACCATCAAGAACTTTTTTGTCTTCCTGTTGGAAATTCTGCACCCATTAAACTGCAACTCCCCACTGCCCCCAGCCCTGGGGAGTCGCCATCTAACTTTCAGTCTCTGAAATCGATGGTTCTGGGCACTTCGTGTAAGTGGAATCCTACAGTTGCTGCCCTTTCGTGACTGGCTTATTTCGTTTAGCACAATGTCCTCAAGGTCTACCTATTCTGTCACGTGTTTCAGAATTTCCTTCTTTTTTAAGGCTGAATGTTATTCCATTCCATGTTTACACTGTATTTTCTTTATCCACTCACTTGTCAAGAAACATCTGGGTTGTTTCCACCTTTTGGCAGTTATGAATAATGCGGTTATAAACATGGGTGTGAAAGCATCTATCTGGTCAAGTCTCTACTTTAAAGCCATTACATATTCCAAAGTGGTATTGCCAGATCATGTGGTAGTCTTAATTTTTTTTTACATTCCCACCAACAATACTCAAGTGTTCCAATTTCAGCACATCCTTGCCAACACTTGTTATTTTCTGTTCGCTTTTTATGATTAGCCACCCTAATGGGTGTGGACTGACAGCTCATTGTGGTTTTGGTTTTCATTTCCCTATTGAAATCTACTAAGTTTTGGGATGATTAATGACACAGAAATAGATGACCAGGACGTTAATTAATCACATTTCTCTTGAGCATTGCCCAAGATAGATAAGCCCTGTCTGTACAGAAATAGATTGTTCTAGTCATTCTCAACAGTCTCTTTCTTACTCTTCACATTTTTTTTTTAAATGATTATTTGTTTGGAGAATGAGAAAATGAAGGAGGGGAGATGAAGATGAAGAGGGAGAGGACAGGGGGGGGAGAGAGAGAGAGAGAGAGAGAGAGAGAGAGAATCCCAAGCAACCTTCACACTGATGGCGTGCTGCCCGACACAGCGTTTGATCCCATGAACCATGAGATCATGACCTGAGCTGAAATCAAGAGTCAGATGCTTAATCAGCTGAGCCACCGATGCACCCCTCACTCTTCACACTCCGAGCAGAGGCTAAATGCTCTTGCCTCATACCTCTAAAAGATGCTCAGATCCAGCCCTTCTTTCTAGTTCAGTTTTTTGTGATTTTGTACTTGGATTTAGTGTTTCCATGCAGGAATTTCTTCTCTGTACTGACTGCAACATTTGTTTTCACAAAGCCTGAGGGGGGAAATATTCACGAAATTGGGAAAAATGGAAAAATATTATAATTCAGTGACACTTACAGATTAATACTCAACACAGAGGTGTCATAGCAGGAAACCCCAATGAGGGAATCAAATGGTAAGGACAGCATTTCCAGGCACTGGGGCTGGAGCATAGAGCAGGCAAGTTCACATCTAATCACACAGCCTGACTTGTAGCTATTGTCATGTTACAAGCGTGTCTGAGGTACTGTCTGTGACAATGAGTGATTCATGTAAACAATGGTAATAAATTTATACACATGGTATATGTCATATAAATCCTGTGAGTGGGATTCCAAGAAGTAACAAGAAGTAAAATAAGTCCTTTGATTTGATAATTTCAACACATGATTCTGTCTAGTAGCATCAACCTTGCTAAGAGATCCAAAGGCCTGTTATTTGAATCCTCCCCGGACATGTTCACAGTTTTCCAGTGTTTCCGTGCTATTGGCTACAGTACATTGTAACTACTCTGACAGAAGAAATACAAAGAGAAGAAAATATGAATGCCATTGTGGAATACCCCAGTGGCGAATTAGAAATGGATGGAAAACGGAATCAGCAAAGCAATGTAGATTATAGATTTGGTAGCAAATCCCAAGTCAGGGCAAAGAGACGATGATTCCATCAGCAAAAGGGAATAAGCTTGTGTGAAGCAGCAATGACCCAATGCCCAGTTTGAAGACGTTTTTGGATGCACTCTTGAAAGTTCAACTAATGTCGATGTGAAATGAAAGACATTCTTCTGCTTCTGGGATACTTGTCATGAAACAAAGATCAAGACTCTACAATAGGGCAATTGGTGCTGTGTGGTTTTAAAGTTTTCACTTAAGCAATGGGCACCTGACCTGACACTAATTAGAACCCGGTCTGTCAACTACAATTTAAAACGTGGGAAAATGGGGTCCCTGCGTGGCTCAGTCAGTTACGCATCCAACTTTTAATTTCAACTCAGCTCACCATCTCATGGCTTGGGGGTTCGAGCCCCGTGTTGGGCTCTGCACTGACAGCATAGAGCCTACTTAGAATTCTCTCTCTCCTCCTCTCTCTGTCCCTCCCTGTTCTCTCGCTCCCAAAATAAGCAAGCAAACATTTTTTTAAAAAGTGTTTAAAAAAATAAAAAGTGGGTAAATGGATAAATACTAAGTATGGTATTTCAAGATTTAAAGACTATTTTTGGTTGGCTTTTGTGTCCACATTCCCATCTTATGTTTTTATCATCAGATGTATCAGGTGGAGATCATTTTTACATATATTACATATACCCTCTTGTTACACTATATTGGTCAGCAATTTAAAAATATTCATGTTACTATAGTTTTTAGCAGAAAATTAAGACCAAGTACATAACCCCGTCACAGAAAAAAAAAAAAAATTACCACTTATTATGGTCACTCGTTATTATTTAAACACACAGAATTTGTTGTTAAGAAAAACAGACGAGTTTACAATTTGGGGATTTCATGAACATTCCAGGGACTTTCTTCTTCTTGTTCATGAATCGTGACGATTCAAAGATTAGTCTGATGGGAATCTGGAAATAAGGTGGGGCTGTTGCGACTCTTCTCGACTGGCCAGCCGTTATCTTTGTTACGTTCCATCTGTGCTCCTCCGAGGCCCATCCGAGAACCAGGGCTGCACACCCTCCTTCCTGCCTAGAACTGCTCACCAGCGTCTCACAGCGTTTGTGTGCACACCCCCTCCCTGCACACCGGGTCTAGAGGCCCCCCCAATATAGGTCTACTTATAAACTGCACCGATGTCCTACTGTGCGAAAGCAGTACGTTCATCAAACATGCAACCTGTAAAAATTCTAAAGAATGAAATTCTAAAAAAATACAAAACTTCTAATTTTATATTCCAGCAAACCAGTAAATGAATCATTTGAGGTAACTTCCAAGAGGTCACACACCTTACTCTGGGGCTCATTGATTTGAAGAATACAAGTTCAAGTTCCTTAGCAATTTTCGGCACGATAGGGCCGTCCTCACTCCTCTCTGTGCTGTGAGCACGCTGCCCGCATCTGGAACATTCTCACTGTTTACTCTCTGCAGTCCTTGCTGCCTGGAAGGCCCCAGCCTCCTATTTTGCTTGGTGAAGTTCTTCCCACTTTTAATTCGCAGCCTAATCATCTCTTCTTCCAAGAAAGCGCCTTTTCTCTAAGAAGGGTCAGTGAATGATACTAATTCTCATTTTTATTATCAGCTCCACGCACAGACCGCCCGTCGCACACCAGGCAGCGCACAGAGTCTGCACGCACCAGCTCACGGACACACTGCTACAGCCCAGGGAGACGCTTAGCGCTCCCCCTTGTTGGACAAAGCAACGGAGTCTCAGTCCACCTGGCTTTGGAGCCCAAGCACAAGACTGTTTTGCAGCGACTTCTCTCATGGCCCTTCCCCATTGCTGTACACTCTGCCATAGCACTATCCCTCACACAGCAGCGGGCCCTGGAAATCTGGGGCGATTTTTCACCAATTTTTACTATCCAGTGTCACACCTGACATAAGAAAGCAAATCAGTGGGGGTGCCTGGGTGGCTCAGTTGATTAAATAGCTGACTTCCGTTCAGCTCATGATCTCATAGTTCATGGGTTTGAGCTCCAGGTTGGGCTCTGTGCTGACAGCTCAGAGCCTGCAGCTGCTTTGGATTCTCTCTCTCTCTCTCTCTCCCCCCTCCCCCCACTCACTCTGTTTCTCTGTCTCTCTCTTTCTCTCAAATATTTTTTAAAAAAAGCAACTCAATGGTTACCAAATAACTCTATAAGCAATTTTAAAAGTAATCTTGTGATCCCTCAGTTTGTATATTGATATGGTTCTTAAATACATCCTAATAAACTATATCACAAAACCGAGCCACCCAGGTGCCCCGAGAAAAAATTGTTTTTAAAAAATCAGTATTCCTCCTCTCTGATGAGCTGTCAAATTTTCTTCCCCAAGCATATATGTTATTAGTTGTTTATTTAAGAAGAGTATTAAAAAGCAAAGATGATGTACCCACTACTAACTTTCCAAGAATAATTTTGAGAATAGCAACAAAAGTATAATAAGCAGGGTTTCCTAAAAGACCCATATTCTTTTTGAAAATGTAACTGACAGGGAGCACCTGAGTGGCTCAGTCGATTCAGCATCTGACTCTTGATTTCAGCTAAGGTCATGGGATTGAGCCCTGCATCAGGCTTCGTGCTGAGACTGGAGGCTGCTTGGGATTCTCTCTCTCCACCTCTCTCGATCTCCCTCCGCCTCTCTCGATCTCCCTCCCTCTCCCTCCCTCTCTCTCGAGCTCTCTCTCCCTCTCTCAATCTCTCCCTCTCTCGATCTCTCTCTCTCTCTCTTTCTCTCCCTCTCTCTCCCTCTCTCGATCTCTCTCTCCCTCTCTCGATCTCTCGATCTCTCTCTCTCTCCCTCTTTCTCTCCCTCTCTCGAGCTCTCGCTCCCTCTCTCTCCCTCTCTCTCGATCTCTCTCTCCCTCTCTCGATCTCTCTCTCCCTCTCTCGACCTCTCTCTCCCTCTCTCTCTCCATCTCTCTCTCACTCGCTCTCTCCATCTCTCTCGCTCTCGCTCTCTCAATCTCTCAATCTCACGATCTCTCTAAGACTGGGCACTCAAGACTCCTTGGAAATTTCTGATGGCAAACACTACTCCCGCAGACATTCACTGCTGCAAATCTCCTGCACACCCTCTCCACATTTGCATAGCTCCCCATTTGGGGAAAGGAAAGCCTGCCTTCATGAGATAGACTGAAAAACTCAGCAGCCTGCCAGTCACATGCACTCAGGAGATGGTTTGACTGGAAGCCAGGATGTCTGAAGCCCCAGGGTCACCAACGCCAGGTAGGTGTATACAGAATACAGAAGGTGCACACGGGCCTTTTCTTAGAATTCAGTTGGCTTCTTCCAGCCCAGGCAGAGCTTGTACAGCTGAGGAAATATGGACACACTTCTCTACTCCAACTTGTCTTACCAGGCCCAACAATTGGTTTATAGCAGCAAAATTTCCAGCAAATTCGCTAAAGCTAACCCCTTCAGGGTCACAGGCGTGGCCATCTATCATAGAAGGGAAGAGACAATTTGGCATTTCATGACCATGTCCTATGCATAGTTTCTGCGATTATTATGTGGAAAAGAACGTCCCTTTTCTTCAACTTGAGTTTTAGAACAGAGGCCCCTGTCATCCAAGCCTTAGTCCCTGCCTGGGCCACGGCCAGAAAAGTGGATTTGCTCTGGGGAGAAGAGAGTAGAAACCCACCCCACAATGCTAGATTTTCAATTAAGAAATATCCTCCAAAATCCCAAGTTCTTAAAACAGATGTCTGCCTGGTTATGCAATCTTGGCACGCTCTCTGGGCTTCGTGGCTTAGGGGAATTTCCTTAACTTGAATTTCCCACTTGATAAAAATATGAGCACAGTTGTGACCCTCCCCCACCCCCCAGGGATACAGTGCAGTTTAGCTAATTAAAAGTTAACCAGAGGGCCTTGTACTTGGCTATGCAGAGTAGCTCTTACCTGAGTTACCCAACAATGAAAGACAGAAAGCAACAGCAGCCCAGACACCTCCGAACAAAACAGTCTGAAGACACGGCAGAGCAGTGAAGTACTCAGGACGTAGGAGAGAGAAGGGAAACTCACAGAGGGAAGCCTGAGTTTTCACCCGCAGAGCGTCTGCCAAGTCACAGTGTGGGGCACAAAGACCCAACACAGCCCAACACTGGACAGGGGAGATCAGCGCTGGGGGCCAGCGTTACTCAGCCCTCTAGTAATTGAGGATCCAAGATCCTGGAGAAGAAGGAACTGCAGAGACAGAGGACCCACGTCCTGTGTGGATGCATCTGCTAAGTCGCACACAGCAGAGTGGGAGGGGAGGACATCAGGAAGGGGCCGCCATGCCGGGAGCACTCCCCGGTCCGATGATTGGACACTTGCCCAGTGGTACAGCGACTAATAACTGAGGAATAAACACATGAGCACGACAATGGGCAAGAAGCTGGTGCAGAGCAACAAACTGAGGAGGATGATTAACCCGAGCGTCTGCAATTCAACCACAAGGAACAACGAAACTATGATAGTAACGTAAACTATACATTTATAAGCAACTATAAGATATTTACGCGAAGATGTAAAATGAAATATAAAGGATTGCTACAGAGACTTCTAGATCATTGAATGAATGGAGACCTCTTGGATTTCTGGATAGAAGCCACAAACTTATAAAGAGCAATCCTTCCCACAAGGGTGTGTATATTTAACATAACTACAGTCAAAACCCCAAAAGATTATTGGGAATGCTAGATGAAAATTAATTCTAAAATGAATATAGAAGACTAAGCCTCTGAGAAAATTTGGAGAATGTTTGAAAAAGAAAGTAGTGAGGATGAACTGTCTGTAGCAGACTAGAATACATTATAAAGTTCTAATAACAGGAATAGCTATCGCTGAGATAAACTAGATCCTAAGTGGATTAAATGGACGTGTAAACAAGCCATAAAACACAGACCATAGGGAGGAGGCAAGATGGCGGAGAAGCAGGGAGCTCCGAACATCTCACTCGCCCCCATCTCTCACACGGGGAAGGCCTGAAGCCATAGGAGCCCTTACAGAATCCAGGAGTTTGGGAGGAAAAGGAGACAGAGTCCGCTGAGAAAACCCTATAGCGTGAGTGCGAACTGGGGAAGATAAAATCGGGCCAGGACTGGAGACATGGAGGGAAGGCGGGATCCCCCTTTGCAGGGAACCTTGGTGAGTCTGGGGGTTGGGGGGAAAGAGTGGCCGAAACTGCTCAACACACTGTCCCTGTCACTGGCGAAGAGAAAAACCTCTGCCCGGGACTCAGAGGGACCCGGTTTCCTGCTTCCCAACCGACCCTAGGCGGGATCACTCGTCTCAGGCGACCCGGGAGACACTGCTCCTCGCTCGCCAGCTCGACCCGGAGGGGACGCGAGCAGCGGCTTCCTGCTCGATCCCCAGGGGGAAGGCGAGTGGCTTGAAACTGCTCTGAGGGACTCGCCGGCGAGTTTATATTTTGGGCAATTTCAATGGGGCGCGCGGACTGAGATCTGGAAATGAGGCCTGGCTGGGATACAGAGCACGGCCCACCGTGGCTACGCCCCCCGCACGGAGAGATCACACCCAAAAGAGTTGCAGCGCTTGGTTCAAGAAGGGACTGGGGCTCCGCCACTCTTCTCCCCACAACCGCCAAGGCAGGACCCCCACGGGACCCACTGACCAAACCACGCCCATCCCCGCTAGAGAGCTGCCCTCGTCTTTTTTTTTTTTTCTTTTCTTTTTTTTTTTACACAGAAGCCGGGCAAGACCAACATGGATGCACTGCCCTGATTAACTCTGGTCACTGGCTTGCTTACACAGTCACATTTAATCCATTCTCTAGATGTAAATTCTACACCTCCACCGCTACCTTTGTATCTCTCTCTCTCTCTCTCTCTCTGGAGTAATCAGACTATACAGTTTCTCTGTGTATCATTATTGTCATTTCTTATGCCTCCTCTCCAACCATATTCCCCTCTTTCTCTCTCTGAATTAAACCTCTTAGTCTCTCTGCCTGCTCATTTCATTTCCAATTTCGCTTCCTCCTTGCCCTGTCATTTCTCTGTATGTACATGCTCTTCCATCAGCACAGCACACTCCTGGCTCTTTATTTGTAGCTGGGAATTCTGGTTCTATGCTTTAGACTGTCCTTTGTCTATTGGGGGTTTTTTCTTTTCTTCTTTTTTTAAATGTATTTTTATTTTTATTATTCATCTTCCCTCCTTCCTCTTTACTTTTTCTTTCTTTCTTTCTTTCTTTTGTATGTGTCCCTTACGTTTTTTTCTTTTTCCCTTTCGGTTTGCATGTTTGTTGGATTTATCTGTGCATCTGTGTGCCTTTGTACACTGTGTGTTTGTCTGCTTTTTTTTTTTCAGGGCTACCTCAAGAAACAAGCCAAAGTACACATGGTGGAGAGTCCTAAATACCACTGCAAGTAGGAAAATGAAATAACCAAGGCTTCAACAAGGGAGACCAAGAGATACCATTCAAAGAATACTTTCTGAACGGACAAGACCTGGACAAAGAGCCTTCTTTGCTACAGCAGCACTCACAGGTGCAGAGTGCATAACAAGCTTTTAAAACTAACAAGAGATAGGGGCGCCTGGGTGGCTTAGTTGGTTAAGCGGCCGACTTTCGCTTAGGTCATGATCTCGCGGTTCGTGGGTTCGAGCCCCGCGTCAGGCTCTGTGCTGACTGCCAGCTCAGAGCCTGGAGCCTGTTTCAGTCTGTGACTCCCTCTCTCTCTGACCCTCCCCTGCTCACGCTGTCTCTCTCTCTCTCTCTCCTAGAAATAAATAAAACATTAAAAAAAAAAAAACTAACAAGAGACAGAAACCTAACCAAAATGACAAAACAAAAGAACTCTCCTCCAAAGATATTCCAGGAAGAATTGACAGCTAAAGAACTGCTCAAAGCAGATATGAGCAACATAACTGAACAAGGATTTAGAAAAATAATCATAAAATTAATTGCTGGGTTTGAAAAAGGCATGGAAGACATCAGAGAAACTATTGCTACAAAGACTATGGAGCTTAAAAATAGTTGTGATGAATTTTAAAAAATGCTATAAATGAGATGGAAAATAAAATGGAGGCATCCAATGTATGGATTGAAGAAGCAAAAAGGAGAATAAGTGATTTAGAAGACACAATTATAGAAAAAGAGGAAGCTGAGAAAAAGAGAAAAACTGATCTAGGAAAATGAAAGGAGAGTTTGAGAGCTCAGCGATACAATCAAACAAAATAATATCCATATCACAGGAATTCCAGAAGAGGAAGAGAGGGAAAGGCCCAGGAGTCCTGGAATAAATTATAGCAGAGAACTTCCCCAATCTGGGGAAGGAAACAGACATTGAAATCCAAGAGGCACAGAGAACTCCCCTCAGACATAACTTGAATTGATCTTCTGCACGATATATCATAGTGAAACTATGGCAAAATATAAGGACAAAGAGAGAATTCAGAAAGCAGCTAGGGATAAAAGGGCCCTAACACACAAAGGGGACCCATCAGAGTGGTGACAGACCTATCTACCAAAACCTGGCAGGCCAGAAAAGAATGGCAGGAAATCTTCAATGGGATGAACAGAAAAAATATGCAGCCAAGAACCTTCTATCCAGCAAGCCTGTCATTCAGAATAGAAGGAGAGATAAAGGTCTTCCCAAATAAACAAAAGTTGAAAGAGTTCGTCACCACTAAACCAGCCCTACAAGAAATCCGTGGGGACTCTATGAGAGAAATCTTGCAAGGAATGCAAGATACCAGAGACATCACCACAAGCATAAATCCCACAAAGGACACGATGGCTCTAAATCCATATTTTTCAATAATAACACTGGAATGGAAATGGACGAAATGCTCCAATCAAAAGACATGAGGTAGCAGAATGGATTAAAAAAACAAAATCCATCTATTTGCTGTCTACAAGAGACTCATTTTAGACCTGAGGACACCTTCAGATTGAAAGTAAGGGGATGGAGAAATATCTATCCTGCTACTGGAAGTCAAAAGAAAGCCAGAGTAGCTATACGTATATCAGACAAACTGGACTTTAAAGTAAAGGCAGTAATGAGGGATGAAGAAGGGCATTATATAATAATTACAGGGTCTATCCATCAGGAAGAGCTAACAATTGTAATTGTCTACGCGCCCAATATGGAAGCACCTGAATACATAAAACAATCACAAACAGAAACAGTCTTATGGATAAGAATGTGTTAATAGCAGGGGACTTTAATACTCCACTTACAGCAATAGATAGATCAACTAGACAGAAAATCACTAAAGACACAATGGACTTGAATGACACATTGGACCAGATNAGATGACAAGATTCTCTACATAGAAAACCCGACAGACTCCACCAGAAGCCTACTAGAACTGATCCATGAATTCGGCAATGTTTCAGGGTACAAAATCAACGTACAAGAATCGGTTGCATTTTTATACACCAACAATGAAGCAACAGAAAGAGAAATCAAGAAACTGATCCCATTCACAATTGCACAAAAAACCATAAAATACCTAGGAATAAACCTAACCAAAGATATAGGAGATCTGTGTAAGGTTTTTGAGTGAAAAAAGACTAAAGGCAAAAGGTTCTGCAGAAGGAGTTTTATTGCCTGCACCCTCGGCCAAGGCGAGAGAATTTACAGGGACAGTTTTATTGTCTGCATCCCTGGGCAAGGTTCCGCGACTCCAGAGAGAGGGGAGTCGGGGAAGTCGTGGCCTGGTTGGGTGGTGGTGAGGTTTTATAGCCTGTTAGTGGGGGTTCAGATAACAGGGGCAGTCTCTTGACTGGAAAGTCCAGGGTTGGAAGGTTCAAATTTCTGTGTACCACCGATGTAGTAACGGCCACTGATGTAGTGGCGGCAAGGTCAGCCATCTTAAGAAAGTCAGCCATCCTATGAAGTTCTGCCATTCTGTGGTGTCTCTGCCCCACCTCTCAGCCGGCCCAACAATCTGTATGATGAAACTATGGAAAACTCATGAAGGAAATTGAAGAAGACACAAAGAAATGGAAAAACATTCCATGCTCAAGGATTGGAAGAATAAATATAATTTAAATGTCATTACTACCCAAAGCAATCTACACATTCAATGCAATCCCAATCAAAATTGCACCAGCATTCTTCTCAAAAGTAGAACAAACTATCCTAAAGTATGTATGGAACCACAAAAGACCCCCAAATAGCCAAAGTAATATTTAAGAAGAAAACCAAAATGGGAGGCATCACAATCCCGGACTTCCTCTACTACAAAGCTGTCATCATCAAGACAGTATGGTATTGGCACAAAAACAGACACACAGACCAGTGGAATACAATAGAGAACTCAGAATTGGGCCCACAAATGTACAGCTAACTAATCTTTGACAAAGCAGGAGAGTATCCAATGGAAAAAAGACAGCCTCTTTAACAGATGGTGCTGGGAGAACTGGACAGCAACATGCAGGAGAATGAAACTAGATCATTTTCTCACACCATACACAAAAATAAACTCNTAAGTGTCCATCAACGGACAAATGGATCAAGAAGATGTGGTTCATCTATACCATGGAAAACTACATGGCAATGAGAAAGAATGAAATCTGGCCTGTGTAGCAACGTGGATGGACCTTGAGGGTGTTATGCTGAGCGAAATATGTCAGGCAGAGAAAGACAGATACCATATGTTTTCATGTATAGGTGGATCATGAGGAACTTAATGGAGGACCATGGGAGAGAAGGAGGGGAAAAATAGTGGGGGAGAGAGAGGGAGGCAAACCATGAGAGACTCTTGAATGCTGAGAACAAACAGGGCTGATGGGGGGGGAGGGGGAGATGGGCATGGAGGAGGGCACTTGTAGGTATGAGCACTGGGTGTTATATGGAAACCAACTTGACAATAATTTAAAAAAGAAACACACAAACCATGAAAATAATGCAACATGACATAAGGTCATTATTTATATATATGGTGGTTTCAGTTTGTTTGTTTGAGAGAGAGCATATCCAAGAGCTAGAAGAGGGGTAGTAGGAGAGAGAGAATCCAAAGCAGGCTCTGCACTGTCAGCACAGCAGAGCTCCACAGGGGGCTTGATCAGAACCAGAGCTGAAATTAAAAGTTGGACACTTAACTGACTGAGCTACCCAGGTGTTCCAGTGATTTTATGTTTTATAACACACACTTTGATCCATTTGGATTTTTGTTTGCTTTGAGGAGGTAAGAATTAAGCTTTGTTTTTTGCAATTTACAAATAACCCTCCTATGCGGGTATCCTGGGATTCATTCACTGTCTCACCCTTTATCTGCACTAGTTTCAGGTGTTTTCATGTGCAAGGGAAAAATCTACCTGATTTTTTATTTCTAGATTTTCTCCCAGCTATTCTGTTACATGTTCTTTCCTATGCGTTTTCCTTTAATGTTTTATTTATTTCTAGGAGAGAGAGAGAGAGAGAGAGACAGCGTGAGCAGGGGAGGGTCAGAGAGAGAGGGAGCCACAGACTCTGAAACAGTCTCCAGGCTCTGAGCTGGCTGTCAGCACAGAGCCCAATGCGGGGCTCGAACTCACGAACCGCGAGATCATGACCTAAGCAAAAGTCGGACGCTTAACCGACTAAGCCCCTTTTCCTATGACCTTTTAAGTTATTTCATCAGGACACCCAGGTGGCTCAGTCAGTTGGGCGTCTGACTTCATCTCACAAGTCATGAGTTTAAGCCCTGCATTGGGCTTGTTGCTGTCAGCTCAGAGACCACTTTGGATCCTCTCTGTCCCTCCCCCTGTTGATGCTCTCAGCTCTCTCTCAAAAATAAACATTGAAACAAATTATTTCATCAAATCACAAAAATAACTTTTGTTCATGACTGCATTTAATTTGTTGATAGATTTGGGAACAGGTGACATCTCTACAATGTTGACTCGTTGGACCCAATCAGAAGATTGGCTAATAAGTTTCCTTAAAGGAGGCATATAATTTTCAAGATCAGGCACGTTCAGGGTGGTATGGCCGTCGACAAGAGGCATGTAATTTTCAAAATAAAGGATAGAATATATATATTTATTAATTATATTATCCAGCTGTAATAATTTGTATAATCTGTCAACGATGGAATGAGATTTACAGCTCTATCATTAGGTTATAATAGATTTTCAACAATTCTTATCTTAAAGGTAATCCGGATATTTTTACGTTTGATTTTCATAAAAGTTGAACTTCTATACATTTTTAAGTGACAAGGATTTCTCTCAATCTGCTGCAATAGCCCAGATCAGACGATCCTATGTGAGCTTCCTCAAAATCATGAGTTTTTAGAATTTTAAAGCACCTGGTGGCTCACTCGGTTGAGTGTCCCATTTCAGCTCAGATCATGATCTCATGGTTCTGTAACTTTTTGACCTATCCATATAACGCGACTGCTTGGCAGGTTTAAAATTCTTTGCTTAACTTTAACTTGATCGTCATCATATGACCCATGCTTTTGTTTGCAATTCCCTGATATATTGTGCCTATCCTGTTACTTAAAATTTTGGCTGCTCTTGTTTTAAAGCATTTATTGTAGACCTCATGTACCTAATTTAATGGGCTCTCTAGTAGACACTCATTCCTTGGCTTCAATCTGTGACCCAATACGTGAGTCATACCACCTCTACGTGTTCTGACTATAATTTCACAGATATCTGCGTGAGTGTACATTCAGCCCATCTTCACTACATGGCCCGTGTTTTCCTGGAGTTCACCTCGCTCTTCTCCCTGTGGTAGTCTGAAAGATATTAAGAATGATCTTATTTCAACTTTAAGTAACATGCCTAAATGTGAATATTTAAAGTCAACCTCACTCAACTTCATAAGCAGAGCAAATTCTCTTTACTTCTCCCTGTGGAAGGTAAGGAAATTCACCCACTTAGACTTCCTTCCGATATCCACTCCAAGCTTTTGTTGGGATATAGGACTAGAACTTTTGTCCATTTTTAAAAACCTTTTAATGTGGTTTTTTTTTTTTTTTTCATTTTTGAGAGACAGACGGAGAGATAGAGCACCAGCAGGGGAACGACAGAAACAGAGAGAGACCTAGAATCCAAAGCAGACTCCAGGCTCTGAACTGTCAGCACAGAGCCCGATGTGGGGCTCGAACTCACGAACCGTGATATCCTGACCTGAGCCGAAGTTGGCTGCTTAACTGATTGAGCCACCCAGGTGCCCCCATGATTGTTATTTTTAATATCATAAGGCTTTTCTGTAAGACTCTGTATTATAAAGATGATTACTCTAGGTTTAAATACTTTAACGTTTACTGTCCATCAACGCCAGCTATAGAATTTGGAGGGCC
This sequence comes from Crocuta crocuta, assembly GCF_008692635.1. Taxonomy (NCBI): domain Eukaryota; kingdom Metazoa; phylum Chordata; class Mammalia; order Carnivora; family Hyaenidae; genus Crocuta; species Crocuta crocuta. Next base: position 9,820,499 of record NW_027532825.1, read on the forward strand.
CAGTGCAAAATGAACACGTGCAGCTCTTTGTTCCAAAAACAAGAATTCCAAAATGGCAACAGTCAAGTGTCAAACTCCATGGACTTTTAAGCATGAAGCCCTGTGTGACGGCACTGATCTTAAAGTCCATGATGAAGACCTTGCTAAGGACTTTTTATGCAGCTTCTGTTATTCTTTTAAACAAGCTTTTAACGTTTGAGAGAGAAAAAGAGCTTTCGCAAGCAGGGGAGGAGCGGGGGAGGGGACAGAAGATCCAAAGTGGGCTCTGGGCTGACAGCAGAGAGCCAGATGCGGGCCTCAAACTCACGAGCGTGTGAGATTATGACGTGAACCAAAGTCAGATGCTTAACCCACTGAGCCACCCAGGTGCCCCCCACCCCCTTTATTCTGATTTATCATTTGGTCCACTGGATGAAGAGCAGCCTGCAGCAGTCTGGGGCCTGCTGGCCCTCAGATTCCTTCCTCACCCTTCTACTAACTCTGATCCATAGAGGGGCTTTCCCCTGCAAGAGACTGTACCAGATTGAGTCAGCTGGTTTTTAGCGAGGTTTGGCTAATGGGAGAGTAGGGCACGGAATTAAAAGGATGGAACACCAGGAAGCAGAGTATTTCTCCCGCGCTCGCTGGCTCTCTGTCCAACTCGGGCAGCATCTTGGACACCAACCCAACCCCCCGCACCCCCGGGTCTCAAGCAATAGCTCCATTCCTGGTAGACAGGTCTGCTAGAATTCCAGGTCCCTGCCGGTGACCGGCCCCTGGGCTCCATCCCAAGAAGGACTTGCTGCTCCTTCTTGCTACTGCTAATCTTAAAGCGTCTCTTTGTCTTACATGATCTGAGCTCTTACATAAACTGTAAAACCAATTTTCTTCATTCAATTCCCCATTTCAAATACTCAAGAGAAATCAATATCCTGAGTCCATACAAAGAAGAGACGGTTGTCTGTTACTTTGTTGTGTAAATGACAACTTAGCATGGTATTTAGGAGTTGCGAAACAAAAATCCTCCACACCTTCAGAGCAGAGTTTCACACACTCTACCATGCATCAGAGTCACCTGGAAGACTTGTTAAACACACACATTTCTGGGGGGCGCCTGGGGGGCTCAGTCAGTTAAGTGTCTGACACGATTCTGGCTCAGGTCGTGATCTCAGGGCTTTGAGTTTGAGCCCCGCATCAGGCTCTGCACTGACCATGCTGAGCCTGCTTGGGATTCTCCTTTTCTCTCTCTCTCTCCCCTCCCCCCACCTGCACTCTCAAAATAAACACACTTTAAAAACAAACCAACAAAAACACATTTCTGGGCCCCATATCCAGAGAACCAAAATCTATATGTCCAGGGTAGGGCTCTAGGAGCTGATGTTCTAAGAAGATGCCCAGCGGCGCTGAAGCTGGCACCCTACAGACCGGTGCTGCTGGGAAAGCTGCTCCAAGACCTATTAGGATTTCATGCCACTTAAAAGGTGTCGGAGTTTATCTTCGGTTTCAAACTTAACAGGTAATGTGCGTAGTTATGTGATTCTGACCCTAACCTTGTAGTTGAGCAAATTCACCGGAATATCATCACAGCATTGGGCACCCACTGTCTACTTTTTCTTGATCTGAAGAGGATGATCTTGCCCCATTTTAGAAAAAACAATTTTCTGAAAGCATTTTTAAGTACAGATTTCTGTTTCATTTGTTCTATCCTCTACCCAGGCAGCAACACCAAATTATGCACACATTGACTCTCCACCGTCGATACCCCAGCCACGACCCTTCTCCTTGGTGTGTTGCAGCTTGGGGAGAAGCCCGACTGGGCCCAGTTCTTCATCTTCCCAGAGGATTGGTGCATTGGGAATGAAAGTAGGTGCCCTGGGAACTTTGTTCCACAATAAACTTTTTAAAAAATTTTTTGAGAGAGAGGGAGATAAAGGGGAGAGGCGTAGGGAGAGGGGAGACAGAAGATCTGAAGCGGGCTCATACTATGTGGACTCAAGCTCAGGAACCAGGAGAACATGAACGGAGTCAAGTTGGACGCTTAACCAACGCCACCCAGGTGCCCCTTACATATTCTTTATACACACCTGTAGAAATAGTGGAGCATCAACCACAGATCTGGCCTCTTACAGAGCCAGGGTCTGTGTAATGAAAAGCACCACACAGTGCCTACTACTTCTCGATCCTGCCACCAAGGTCATTCTGTGTTGAGGGACTGGCCCACCCACATTTTTTCCCCTCAATTTTTCCAAATATTTAATCTCCCTCCTCCAAGTTGGGGATTTTTAGTAGGATCTTAGAAAATCCCTCTTTTCCCCTCACAGCCTGTACAGGACTTTTCCTTCAGCTTGGTCAAGATTAAAATGATCTATTAGCTACTTTGTATAATCTGAGGAGTTTTTAGGGAAAAATGCTTGATTTCTGAATACAAGGTTTTCTAAATTATCTTTTATATTTTTGTTTACTTAAGTTGTAAGGTTGTACTTTTTAAAAATTTCCAGGGGCGCCTGGGTGGCTTAGTCGGTTAAGCGTCCGACTTTCGCTTAGGTCATGATCTCGCGGTTCGTGGGTTCGAGCGCCGCGTCGGGCTCTGTGCTGACTGCCAGCTCAGAGCCTGGAGCCTGTTTCAGTCTGTGACTCCCTCTCTCTCTGACCCTCCCCTGCTCACGCTGTCTCTCTCTCTCTCTCCTAGAAATAAATAAAACATTTAAAAAAAATAAAAAAATAAAAATTTCCAGTAAATTTCCTAGTTTAAAAATAACCCCCTCATAATGGAGAAAATTAGGAAAGCATGAAAAATAGAAAAATAGGAAATAGGGGCACCTGGATGGCTCAGTTGGTTAAGCATCCAACTTCGGCTCAGGTCATCATTTCATGGTTCGTGGGTTTGAGTCTCACATCAGGCTCTGTGCTGGCAGTTCAGAGCCCAGAGCCTGCTTCGGATTCTGTGTGTGTTTGTGTGTGTGTGTGTGTGTGTGTGTGTGCACGCGCGCCTCCTCCACTCATGCTCTGTCTCTCTCAAAAACATTAAAAAAAAAAAAAGGAAATAAGAATTGCTCATCATCTCACCATCTGGAAGTAACCAATGCTAACATTTTTGTTTACTTCCTACATTTTTCTTTGGACTTTAACTTGGTGAGAGAAAAATTATATAATTCAATTTTGATCTTATACTTTTTATTAGTAGAAATAGGGTGCCTGGATGGCTCAATCAGTTAGGCATCTGACTCTTGATCTTGGCTCAGATTGTGATCTCAAGGCTCCTGAGTTCAAACCCTGCATGGGGCTCCGCTGACAGCATAGAAGCTGCTTGGGATTCTGTCTCTCCCTCCTTCTCTGCCCCTCCCCTGTGCATGTGTATACTCTCTCAAGATAAGTAAATAAACTTAAAATAAACTAAATATATTTTCCAGGTCAGGTGCAGTGATCTGGTGGGAATATAACCCCATTTCCATGGCATGACCAAAGATTCACTTGATTACACCATTTGCTCCAGAGTAATTATTAGTGCCTCTTTCTCTCTCAAAAGGGTCTCAGTGAAGCTAACAGTGAAGAAAGTTGAAGACAGTTTTGTGGGGAGCTTAAAGGAAGTCAAGATAAAGGTGACTGAACCAAAAAGGAGAGCTTGTGTGTATTATGTGAGGTTTGAAGATACAAAAAGAAAAGCTAGCTAAACATAATGTAATAATAAACAGTTGGAAAGGCCAACTGGAGAGGAGAAAAGAGTGTTAAGGTGAATTATATCCTGGTCTTGGATGTAACTCACCAGGACCAAAGGCGTCACACAATGCCTGATCCTTCCATCAGAGCTGTTCTTCCAGAAACTCCACTGTCCCCTCACCCGATTGCTTGGCACTTGTAACGCTAAGAGTTCGAGTCTAAGCCACACCTAGACCACAGAAGCTCTGCCAGGTAGTACAGAATAGGCATGTCTACCCTCAAGTTTGGCAGAAGGGGCCTCCGTTTGCAATTGCAAGTCACAAAAATGTACAAATGGTTTTTCTTCTTGGTTTTTCACAGGCTGGATGTCTGCATAGTGAAAACTAGGACACATATGGACCAGCTGCGAGAGGGTCTGGGAAATGTAGGTTTACTTTAAGAAAAATTCCAGCTTCTGTAGTGCAGGAAGGTAACGGGGGGTGTTCAAGTTTGTGTTGAGTGAGCCAATTTACAGGATTTGCCATAATCTACCTGCCTAAATAGCACCTGTTGCCGGTATTTTAAATACAAATACACATATACAAATACATAATTCATACAGTACAGAAGGCATAAAATAAAAAGTAAAGCTGTTTCGTAGAATTCTTCTCCATCCTCTCTTCCTGTATTGGCCATCTCTTGCTGCATAACACATTAACCCCAGATGAGGCAGCTTTTGAAACAAAACATTTACCCTGTCTCTGTGGGTTGGAAATCTAGGCACTGTGCAGCTGGTGGTCTACAGGTCTGGCTGTTGACGGGACTGCAGTCTCCTGTAACTGCTCCATGCAAGGAGGGACTCCAGAGCACACTCGCTTGTGGGCGACAATGAGCCAACGGCCCCTGCTCCTCATAGGTTGTTGGAGGCTGGCACGCCTTGGTTCCTTGCCGCCTGAGACTGTGCATAAGGCGGCTCACAACATAATAGCCAGCTCCCCTCCAGTGAACAGACTAGAGAGAGGCCAAAAGACACCCAAGATGGAAGCCAGTCTTTCTATAACCTAATCCTGGAATGGACATCCCCCACTTCTGAATTCTATTCATTAGAGGCAAGTCAGCAAGAGCAACCTACATTCAAGAGGAGGTAATTTAAGTACCAGGAGGTGGCATCATCTTAGTGGCTGCCAGTCACACCTCTTTTCCCCCATGTCCCCATCACGCAAAAGTAGCCCCTGTTAATCACGTCTTCGGATTCCTTTCAGGGGGAAAACACACACACACACACACACAAATTGGATTTAAATCAATTTTCCAAAAGTCACCTGAAAGTGTGCCAATAGATGCTGCTAAGATTTAAATGTCAACCATTTCTAAGTGGCATGAAAGTCATCTTCCTAGCCAAGGGGACCAGATGAGCACTGAAACCCACAGCTTGTGTTCAGCCAACGAGGCAAACAGTGCGCTCGTGGTAATGTGGTGGAGGTGCCCAAATGTTTACATGTTCACAAATAAAAAAAAGAAATCAACCACAGAACATATGGGCTATGCCTCAGAAGGAGTTTTTTGGGGGAAAAAAACCCACCAATGTGCTCAGAAAATTGCTCCACCCCCACGTCTGCGGGGAGCAGGGTGACACTCCAGGACCCGGATGTATTGTCACCAGTCAATCACAGTGATTGGGGTATGCTCGCTCCAGCCACCACACCTGCCCTCCCTCCCTATCCCTCTTTCTCTCCACTCCTGGCCAACTCTGGAAAAGTGAGATTATTAATCCTTCTCAGAGATGAACAAAAAGTCTGAAAGAAGATATTTGCCCACCTTCCCCCACCTGGGGGTCTTCTGGCTTCAAGGCCTTTGCTCACTACTCAATGCCCAGGGTCTGTCTTAGCTTCTCCCCATGTCTCCAGATGCTCATATGCTTCCACAGCTATGGTCTGCCTTGTTCAGTGTCTTCTACTCAGAAAGACAGTATCTACCAGTCACCTGCCAGCCCCTCTCCCAAGTGAAGGATTCGGGGAATGAGGATCATATGCTTCTCATCAGTTCCAACTAATCTAGATAAGGGACACCTCACAAGGTTTTGGGGTGGGTTTTTTCCCCTAAGAGAAGCCAACAAATAATTAGAAGTCATTCTTAAACTATATACTGCAGCAGGACATTGGCTGCTGGCTTTGGTCCTGAATTTAAATTAAGAAAGCAACTAAAAATAGATGGAGGACTCAGCTATTTGGAGAGAATTCTACAAATAACACTTGTAGAGACTGTCCAAATATAACCACAAAGACATGTAATTATGTTAGAGAGACTGCTGGGTATTAGAAACTACTAAAAGCTATTTGATTTAGAAATTTGAGCTGTAACTGTAGTTGGAGGGTGGAGGAGGGTCAGAAACATGCCCTCCAGAATGAGAATGCCCTTTAAGACCGAAAAATGAAGGGGTGCCTGGGTGGCTCTGTGGGTTAAGCATCCGACTTTGGCTCAGGTCATGATCTCACAGTTTATGGGNTGAAAGCTCAGAGCCTGTATCCTGTTTCAGATTCTGTCTCTCTCTCTCTCTCTCTGCCCCTCCCGCACTTACTCTGTGTGTGTGTGTCTCTCTCAAAACTAAACCTTAAAAATTTTTTAAAAATAAAAACACCGAGAAACTAAGCAAGCCACCCCATGCCGTTTTCACAGAGCTTTACTCATGGTAACTTACTGACTCCAGGCAGGGGTCAGGTGGATGGGGGATTCAGGTGGTATGTAGTTCCACCCCTCTTAAAAATTGTTTTTACATTTATTTTTGAGAGACAGAGTGAGACAGAGCACAAGCTGAGAGAGGACAGAGAGAGAAGGAGACACAGAATCTGAAACAGGCTCCAGGCTCTGAGCTGGATGTCAGCACAGAGCCCGTTGCGGGGTTCGTACCCATGAACTGTGAGATCATGACCTGAGCCGAAGTCGGACGCTTAACCGGCTGAGCCGCCCAGGTGCTCCCGCCCCTCTTCTCCATCCATTAATCCCCAGCTTTTCTAGAGGGGGGCACGGAGAGGAGGTCATAGTTTTCTCAAGTGGTGCCACCTGTCATTCCTATTCAACACCTGAAGTGGGACCTGCTGTGCCCCACATTGCCTGCATTCCGGGCAGGGTGCACGTTACCCCCCATGGGGCCTGCAGCACGTGGCCCCAAGGGCGGTCGCCATGCAGGTACGAACAAGACGGAGAGTCAACGACGGAGTGAGCACTCCCAGCACTCCCACGCGCCAGCCCCTCCCCATCTTCACGCCCCATACAATCTTAACATGCCATTCTTCCAAGACGTCCCAGCGGGCCAGACATTGGGAGGGGACTGGCCTCCCTAGGCCATAGCAGCAACACAAGCAGCAACAGATTAGCCAATACCTCCCTGGCTTTTTGCCATTCCTTATTCTTGAGAAGCAGAGACAAGAACCGCCCTCGCTAACTTCCTGCTGAAAAGGGCTGTAGAGGGGCGCCTGGGGGGCTCAGCTGGTTGAGCGTCCGGGTTCAGCTCAGGTCATGATCTCGCGGTTCAGGGGTTTGAGCCCCGTGTCGGACTCTGTGCTGCCAGCTCAGAGCCTGGAACCTGTTTTGGATTCTGTGTCTCCCTCTCTCTGACCCGCCCCTGCTCGCTCACGCTCTCTCTCAGAAATAAAAAAAACATTTAATTTAAAAAAAGTGAAAAGGGCTGTAGATCAGGATATGAGAAATAAAACTGCCTTGCATCCAATGGCAGATACTCCCTAGTACTAAGCTGAGTCCCCGTCCTTCGTTAGAGCCATGATTTTGGATCCCTGGTGTATAGGCTTAGACAGGATCTTATTCCACATTTCATAACAAGGTCATTCAGGTCAGTTCAGTTCAACAGTGGTCTCATCACAGGCGATGGTTCTGCAGGTGGGCTTTCGAAGTCAGGCCTACAGTGTGTAAGCAATGAGGTAGAAAATCAGCCAGAGATGCAGGGAAACTGGAAGAGCTCAGGATCCAGCTTAGTTTTATAGGTAAAACATTCAAGGACAGTTAATGACAACGAGAGTCGAACATCCATGAAGGTGTGTCACTGAAACCATTTTTCCCTTCCTCAAATCACCTTCATTTCCAAAGGTAGCCAGATTAAGATGAAGTGGTTTATGACACAAGTCAAATTTTAACAAACAGCCCAATTATTTGTGGAAGTGCAGGAAGAATAGAGACTGGCCACGTAGGTTCTTTTAGATCTGTTTTGCTGGAACTTCTCAGAAGGAATTTTAGACTGAGCTTCTAGCAACAGCCCTCCAAGGCTAAGAGCCAAACCAAATACTTGCCTTCAGACTCACCTGCAATACCTATAGATTTGGGTTGCCTCCTTTCTTCTGGAAATCAAGACACCCTCAGGCTCCTGAGCCTGCCAGGAAGTGGCCTTCCTTGCTTACTTGGTAAGTGAACCTTTTGGAACTCTGTAATCAAAGTACTATGCTGACTTTTACCATGGGGCTTCATTGGCTTCATAAAGTCAACCTTCATTCCTAAACACTGTCTACTCATATGTGAGCCTACATGCATCTCTATCAAATAGAACATTCCATTCACAGCCTTGGTAATAAAACTAGTGTTTCCAATGGGGTCATCTTATAAGGAGAACAGATTCTTACTGAACGTCTGGAAAGATCTATAGTTGATTTTCCATCTAGTCATGGCCACAAGCTCCTGCCAACTCCACCTGGAAATGAACTTGCATCTAATTCACAACTCACATCTGGCATTAATATAACAAGGATCTCTACTTGTTTTACTACTGTTTTGGGTGTTAAAGCCTCTGGTTAGTTAGCACCCCAAACCCCATGGCTTCTCTTTTTACTTTCTTACACCATACATAAAGGGAAACTCAAAATGGATGAAACATCTAAATGTGAGACAGGAAACCATTAAAACCCTACAGGAGAAAGCAGGCAACAACCTCTTTGACCTCAGCTGCAGCAATTTCTTGCTCAACATCTCTGGAGGTAAGGGAAGTAAAAGCAAAAATGAACTATTGGGGCCTTATCAAGATAAAGAGCTTCTGCACAGCAAAGGAAACAATCAACAAAACTAAAAAGCAACTGATGGAATGGGAGAAGATATTTGCAAATGACATATCAAATAAAGGGTTAGTATCCAAACTCCACACCTGAAAACCAAATAACTCCATGAAGAAATGGGCAGAAGACATGAATAGACACTTTTCCAAAGAAGACATCCAGATGGCCAACAGACACATGAAAAGATGATCAACATCACTCATCGGGGAAATACAAATCAAAACCACACCGAGATACCACCTCACACCTGTCAGAGCAGCTAAAATGAGCATCTCAGGAAACAATAGATGCTGGTGAGGATGTGGAAAAGTCGGAACCCTCTTGCATTGTTGGTGGGAATGCAAACTGGTGTAGCCACTCTGAAAAACAGTGTGGAGGTTCCTCAAAAAATTAAAAATTTTCCTATGTCCCAGCAATAGCACTACTAGGAATTTATCCAAAGGATACAGGAGTGATGATTTATAGGGGCACATGTACCCCAATTTTTTAGGAGCATATTAAAAAATAGCCAAATTATGGGAAGAGCCTAAATGTCCATCAATGGACGAATGGATAAAGAAGATGGGGGAGGAGGGGGCAAGATGGCAGAGAAGTAAGGAGCTCCGAAATTGCACTCGCGCCCATACATCACACAGAAAAGATCTGAAGCCATTGGAAACCTTACNTGGACCCCGGGCGTCCGCGCTCCTGGCTGCCTGGGGCTCTGGGAGGGAAGGCAAAGAGCTAAAAACTGGGAAATTTGCCTGCGAGTTCGTATTTCGGGTGACGAGCCATAGAGGGACCCGGTCTTCCTCACTCCAGCGGAATCCGGCTCAGAGCACCCGGCAGGCAAGCCCCGCGCATGCGCACCAGCCCGACCCAGAGAAGGAAGCAGCGATTCTGACTCCGCCCCCAGAGCTCCGCAGGGGGCCTGGAATCGCCCGAGGGGGTTGCCTGGGACGCTGTGTATAAGGCAACTTCAGCGGGGCGCGCGGACGGGGATTTGGNTGTAGCAGCATGAATGGAAATGGAGGGTACTATGCTACGTGAAATAAGTCAGTCAGAGAAAAACAGATATATGTTTCACTCATGTGTGGAACTTGAGAATAGAAGACCATGGGGGAAGGGAAGGGGAAAAAATAGTTTCAAACAGAGAGGGAGGCAAACCATAAGAGACTCTTAAATACAGAGAACAAACTGAGGGTTGATTGAGGGGTTGGGGGAGAGGGGAAAATGGGTGATGGGCATTGAAGAGGGCACTTGTTGGGACAAGCACTGGGTATTATATAAAAGCAATGAATCACAGGAATCTACCCCCAAATACAAGAGCCCACTGTATACACTGTATATTAGCCAACTTGACAATAAATTTTTAAAAAATGGATTCCCTTCTTAACCAAGACATACAAAGGTCTTAGTATCTGTGCTAGATGGGGAATAAAAAGTTTCTAATAACCCACCCAGCCACAAAAGCCTGTAATTCCTTACCATTTTAGAGACTGGAGAGGCTTGCGGTATCTTATCAATGATTGCTTATGGCATCATTTTTGTCTTTTACCATCACAACTTTTACTATTGACCTTGCCCCTGGATCATGTTGGTGTTTACCTCCCATTCTCATTACTTTAAGTCTGCCCGTAAGGACGCGGCTACAGGAGACAAAGAATATATCACAGGTTAACATGACATCGATAGAACAATAAAGCACCATTTTCTCTGGAAATCTCAATTTTTCCAAATCCCTGGCTATCATGCCTTGACAAATTGTGGTACGGTAGAAGCACTCTTGGGGCAACCCCTGGAAAGTCCATTGTCTCCCATCCCACGTGAAAGTGAATTGGTCTTGGGATTCAAGTCCTAATGGAATGCTGGAGAAGGCAGTAGATAGACCCTGTACACAGCGATGTCTTGCGTATCGTGAGATTTTCAAACAGGACTATATTGGGGCCACCTGGGTGGCTCAGTTGGTTAAGCGTCCGACTTCGGCTCAGGTCATGATCTCATGGTTTGTGGTTTCTAGCCCTGCCTCAGGCTCTGTACTGACAACTAGCTCAGAGCCTGGAGTCTGTTTCAGATTCTGTATCTCCTTCTCTCTCTGACCCTCCCCTGTTCACGCCGTCTCTCTCTCTCTCTCTCTCTCTCTCTCAGAAATAAACATTTTTTTAAAAGTTAAAAAAAAAAAGGACTATACTGGGGGGCTCCTGAGGAGCTCAGTCAGTTACACAGCCGACTTCGGCTCAGGTCATGATCTTGTGGTTCACGAGTTTTAGCCCAGAGCCCGCTTTAGATTCTGTGTCTCCCTCTCCCTCTCTCCGCTCATGCTCTGTCTCTCAAAAATAAATAAATGAAAAAAAAAATACTATATTGAGTACCATGGCAAGGATGGGTAGAGTGACTTTGAGTTCCCTGTAATCTATCATTGGCCAGGTCCCATTAAATTTCTTTACAGGCCACACTTGACTTGAATGGTTTTGGGTTTTTTTTTTTAATTAAAAAAACTTTTTTTTTTACAAATAGTTTTTGTCAAGTTGGTTTACATATAACACCCAGNCTTGTTGAGGATTTTTGCGTCCGTATTCATCAAAGATATTGGCCTGTAGTTCTCTTTTTTGCTGGGTCTCTATCTGGCTTGGGAATCAAAGTGATGCTGGCTTCATAAAATGAGTCTGGAAATTTTCCTTTGATTTCTATTTTTTGGAATAGCTTGAGAAGAATGCATATTAATTCTGTAATTAATGTCTGGTAGAATTCCCCAGGGAAGCCATCTTGCCCAAGGCTCTTATTTGTTGGGGAGCAATTCAAATTTTTAATCTCTTTGCTGCCTGTCATCAACTGGAGTCTAGAGATGTTTGAGCCTTTGAAGGATTATTTGTAAATCAAGTTCAGTGTTGTACAAGTGGTATTCAACTTTTTGTAACATAGTAACCCGAGGTTGGTTTGCAGTTTGTTCAGAGTATTAAGCAAATGTAGCCCCCCAAATCTCAGCATTTGAGGTTTTAGATTTTAATGTAATCTAAATTGTAGTCTGAAAACTACACTTGCACTCTTACAAGTCAACAAGAATAACACAAACAACCAACCCAATTGAAAAACGAGTAGGGGCACCTGGGTGGCTCTATGGGTTCAGCGTCCGATTCTTGGTTTCAGCTCAGGTCAGCATCTTGTGGTTTCAGGAGTTCCAGTCCCACACCAGGGTCTGTGCTGACAGTGTGGAGTCTGCTGTGGAGTCTCTCACTCCTTCTCTCTCTACCCCTTCCCTGTTTCCACTGTCTCTGTCTCTCTAAAAATAATCTTTAAAAAAAAATGGGTAAAAAATTTGAATGGACATTTCTCCAAAGATGCACAAATGCCAGATAAGACCATGAAAAGATGATCATCATCACGCATCATTAGGGAGTGCCAACCGAAACACGATGAGATACCACCTCACACCCATTAGGACAGCTATGAAAAACAGAAAAGAAGAAAAATCCAGAAAATTATAGGTGTTGGCACGGCTGTGGAGAGACTGGAAGCTTTGTCCACTGCTGGCAGGAATGCAAAATGGTGCAGCCACCGTGGAAAACAATGTGGCGGTTCCCCCCAAAATGAAAAGGTGAACTACCATATGGCCCAGCAATTCTAGCTCTGGGTGTACATCCCAAGGAATTTAAAGCAGGGACTTAAAAAGATTTCACTGTCATGCTCATAGCAGCATTATTATTCACAATAGCCAAAAAGCAGGAGCAATTCATATGTCCACTGACAGATGAATGGGTAAACAAACTGTGGAACATGTATGCGATGGACTATCATTCCATTTTTGAAACGAAAGAAATTCTGACACTTGCTCCAACATGGATGAACTTGGAGGATATAAAGCTAAGCAAAGTAAGCCTGTCCCAAGAAGACAAATACTGTATAATCCTGCTTGTGTGATATTATCTAGAGGAGTCAGATGTGTAGAACCAGAAAGTAGAATGGTGGTTGCTAAGGATTTGGGGAAAGGAAGAATGGGGAGCTGTTTGCAGAACAGTACATAGTTTCAGTTTTGCATGCTGAAATGAGTTGAGTTCTGTTGATGGCGATGGTCACACAACAGTGTGCCCCGAATGTACTTAATGCCACAATATGAATGTTCTTTACAGTTATAAATGGCTAAGATGATATATTTTATGTGTATTTCACTATTATTTAAAAATGCAAAATAAAAAAATTTATTTATTTATTTCGAGAGAGAAAGTGTGAATGGGAGAGGGACTGAGAGGTGGGGGACAGAGAATCACAAGCAGGCTCCATGCTGTCAGTGCAGAGCCCAATGGGGGCTCGAACTTATGAACCATGAGATCATGAGCTGAGCCGACATCAAGGGTCAGACACTTAATCAACTGAGCCACCCAGGCACACCACAAAATAAAAATTTTAATGAAAGATACTTCATATGGAAGCAAAAGTCAAGACCTATATGACTGTTTAGGCTGAAATATTTACATATTTCTCTTTTTAAAGTTTATTTATTTTTGAGAGAGAGAGCAGAGAAGAAGTACATATAAGTGGGGGACATGCAGACAGAGAAGGAGAGAGAGAATCCCAAGCAGGCTCTCACAACTGTCATGACCTGAGACGAAATCAAGAGTTGGATGCTTCATCAACTGAACCACCCAGCTGTCCCTATTTAAACATTTCAACATGAAAAATTTGAAATGAACATATTCTCCATTTAAGTTTCTTTGGTACTCATTTGGCATATTAATACCCGTAAAGCTATTACTTCTCAATTAAAATACATATTATTGTATGCAGAGAAGAATCAAATAGGGATGTGAATGATTTTAAATTTATTAACCTTTTATAAAAATGTGCATTTGAAGTTTACTGCTAATTTTGTGAAAAACATTTAAATCATTAAAAAGTAAGTATTTCAGAAAAATATTGGTGACAGAGAAACAGATATGTGGAGAAGCAGATTAAAGTAAGGTAATATGTACCAGAATATTTATTTTCCTTAAGTCATTTCAAATGGTTAAAGAATCAATAAAAAAGGAGTTTTTATAAATTTGCTTTAACATACATTTTTCTTTAATGTTTATTTATTCCTGAGAGAGAGAGAGACAGAGCGCGAGTGCGGAAGAGGCAGAGAGAGAGGGAGACATAGAATCCCAAGCAGGCTCCAGGCTCCGAATTATCAGTACAGAGCCCGAAGCGGGGATTGAACTCACAAACAGCAAGATCATGACCTGAGCTGAAGCCGGACACTGAAACCACTGGGCCACCCAGGTGCCCCAAAAGCATTTTTAAAAGGAATTTTTATAGAATTCCTTTATAAGCCCGTCAACATAATAAAACCAGCTAAGGGTCCATAAAGAAATATTTCAAGTTCTATGATTCATTCTTAGCAAACCTTTTCAGTCTATTCTTCTTTAGATAATAAATTATAAGCTTAGCTATTTATAAAGTTGGTATGTTCCCCATTTGGTTGTTGAGCCAGGAGCAGCGGGTTGTGAACCCTAAGGTGCTGGTGTCCAGCCTCGGGAGGACACTGTCAAGAGCCAGCATTCCGAGGCCGGTACGTTCCAGGGGAAAAGCTACCCCCTTCGTGTGGCTGTCGACGCTGATGGGGCAGCCGAGGCTGGTACGAGATTATTGGGAAATGAGACCCTTCCAGTTCCACTTAAGGCTGACTTCAAAACAGGCAGAGCTGCACACGGGCTCTGGGGCAGCAGGAAGGGCATGTTGCTCCGCCATCACAGCTTGTGTTCCTCTTTCATCTGTGTCTCGGCCAGGACAGCTATAGCAACTTTAACTGCCAAAAGCATCTGCTTGCATATGCCTCAGGGCTCCCCGCCGTGTGATGCTGGGGGCGTTGGTTCGTCAGCTGTAGGCCTAGACAGGTGGCCGTGGATCAGTGTTCCCAGATCTAGAGTGTTCCCAGAAGGGAACCGGGATGAGACCAGCATCTTGATTTCACGTGGCTTGTGCTGTTTCTTGGATCACCTCCTCCTTCTCCCCAACGTTGGACAGCTAATTATATGTACATTATTGTGTCCAGTATTTCATGATCCGGGCTGTGGTTTCAATTACAGTGAATGATGGAAACGGTTTTCTCAGCAAGTAGATAAGGATGCGTGATGGCCTTGTTATACGAGCAATATGTCATCCTGAACTACAGAGGACTCTGATAGATTGTCTTATTCTTGGCCAAATATTTTAGCTTTCCTTCTTTATGTGCTTTTCTGGCACATTAGATACTCCCGCGGTGGAAGCCTGGAGTGGCCACGTGACTTGTGGTGAAGAATGAAACACGGGCAGAAGAAATGTGCGTTACTTCTAAGCAGAAGCTGTAAGAGCCAGTGTGTGATTCTCCATGTCTCTCTTCTCTCTACCATCACAACTGCCAGTACTTCAGGCCGAAGCGGCTCCGCTAGCCTGGTCCCAGAGTGAAGATGACACAGAGCAAACCCACAGCAACCTGTCATAATAGACAGGTCATGTGAGTCAAAAATAAATCTTTAGCATTATAAGTCTCTAAGGTTTTTTTGTTGTTGTTGTTACTGTAGCATAACCTGACTTATCCTGACTAATGCATACTTTTTGCAAACTCAAACGCTAGCAGAAAAATTCTAGGGTGCCTGGATGGCTCAGTTGGATGAGTGCCTGGCTTCAGCTCAGGTCATGACCTCACAGATCATGAGTTCGAGCCCTGAATCACACTCTGTGCTGACAGCTCGGAGCCTGGAGCCTGCTTTGGCTTCTGTGTCTCCCTCTCTCTCTGCCCTTCCCCTGTGTGTACTCTGTCTCTCTCACTCTCTCAAAAATTAATAAACATTAAAAAAATAAAAAGAGAAAAAAAGTCTAGGTATGTCTGGACACTATGCTTATAGGACTCCCAGAAAAGAAAGGGATGAAAAGCACAGTTACACAAGTTAGGCAGGACCACAGCAATGTAGTCCTAGCTGTGGTTAGATGTTCGGGTAGTGGGAGGGTGTTTCCTGGGCAAAAATGCCTCAGTGTGATAGGTGGAGGGGTAGAGGTGGGCATGGTTTATTTGACAAACAGATGTTCTAATAGACTCAGAACTTGGTGCATTCATATCCTTTACCGTGGAGAACCCTGGAAGGTGCATTATGGACGATCGTGGTCAGAAAACAAATGTTTAAGTGCAAAAGTAAAGAGAAAAGGAGTAAAAATAGTCTGGCCTATTGCACAGCCGCACATGTACTAATGAGGAAGCAGACAGTGTACATGCTGGTTAGATTTCTGTCTCAGCCGGGCCTGGTTGAAAGAGCAGGAAACAGTAGAAAGAATCAGGGCTTTAGAGATTTATCCCAATGTTAGAAGAAAAGAGGCATCAAAAAGGCAGTTTTCAACTGTTACAGAAAGCATACAAGTTACTCTAAGACTAGAATTAAGAATCTGATGCCTTAGGGGTGCCTGGGTGGCTCAGCCACTTAAGCGTCTGCTGATTTTGGCTTGGGTCATGGTCTCACGGTTCCTGAGATAGAGCCCCTTGATGGGCTCTGCACTGAACATGAAGCCCGCTTAGGATTCTCTCCCTCCCTCTCTCTCTGCCCCTCTGCCCCACCCCAATAAAAAATTTCTGGGCACCTGGGTGGCTTAGTCAGTTGAGTGTCAACTTTGTTGGACTCTGTGCTGACAGCTCGGAGCCTGCTTGGGATTCTCTCTCTCTCTGACCCTCTCCTGCTCTCTCTCTCTCTTAAACATAAATAAATAAGCTTTAAAAAAATTGAAGAAAAAAAAAAAGAATCTGATGCCTTGCCTTGCTGTTTCTGTGGTGACGACTCTGCCCTGTAGCAACAGAGGCCCTGTCTAGACCCCCGTCTAGAGGTCAGGGATGAGAGAGCACAGGGACGCACAGGAAACACCTTGGCGAATGCTTCATAATACTGTCCTTTCCCTCATTTCTTAGTACAGTGTCACTTCAGTTTCCCTCCTGCTGCACAGCCCTGTGGGCCCAGTTCTGGCGCAGGGTCTGTGGGGGGGCAGATATAGGAAACCGTTAGCCTGGCATTTAACTCATGACATCCATATAATTAAACACACTTCAACCAACGTGACCGGTGTATCTACGGGCAGTTTGTCAAGAAAGAAGAACGTAGCTAGAGAGACCCAGAGGGAGCGGGAGTGAACAGAGGGCTGGCACAATAGGGTGGATGGGCAGCGGAAGACAGCGGCTCAAAGGGAATGGGCACCTCTGCCCGCAGCCCTGCCCGGCAATCTGGGTGAAAATAAACCGACACCCGAATGAAGGAGGGGAGAGCCAGATGGTCTTTAAAAAGGCAACACTCCTGGGTGCCTGGGTGGCTCAGTTGGTTGAGCATCCGGCCCAGCCCCTGGGATGCTTTCTCCGCCTCCTTCTCCTTCCTCCCTTAGCGTTTGCAAGCTCTGCAAGTATGATCCTTCCAGAAGACTTCCTCAGCCTCCCCGAGCAGCCTCGAACTGCCTCAAAGATGCCCCAACACTGACCAGTAATGCTATTACATTGCTCCCATCTACTCACTCTCTTGCTCTCAACAATGACTATCTCAAATCGCCCCTCATCCTCCTGAGAAGGCTTTTCATTTCAGATGAGCCCACTCCTCATCTGACTGGGAACCCTGAAGCCACCAGACAGGAGCTCCTTCAGCTGCCTGGTACCCAACCTGCGGGACCCAAGCGCTCCCACAGCCATCAGAGTGCTCCTGCCCTGCAGCTGGCCACCCCTTCTCCCGGGCCTGGGGCCCTACTTGCTCCTGCCATCACACTACCAAATACCCCTTTTCCTGGAGCCTGGGTGGCTCAGTCAGTTACGCATCCAACTTTTGGTTTTGCCTCAGGTCATGATCTCATGGTTCATGAGTTCAAGACCCGTGTCGAGATCCACACTGTCAGTGTGGAACCTGCTAGAATTCTCTCTCTGCCCGTATCCTGCTCTCTCTCTCTCTCTCAAAATAAATAAACTTAAAAAAAAAATACCTGTTTTCCCTCTGCATATCCAACCAGCTCTTCCCAACTAGACCTTTACCAACATCATTGAAATGTGCTCAAGTCTCTTCGGTCTTTAATGTTACCTTCCCTCCAGCAGGGTGTGACTAGGGAGGAAAAACACAGGCTTCTAAATTCTGATAATGTTCTTTTTCTGAAGGTGGGTGTGGGTCCGTGGGTGTTTGTTTATTCTATTCTTTTTAAAATTATTATTATTATTATTATTTGATTTTAGAGAGAGAGCAAGGGAGAGGGGCACAGGGAGAGAAAAAGAGACTCTTAAGCAGACTCTGTGCTGATGTGGGCTTTGATCCCACAATTCTGGGATCTTAACCTGAGCTGAAATCAGGAACTGGACATTTAACTGACTGAGCTCCCCAGGCACCTCTATTTTATTCTGTAAAATACACACACACATTACAGATGTTCTTTTGTGTATATGAGTTCTTCACAATTGAAAGGGCAAAACAAAACTGGGGCGCCTGGGTGGCTCAGTTGGTTAAGCATCTGACTCTGGCTCAGGTCATGATCTCATGGTTCATGGGTTCGAGCCCCACTTTGGATCCTCAATCCTCTTCTCTCTCTGTCGCGCTTGTGTGCTCGCGCTCTCTCTTTCTCAAAAAACAAAAACAAAAACAAAAACAAAGAACATTAAAGAACAGGCAAAACAAAACAAAACCTCTCAATCACAAATCCTTATTTATCCCACCACCACATTTTACTTTTATTTCGTAACCAGCCTTCTTGAAAGAAATGTCTGTATTTTCTATCTGTGAATATTTTGCTTCGTTAGGCAGTAAAAATTGAGAGCACTGTTTTCTTCTAGAAAGTAGTTGAATGTCTGATATTGCGTTTTCATTTAAATCATGACATTAGGGAGCCAGAGGGGGTCTTCAACTTCAGAGGTAAGACACCATACATTTCCCCCCCTCTGAATGAATCATAACATTTGCAACGCGTTAAATGTGCAATCTCAGATCTTGCCTTTCTGGATAGTGTGATCTCACCTCTGCATAGGATAAAAAACCAAAAGGAAATAATGTATTATTAACCATAATTGTCTTTTAAATATATTAATAATAATTGTCATTGGGTGATAGGTTAATATGCCTTTTTCTTCATTGGTTTTCTGTACTTCCTAGGATGTCTACAATGAGCATATATTGACTTCACAATAGAAAATAAGCTCTACTGTAGAGAAAAAGAGAAGTCTGTATTTTCTGCCTCTGTCGTCTTAATTCCCAGTTTCTCTGGGAATTCCAGGCTGGATGTCCCGCTCCCACATTACTGCTCCCCAGTCACTCCCCTGAGCCGGCTCCGATAAGGTCAGCACTGATGTTCCCTGCGCCAATGGCGGACGCCGTTCAGACAGACCCTGTCTGACCGCAGGATCCAGCAGTGTCCCTGAACCTATTGACCACATTGGCTTCCTCGTGACTCTTCCTTTGCCCTCGAGGCTGCCGCATTCTCCTGCTTTCCCCTCTACCCGCTGTCGGCCCCTCCCTAGCCCTACTTTGTGGACTCATCTTCCACTCAGCCATTATATCGAGAGTTTGCAAGGCCAAGGTCTTTTTTTTTCTTCAATATATGCTTTCTTTTTCGACATCCCTATCCGAGCTCATTAGTTTTAACTGCGATCTCGAAGCTATTTTTATCCAGTTCTATCTCAGGCTCAAACATTTTCTTTGAGTTCTGGGTACATATATCCAACTACCTACTGAATGTCATCCTTTGGTGTCAAAGGCCCTTCAGGCACCTCACGTCTAAGACCAAACCCAGGCTCTTCCCCCTGATTCTGGTCTTCTGGCAGTGATCTTTGTCTCACAGAAGCCTCGTGCCTGTTTCTCTGGCCATCTTTTCTCCGGCCACAAGACCTTTGTACATCTCAGCCTTGTTACATAGAATGTTCTTTCTTCTTCTCTTTCCTTAAGGTAGCTCCAGACATTCTTTATATGTCAAGTATCTCTTCCTCGGAGAAAGCTATCATCTCCTCTAAGCCTACGTCGGTGTTCTATATTACATTCTTTTGCCGGAGCACTTATCTAAACTTGAAAGTGTGCATCTGTTAATTAGTGTGATAATGTGGTCAATCTCAGGGGCTCCCTCTAGACTCTTAACTGCCTCTCCCAGAGAACCACACTTGTTACTATTGCTTCAGTGTGTCATTTGTGCCAGGGTAGTGCCTGATACCCTGAGGTGAGTTTATTTTGAGGAGGCACTCAAAAATATCTGTTTAAAACATGTGTGTACCCAATGAGACACCACCTCACACCTGTCAGAATGGCTAAAATTAAGAGCACAGGAAACAACAGGTGTTGGTGAGGCTATGGAGAAAGGGGAGCCCTCTTGCACTGTTGGTGGGAATGCAAACTGGTGCAGCTGCTCTGGAAAACAGTGTGGAGTTTCCTCAAAAAATTAAAAATACAGCTACCCTACAACCCAGCAATTGCACTACTAGGTATTTACCTAAAGGATACAAAAATGCAGATTTGAAGAGGTACATGCACCCTGATGTTTACAACAACATTATCAACAATAGCCAAACTATGAAGAGAGTCCAAACGTCCACCGACTGATTGATGAATGGGTAAAGATGTGGTACACACACACACACACACACACACACACACACACACACACACAGGAATATTACTCAGTCATTGAAAAGAATGAAATCTTGCAGGGGTGCCTGGGTAGCTCAGTTGCTTAAGCATCTGACTCTTGATTTCAGCTTGGGTTATGATCACACAGTTTGTGAGTTCAAGCCCTGCATTGGGCTCTGTGCTGACAGCATGAAGCCTGCTTGGGATTCTGTCTCCCTTTCCCTGTGCCCCTTCCCTGCTTGTTACCTCTCAAAATAAATAAAAGTAAACTTAAAAAAAGAGAAATATTGCTATTTGCAACAATATGGATCAAGCTAGACTGTGTTAAGCTAAGCAAAGTAAATCAGTCAGGGAAAGACAAATATCACATGATTTCACACATATGTGGAACTTAAGAAACAAAACAGATGAACATATGCGAGGAGGGAAAAAGACAGACAGAAAGAAACAAACCATAAGGGACTTTCAAAGATAGAGAACAAACTGAGGGTTGAGGAGGGGAGGTGGGTGGGGGATGGGCTAGATGGGTGATGGGCATTAAGGAGGGCACTTGTGATGAGCACTGGGTGTTACATGTAAATGATGAATCATTGAATTCTACTTCTAAAACCAATGTTTCACTGTATGTTAACTAACTAGAATTTAAATAAAAATTTGAAAACAAAAGCACGAGTGTATAATCATAAATGAATTAATGATTGGCACGTAGTGTGATATACACTTACTTCCTATGTAAATGTTCAGTAATTTGGGTGCTTGTTTTATTGGGGGTCTGGGATGTTTTATTTTGTGTTTTTATTTTGTTGTATGGCTAATCTCCAGTGAGGTGTGGACTGCAGTCACACACTGTACACACTACTGACATGGGGCTGGTATAGCCCCAAAGACTGGGATGCTGGATGCCCACGGGAGGATTATAGGAAAACTGTTCTTTAAGAGGAGCCGTGAAAGCCTCCCATCATCTTCCTCTCTTGCTTAGAAGCTTCTCTTGCTAACAGTATGTGAAGGGTAACATAAACCTTTATGTTTATGTTATGTATGTGAAGGTATTTAAAACATTATTGCATGGATAGGGGCTTCATCTGTATAAGCTTTGGGTGCAAGTCCATTCCTTTGAGATAGGCTTTAAAGGTTGCAATGCCTGCTCTTCTGAATATAAAGGACCTCCTGAGGACCATGAGTTATTCTCAGTTCTACAAACAGATCTTTCTTTTCTATCCACTCCCTTGAAGACCACAAAGGAGGTATGCTGGCAACAGGAACCGAGGGAAATTGAAATGAGGGTTAGGAGGCTGAAAAGTAAAGAAGAGAGTAAGGGTGAGACTCAGTGACAATCAAAATGAGGATAACCACTTTTATATAGCACTGATTATGGTCCTCGCACTGCTCCAATTATTTATATATATTAACTCTTTTAATCCTTAATATAATCTTAGGAAAGAAGTACTATCTTTATCCTAATTTTAGAGATGAGGAAACTGGGGCAGAAGAGCTAAGGAACCAGCCTGAGATTATTAATGCTGTGCCATGATTATCAACTTTTTCAATAGAACATGGATTTAGACATTAAAAAAAAAAAAAAGGAAGCATACTGTACTTCACAAAAGGAACAAATGATAACTGGTGGGAGAAAGCCTGCCAACTTCCAGAATTAAGAAAGACTCTTAATGGGAAGGCTGTTGACATACATCTGGGACAGTGCAGGCAGGTAGGGAGGGAACCATTGTTTGCAAATCTGCCCCTTCTGAAGGCTTCTTCCTTCTTGGGTGAGTATATTCATCTGAGTCTTGACATTCTGCGGATTCTTCTGAACACACCGTAGATAGAAACCAAATCCCTCTTAGCCTACAGAGCTGATGGACCCTTGTGGGGCTGAATTATTTTATTTTCAAAAGTTGGGGTAGAGTGGAATCTGGAAGCATGGGGAGATTGTGATCCCAGATCCTTAATCCATTTGCACGTGGGTCCTTAGTATTTTGCGTGGATTCAAGGACCATTCGGATCATCAGCTATGTGTGTCTCAGAAAACATGATACAATAGAAGATCATTCTCCTCTCTGTAAAGAGTGTGCACTGAGAAAAAGCAAGGACATTCTTAATTTAGCTTGACGCACTTCTCAAGTGACAGATCCAGAAGTGAAAAGGCTTGACAAGAGGCCAAAGTTTGACGCGCTAGGGAAAACAGAAATGCACTCAGAAAATGCATTAGTGTCAAAAAAATTGGGGGACAGATGTGTAAGGACCCTGGAGCCAGTGAATGGCAGCTGTCAGTGTCCTGTGGCAGCTCAGTAACCAGGATCCCAGAGATCCAGGTAAGAACTTCCCATGGGACCATGGGGACCACAGTGGGAATAATACCCCAGAGGGTGGGGGGAGGATCCCTCTGGAGGCCTGCCGGGTCAGAGCCATTCCACTCCCCAAGCCTCTTGTGGATCTGGGCCAAGGACCTTTAGAAGTAGCTTCCTACGACAAGGCTGGAGCTTCTGCCTTGCTCCCCAGAGAGTGCTGGGCATGTGAGCAACTACACTATGGGGCTTGCAGTATGCACTGCAAGGAAGCTGTAAGAGAGTTGGGGATGCAGCGCCTGTGTGGCTCAATCAGTTAAGCTTCCCACTCTTGATTTTGGCTCAGGTCACTATCTCACAGTTTGTGGCATCGAGTCCCGTGTTGGGCTCTGCGCTGATGGTGCAAAGCCTGCTTGAGATTCTTTCTCTCCCACTCTCTCTGCACCTCTTTCTCTAAAAATACATAAACTCAAAACTTAAAAAAAAAATAAAAGAGTTGGAGGTCACTGACTGTACAGCAAGGACCAGGAGAGAGCTGGGTGAGCTCTAAGGATTTAGAGAAGATGCCAGAAGGAAGGCATACCCCCCACCTAAAACTATAAAAACGTGTGATATTGTGATTTATAATCAGAAATGTATATTTGGTTATCCTCCACAGTTCCTGACTCCCAGTTTCCTAAACTCTTGGAATTTCCTAAATGCTGAGAATGACAAAGGCATCTCTTGTTACTTTAATGAGGTGACTTTAGGATCCCACCTAAGGATGGGGGCTGGTTGCCAGGAAAACCAACCATGTGACTGGATGGTTGGAACTTGCAGACTCATTCTCCTCCCACCAGCATCTCCAGGGAGGGGAGAGGGCCTGCAGGTTAAGTCAATAACCAATGGTCAATAATTTAACCCATAATGACTATGTAAAGAAGCCTCCACAAAAACCCAAGGGGACAGGGTTTAGAGACACTCTGGGTTGGTGAACACACAGAGATTTGGGGAGAATGGCACACGGGGAGAGGACATGGAAGCTCCACCCCACCTCTCCACATGCCTTGCCCTGTGCATCTCCTCCACTGGGCTGTCCTTGAGTTATACCCTTAAAAAAAAATTTTTTTTTTTAACGTTTATTTATTTTTGAGAGAGAGAGAGACAGAGCACGAGCTGGGGAGGGGCAGAGAGAGAGGGAGACCCAGAATCTGAAACAGGCTCCAGGCTCTGAGCTGTCAGCACAGGGCCCGATGCGGGGCTTGAACCCACGAACCATGAGATCATGACCTGAGCCGAAGTCGGACGCTTAACCGACGTGCCTGAGCCACCCAGGCACCCCAAGTTATATCTTTTTATAATAAACCAATGATCCAGTAAGTGCAATGTTTCTCTGAGTTCTGTGAGACATTCTAGCAAATTAACTGAACCCAAGAGGGTTGTGGGAACCTCTGATTTGTAGCTGGTTGGTCAGAAACAATATTGACAAGCTCAGGAAGTTTCCATTGGCATCTAAAGTGGAGGGCAGTCTTGGGGCACATGGGTGGCTCAGTTGGTTAAGCATCCAAATCTTGATTTTGGCTCAGGTAGTGATCTCACTGTTTGTGAGTCTGAGCCCCACATTGGGCTCTGAGCTGACTGTGTGGAGCCTGCTTGGGATTTCTCTCTCTCTCTCTCTCTCTCTCTCTCTCTCTCTCATAAATAAATAAATAAACAAATAAACTTCGAAGTAGAGGGCAGTCTTGTAAGCTAAACCCTTAACCTATGGATTCTGATGCTATCTCTGTGAAGATAGTGTCAGAATTGGGTTGGTTTTGTAGGACGCTCAACTGGAGTGAGAGCGTTGTTGGTGATGTGGGAAATCACACACCCCAGAGCTGCCTCCATACAAACACAATGGAATTGGGAGCAAGAAGCCATTTAAAAGATGAGAATGTGTAAAAGCATCTTAGAAGAGGCAGAGAGTGTATGATAAAATCAGCTAAAGTCACCATTAGGGACACATGGACAGATGCAAAAGTACTTGGCAAATTCCTCCTATTGCAGGGTTATCTCAGGTGAGTATTTGGATAAGTCTACCCTTCATGGCATCGTAGGAGGGCATACGGGGGTTAGTGCCAAATGAGGGCACAAAAGAAAACATGAACACAAAAAAAGTGGTGCCATGTTCCTGAATGTGATATTTTAATATCATGAAGTGTGAATTCTCCCATTAAAATAGAAATTAGAGGGGCGCCTGGGTGGCTTAGTCGGTTAAGCGTCCGACTCTCGCTTACGTCATGATCTCGCGGTTCGTGGTTTCGAGCCCCGCGTCGGGCTCTGTGCTGACTGCCAGCTCAGAGCCTGGAGCCTGTTTCAGTCTGTGACTCCCTCTCTCTCTGACCCTTCCCTGCTCACGCTGTCTCTCTCTCTCTCTCCTAGAAATAAATAAAACATTAAAAAAAAATAAAATAAAATAGAAATTAGAAAAATGAACTATTGGGACCTCATCAAAATAAAAAGCTATTGCACAGCAAAGGAAACAATCAGCAAAACTAGAGAATATATTTGCAAATGACATATCAGATAAAGGGTTAGCATCCAAACTCTATAAAGAACTTATCAAACTCAACATTGGAAAAACAAATAATCCAGTGAAGAAGTGGGCAAAAGACATGAATAGATACTTCTCCAAAGAAGACAACCCGATGGTCAATTGACACATGAAAAAATGCCCAACATCACTCATCAACAGGGAACTACATATCAAAACCACAATGAGATACCACCTCACACCCGTCAGAACGGCTATAACGTTAACAACTCAGGCAACAACAGATGTTGGCAAGGATGTGGAGAAAGAGGAACACTTTTGCACTGTTGGTGGGAATGCAAATGGAGCAGCCACTCTGGAAAACAGTATGGNCTTGCCATTTGCAGCTACCTGGATAGAACTAGATGGTAACATGCTAAGCAAAATTAGTCAGTCGGAGAAAGATAAATATCATATGCATCACTCATATGAGGACTTTAAGACACAAAACAGATGAACATAAGGGAAGGGAAACAAAAATAATATAAAAACAGGGAGGGGGACAAAACATAAGAGACTTTTAAATATGGAGAACTTACATAGGGTTACTGGAGGGGTTGTGGGAGGGGGGAGGGGCTAAATGGCTGAGGGGCAGTAAGGAATCTACTCCTGAAATCATTGTTGCACTATATGCTAACTAACTTGGAAGTAAATTTTTAAAAAGAATGTAGAATAAAAAAGAAATTAGAACCCTCATATGTGTGTGAGTTTTTGAACTAAATGAACTTAAAGTTCATATGGAAGAATAAATGTTCAAAAAAAGCCAAAAAGTGCTGATGCATAGGGGCACATGGACCTCAATGTTCATAGCAGCACTCTCAACAGCCAAATCATGCAAAGAGCCTAAGTGTCCATCAATGGACGAATGGATCAAGAAGATGTGGTTCATCTATACGATGGAATACTCCATGGCAATGAGAAAGAATGAAGTCTGGTCATGTGTAGCAACGTGGATGGATCTTGAGGGTGTTATGCTGAGCGAAATAAGTCAGGCAGAGAAGGGCAGATACCATATGTTTGCACGTATAGGTGGGTTAGGAGGAACTTAACAGATGACCATGGGGGAGGAGAAGGGGAAAAATAGTGGGGGAGAGGGAGGGAGGCAAACCATGAGAGACTCTTGAATGCTGGGAACAAAGTGAGGGTTGATGGGAGGGGGGAGAGGGGAAGGGGGGAGATAGGCATGGAGGAGGGCACTTGTGGGGATGAGCACTGGGTGTTACATGGAATCCAACTTGACAATAAACTATGAAAGAAAAAAATCCAAGAAAACTTTAATATCCAAGATATTAAAATAAGTGAAGCCTCTGTAATAAAAGCAGCCTGGTATTAGCACAGGAATAGCAACAAGATGGGCAGAACTGAGTAGGACAAGATGCTCTCGAATAGATCCCGTTGCCTGTGGGAAATTGATCTGTGATAAACACATTTTAACTCAACAGGGAATGATGATTATTTAATAAATAATACTGGCAAAATTGGCTATGCATTGGAAAAGAATAAATTTGATTTCTCTCTCTCATACAAAAATAAACTCCGGACAGAGTCAAATCTTAAATGTAAAAAAGAAAACACTAAAATCTGGAAGAAAATGTAAGATACCGTATACAGAAGCTAGAGTCAGGAAACTCAGAAGCTATTGAAACATTAAAAATATTTTTGGCTTTATAAACATTAAGACATTTAAGATGTAAAATGTAACAAATATAAAAGAAGCATACAAACTGTGGATTGAAAGAACTTCCGCAATGGTTGTACAATTCACCCCGAGCAACACACGTTTGAACTGCACAGATCCACTCGAGATGCAGATTTTTTCTGGTAAATACAGTATAGTGTATTGTAAGTGTGTATTCTCTTATGATTTTTTAAAAAAATATTTAAGCTCATTTACATATTTTGAGAGAGGAAGAGAGAGCACAAGTGGGGGAGGAGCAGAGAGATAGGGAGAGAGAGAGAGAATCCCAAGCAGGCTCTGTACTGTCAGCACAAAGCCCGATGCGGGGCTTGAACTGACGAATGGTGAGATCATGACCTGAGCCCAAATCAAGAGTCAGATGCTTAACTGACTGAGCCACCCAGGCGCCCCTTGCTTATAACATTTTCTTTTCTCTGGCTTACTTTATTGTATTATATACTGTATATATATACATGTAACATGCAAAATGTATGTTAATTGACTGTGTTATCAGTAAGGTTTCTGGTCAACAGTAGGCTATTAGTACTTAGGTTTTGTGAGGGGGGGTCTAAATTATACGTGGACTTTCAACTGTGTTGGGGATGGTGATCAGCACCCCTACCCCCCACACTGTTCAAGAGTCAACTATAATAGCTAAAGGGTATATTTGTGTACAAACAGCTCTAACAGATTATTAAGCACACCAAAACCACGACTCAATAGAAAGATGGACAGTAGGCAAGTCACAGAAGAATAATTCCAAATATGGCTTGAAAGAGCAACAAAAACAAAAGGTCTTTAAGCTTCCTAGTAGCCAGGGGAAAACAAATTAAAGTAATCACGAAGTATTACATGATGATACTGATGATATCTGCAACAACAAAAAAGACATTTTGTCTACAGTTGGTGTTTTACTCTCAGGAAAAGGGGAGGCTCCTTTGCTGCTGGTTAAACTGTGAACTGTTCTGCCTTTTTTTGTGAAAACGATCTACCAACGTCTGTTAAAGAAAAATCCCCAGCCACCGAACACCTGGAAATTCAAACGCTAGGTGTAAGAGCAGTGATGCAAGAAGAAATACTACTCAGATGTTTGTTTCACATACTTCGTAGTAAGTACTAAGAATCTCAGAAAGGGAGCGAGTACACGTCAGTAGGGAAATGGTTACATAAATTGAGATACATCTGACCAAGGCATCCTTTACAGGTATGAGACAATCAGCTAGAGCTACACTAGTTGACCCGGAAGAATTCCATGAGGCTGGTAAACCAGAGACACAAGCTGCAGACGGTGTGTGTGTGTGTGTGTGTGTGTGTGTGTGTGTGCGCGCGTGGGTATACACATATATGTATGTATGTATATGTATGTATATATATATAATACAATCTCACTTTTGTAAAAGTTAATGACAAAAAACCTCCTGGATTTTATATGCATGTGTATGTATATTGTATAGTTATAAATATACATGTTCATAAATATGTGCACAAAAGAACCATGAAAGCATAATCACCAAAAGGTCACTGGGGTTGCTGCAGGACATGAGGGTTCTGAGTGGCCCTAGGGGCATGTGAGTCCGGGGTGGGCCACAGAGCACAGTGGATCTGAGCATGGGCTCCGAAGCCAGATAGGCTGGATCCGAAGTCCACCTCAGCTCCCTTTTAGCTGTGAAACTTACTGGTGCCTCAGTTTCCTCATTGGTAAGTGGACTTATAAGACCCAATTCACAAACCTGTTATGTGAATTTAATTAAATGAGCCAATATTTAAAGCATCTAGAACTGAGCTTGGCATACAGTAAGCAGTGTATTAAATCTTCGTTAATTAAATGGTGACACATTGCTTTATTTTGTTGCAATGAGAAGGTGTTATTTATGTGATCGGAACAAACTTGAACGACTTTACATGAACAAACCCAGACATTGTTATAGAATAATTTTCTGCTTAAAAAAAATCATACAGTTTTTATTTTTGTTTTTTAGAGAAAGAGAGTGCGAGTGAGGAAGAGGGCAGAGGGAGAGAGGGACAGACACAGAGAGAGAAGCAGGCGCCATGCTCAGTGGAGCCCAGTGCGGGGCTCCAGCCCATGACCCTGGGGTCATGACCTGAGCTGGATTCAAGGGTCACACACAGCCGACTGAGCCACCCAGGCGCCCCCCAACTCGTACAGGTTTTAAACTTCCTTGCGCTTTCTGCAAAGCGTGAGTGAAAAAACTCGCACAAAATGTGTCTTCCTGGCGGGAGGTGAGAAGGGCCACAGGAGGAGGGAGACCGGCAAGCAGGGGGGACGAGAAGACCGGGAAGAGCGTCGGGGGGCCTCGTGCGGTCAACACGAGGGTGTGCAGAGCAGGGTCCGCGGGCGCACACGTGCCCTGGAAACCAGTGAGCTCGCACGACCCGCGGACCGAACCGCCGGGGCTCCGGGCTATGGAAGCTGCAGCCACAACAGGGCAGAAAGGAACCACTTTACCCGCACCCCGAGTCTGGGCCCGGGATCCGCAGACGCGTCTCCCTGGACGGGAGTTCCGCTGTGCCGGAATCGCGAGGCCCCAGAGCCCCCCAAGGAGCCGGCAGCGAGGCGAGAACAAGAGGGCCTTCCNGCTTGGACCGTTCAGCTTCTGCGAGGCGTCCGTTGCACTCGGCGGGACCCTGTCGTGACCCTGGGGAGTCTTCCGAAATGACCAGTTGTGCGGTGGGCTCAGAGGGTGCAGCGGGGCTCCCGCAAGCGGGGACGGACGGGCAGGCTTGTAGAANCAGGGCGGGGGGCACCCAGGGCCTTCCCCGGAGGACCCCCAACGCCCTCACGGCCCATGTGCAGCCCTTCCCCTCAACCCTGTAGCTTTTGCCACTGAAAATCCCCGCAGCCTTCACTGAGGCGGAGGCCAGCTGCCACAGCCCCCCGGGGCCCCCGTCCCCACNTAATTGTTATGTATAACACACACCCACACACACAGACCATTAGCCCTAGGAAGAAACAAGTCCTGCCACTTGCAGCAACTTCGATGAGCCCTGTGGATGCCACGCCGAGTCACCAGCCGTGGACAAATACCGCGTAAGTCCACGCCACGTGGCCCCTGAAACCGCCCTCCGCATCGAACCGGACAGTGGAACGGTCCCTGCCAAGGACGAGAAGTGGAGGCGGGACAGGAGACTGTGGTCAAACGTAGTAAGTTTCAATTATGGAAGACGAGTAAGTTCAGGAGACCCGGCGTGCAGCCTCGGGGCTGTAGTTAACAAAACTGTATTACGGATTCGAAACTTGCTAGGAGGGTAGATCTGAGGTGTTCCCTTACAAACAAACAAAGATTGTGGTAATTACGTCAGTGATGGATGTGATGATTACCGTGGGTGTATATGTCAATCACTGCATCAAGTTGTACGTCTTAAGTACATATAATTTTTACTTGTAAATTATACCTCAACAAAGCGCAAAATAAAGATATGCTGGTATATATGCAAAATACTTTAGTGGAGATTAAAATTGATTTTAATAGTTGTTACTTTTGAGGACTTCGGCTGGCAAAGGGAAAAGGGTAACATACTTCTCACTGTTTTGTGCCTTTATTGTTTGAATATTCTAATCACATACCTACATTATTTCATTCTACAAATGTCATCGGGGTGGAGCACCTGGGTGGTTCAGTTGATGAAGTGTCGGACTCTTGATTTCGGCTTAGGTCATAATTTCAGGGTCGTGGGATTCAGCCCCTTGTTGGACTCCACGATGAGTATGGAGCCTGCTTGGGATTCCCTCTCTCTCCTTCTCTCTCTGCCCCTCCCCANGGAGTCTGCTTGAGATTCTCTCTCTCTCTCTCTCTCTCTCTCTCTCCCCTGCTTGTGCTCTCTCTTAAAATTAAAAAAAATGTCATCTGGATTTATTGGGGTGATAGGATTATAGACTACTTGCATTTCTTTGTTTTCTTGTGTTTTATTTACTTATTTTTGAGAGAGTGAGCACGAGTTGGGGGAGAGGGCAGAGAGAGAGAATCCCAAGAAGGCTCTGCACTGCCCAACCTGGAGCTCAGACTCACGAACCATGAAGTCATGACCTGAGCTGAAACTAAGAGTCTGACGCTTAACCTGCTGAACCACACAGGTGTCTCTAGGCCATTTGTATTTCTGTTTACTTGGTTTAAATATGTTATGAAAGTTTTTTTGTTTTTGTTTTTGGTAGCAGCTTTATTGAGATAACATTCACACACCACACAATGTACCTATTTGAAGTATACAAATCTTGGGGCACCTGGGTGGTTCAGTTGGTTAGGTGTCCAACTTTGGCTAAGGTCATGATCTCTCGGTTTGTGGGTTCAGGCCCTGCATCAGGCTCTGTGCTGACAGCTCAGAGCCTGGAGCCTGCTTGGGATTCTGTGTCTCCCTCTCTCTCTGCCTCTCCCTCACTCATGTTCTCTCTCTCTCTCTCTCAAAACTAANACCTTTTGTGTCTGGTTTCTTTCACTTAGCTAATGCTTTTAAGGTACACCCATGTGGTAGCATGAATCAATACGTAATTCCTTTTTATGGGTGAATGATATTCCATTGTGTGAATATACTGAATTTTATTTATCCATCTATCAGTTGGTGAACATTTGGATTCTTTCTACCTTTAGGCTACTATGAAAGATGTTACTATGAACATGTTTATACAAAGTTTTCTGTGGACCTATTTTTTTCATTTTTGTTGGGTATATGCTTGGAAGTGTAATTACTAGGTCACATGATACTCTGGTATCTGGCA
This sequence comes from Crocuta crocuta, assembly GCF_008692635.1. Lineage (NCBI taxonomy): Eukaryota > Metazoa > Chordata > Mammalia > Carnivora > Hyaenidae > Crocuta > Crocuta crocuta. Next base: position 9,851,957 of record NW_027532825.1, read on the forward strand.
GTTTGATAAACTGCCACGCCCTTTTCCAAATGGCTGTGAAGAGCCTAAATAACATCATTTTGAAATTAAGGCCTCCATTAAAAGCAACCACGGGCTGGGGCGCCTGGGTGGCTTAGTCGGTTGAGCGTCCGACTTTCGCTNGACAATTGTAATTGGTGCTTATGTGATGATGCTATACGCACAACGTGTGCACTGTAACACCCCCAACCCTTACCCCCTAAAACCCCTTTTCGTTATTGTTCGGGGCTTCACCTTGCTGCCACTACACCGGTAGGTGGATGAGCCCCTGCTCGAGCTTGTAATAAAGACCCTTTTGTACTTGCATCGGTGTCGGCTCCTTGGGGGTCTCTGGGGATTCGCGAATCGGGCACAACAACTGTTGCATTTTACATTCGCACTAGCAGTGTAAGAAGGTTCTAATTTATCCACATATTCACCAATATTTCTTATCATTTAACTATTCCTAAATTAGTACTTAATTTTTTATAGTACTTTTAGATTCACAGCGAAATTCAGGGCAAATTACAGAGATTTCCCATAAACCTCTGTCCTCGCACATGCAAGCCCCCTCATTGTAAATATCCCCCACTAAAGTGGGACCTTTGTTTCAGTGGATGAACCTACACTGATGCATCATAATCACACAAGGTCCACAGTTTACGTATGGTTCGCTCTTGGTGTTACATACTTAATGGGTTTTGACAAACACAACAACATGTATCCATCGTTACAGTATCGTGCAGAGTATTTTCACTGCTCTAAAAACTCTCTTTNTGATTTTTTTTTTTTTTACTGTCTCCATAGTTATGCCTTTTCCAGAAATCATAAGGCCGGTATGCTTTTCGGATTGGCTTCTTTTGCTTAGTAATATGCATTACATTCCTCCATGTCTTTTCATGGTCTTGATAACCTCATTTCTTTTTAGTCCTTACTAATATTCTATTGTATACACGTACTAAAGTTTATCCATTTATATACTGAGGGACATCTTACTTTCCCCCAAGTTTTGGTAATTATGAATCAAGTTACTTTTTTTAAAAAAATTTTAATGTTTATTTATTTATTTATTATATTTTTATTTATTTCTAGGAGAGAGAGAGAGAGAGAGNAACCAACTGAGCCACCCAGGCGCCCCAAGAAAAAAGTTACTATAAACATTAGTGTTCATTTTTTGTGCAGATAGAAGTTTTCCATTGTCTTCACAAATATCAAGGCACACGGCTGTTGGATTGTATGGCAAATGTGTGTTTAGTTTTGTAAAGGAACCACCAAGATGTCTTCCAAAGCAGCTGTACCATTTTGCATTTCCCCCAGCCACAAATGAGAGTCCTCGTTACTCCACATCCTTGCCAGCATCGGATGTTGTCAGCGTTCTGGATTTTGGCCTTTCTGATAGGCGTGTAGAGGTATCTTGTTTTAATTTTCATTTCCCTGATGAAATACGATGTGGGGCATCTTTTCATATGCTTATTTGCCATCTGTTTATCTTCTGTCAACGTCACTGGCTCATTTTTTAATAGGTTTGCTTTATATTTTGTTGAATTTTAAGATGCTTTTGTGTATTTTGACTAACAGTCTTTTACCAGGTAAGTCTTTTGAAAATATTTTCTCCCAGTTTGTGGCTTGTCTTCTCCTTCTCCTTGGCATCATCTTTTATTTTTGTTTTTTTATTTATTTTTGAAAGAGAGAGAGAGAAAGAGAGAGAGACAGAGAGAGAGAGCGCAGGGGAGGGGCAGAGAAAGAGGGAGACACAGAATCTGAAGCAGGCTCCAGACTCTGAGCTGTCAGCACAGAGCCAGATGCGGGGCTGAAACTCACAGGCCACGAGATCATACCTGAGCTAAAGTCGGATGCTTAGCCGACTGAGCCACCCAGGCGCCCCTCTCCTTGGCATCATCTTTTGTAGAACAAAAGTTTTTCATTTTAATCAGGTCCAGCTTATCAATCATTTGTTTCATGGATCCTGTCTTTGGTGTTCTATCTAGAAAGCAATTGCCATACCTAAGGTCATCAAGCTTTTTTCCTGTTATTGTCTGGTTTTATAGGATTACATTTACATTTAGGTCTGTGATCTATTTTTAGTTGATATCTGTGAATTGCTTAAGGTTCAGATGTAGATACAATGTGTTGCATGTGGATGGTGTGCCAGCACCATTTGTTGAAAAGACTATCTTTTCTTTATTGCACTGCCTTTGTTCCTTTATCAAAGACTAGTTGCAGGGCGCCTGGGTGGCTCAGTCGGTTGAGCGTCTGACTCTTAATTTTTGGCTCAGGTCATTATCCCAGGGTCGTGGGATTGAGCCCCAAGTCAGGCTCTGTGCTGCGAGTGGAGCCTGCTTAAGATTCTCTCTCTCTCTTTCTCTCTCTCTCGCGCTCTCTCTCTGCCCCTTTCCCCTGTTAAAATACTTTCTCTAAAATAATATATATATCTTCTTATAAAAAAAAGCAAGATCAGTTGACTATATTTAGTTGTGGCCACTCCTGCTACTTGGAATACCTTCTCTCAAATACCCAAGAGGCACCTCCTTCAAGTCTGCCCAAATCTCACCTTCCTGGTAAGACTCACACTAATCACCAAAGTCAAAATGGCAACTGCCAGTCTCCCATCCCCTGCACTTTCAATACTTTTCTCCTACCCATGTTCATGTATTCATCATACCCATCATCTTCTAATGGGCTTATCTATTAGTTTTAGTATTTATTGTCCTCTCCTCCACTAAAACAGAACACATAAATACAGATATTTTTGTATGCTTTGTTCACTGATAAATCCCAAGCACTTAGATTAGTGCCTGGTACATAATTAATAATGAAAAAAAAAATCAAATGAATGAATGAGTTAAGAGATGAGGAATTTAAACAAAGGCTGCACAGGATTGCTTCTATACTCTTCTCCATATCTTGCTACTTCTCACTTTAAAAAAAGCAAGTAAAACATGAACTGGTCAGGCTTCAAATTGAAATTTTATTTATTTTTAATTTTTTAAAATTTATTTCTAGGAGAGAGAGAGAGACAGAGATAGCGTGAGCAGGGGAGGGTCAGAGAGAGAGGGAGATACAGACTCTGAAATAGGCTCCAGGCTCCGAGCTGACAGTCAGCACAGAGCCCGACGCGGGGCTCGAACCCACAAACCGCGAGATCATGACCTAAGCGAAAGTCGGATGCCCAACCGACTAAGCCACCCAGGCGCCCCCAAATTGAAATTTTAAGAGAACACAAGGTGTTCCCCACAATGGGAAGAAAATAAAGAAATCACTCACATTATGACAGAGGGAATAGGATGTCAGAGAGAGGTCAGAGAGATATAATTAAGATAAAAGAAACAGAACAGTAACTGTAAACCTAGTACAGAAAATAATAAGATAAAACTCAACTCTTCCTTACCAAAGACAAACCCAGTCCAGGAGATAGAAATGTAACTCAAAGAATGGAAGGAAACTCCTTGGGGCTGTTTTGTGCTATAAAACAATTACTAAAAACATAAACTCAATATAGCAAAAGCTTGGAATTGCGCTTTTGACAATGATGAACTATCGTGCAGTAAACCCACCCTCTTTCTGACAACGTGTAGAAAAGCCAAACAGAAGTAAACATGTATGCGCGCACGCACGCGCACACACACACACACACACACCATCTGAAGGTATCAAAGAGCTACCAAGTCAGTGAGAATGAAGGAGGTAAGATTCTATAAATTAGGGAAAGAGGCTGTTGAAACTGACATTTGGCACCATTTTTTATTTCTTGTTCTTAGCTGGGAGCTTTTACTGATTTTTTAAAAAGCTGCAAGTCTAGAAGTTGAGAAAATTATGGTTTACAAGAGAGAGAAGCTGAGTAGAATTTCTGAAAGGCTCAGGGGCCTTGGATATAAACATTCGAGTACAAGCCCAAAAAGGAAGAAGAGATCTGATCATTCCATTGGGATCACACAAGTGTAGCTACTTCTACAGTGAATCATAAATTGCCCAGTCTTGACAAAAAATGGGTTTGAATGAGTTCAATCTCTATTGGGATCAATGTGAACTTTATTCCTCCAGCTGTTCACCAAAAGCAAAAGAAAGTCCTAGTTAGATGAAGATATCATTGAGCCTCAATTTATCTTGACAATATACCATATACAATGAGTAGTCAACCAAAAATAACTCACCATGCCAAAAAAAAAAAAAAAAGGAAAAAAGAAAAAGAAATTGGAAGGAAGGGGAAGGGATAAAGAATAAACTGATTTGACTGAAAAGAAGGAAGAAAAGAAAATATCTGAATGGAAAATTTAAATGTTAGAGTTCTCAGATAAGAATACTAAAATAGTTGTAATTAATGCACTCAAGAAATTAAATGACAACATAATGAATTTCAGCACCTACTGGATGTTACAGAGAATAATCAAATGGGAATTCCAGAACTGAAAGACACATAACTGAAATTAAGAATTCAGAGGTTGGAATAGTTTCACCATTGATTAGGCTGTCGATGCTATGAAACATCACACTTTCTGCCCAAGCAACATCAGATAAACTGCAAAATCTCAATTTTAAAATTACATTAAAATGACATTGAAGAGGGGCGCCTGGGTGGCTTAGTCGGTTAAGCGTCTGACTTTCGCTTAGGTCATGATCTCGCGGTTCGTGGGTTCGAGCCCCGCGTCGGGCTCTGTGCTCACTGCCAGCTCGGAGCCTGAAGCCTGTTTCAGTCTGTGACTCCCTCTCTCTCTGACCCTTCCCTGCTCACGCTGTCTCTCTCTTTCTCCTAGAAATAAATAAAAACATTTAAAAAAAAATGACATTGAAGAACTGTGGAAACAATGAAGTCTCAATGATCTATATTGAAGAACATGGCAAGCCCTTTCCAAGTGAAGAATGACTGGCAGCTATTTTCATTTGTAGGAGTAACTGTCCTGTCTGGTAGCATGGATGTGTCACTCAAAAATCTTCAAGGAAGTACTTGTTGGCTTGGGGACTGGGGATGCTGTCAGAAGACAGACTTTGGCTTTTAAACCTTTCAGTGATCGCCTGAACTGCAGAAAGCCAACTTGTTGCGGACGAAATGACACAAAGGACAAGACACACACAAAAGACAGACACAGACACAACTCTGGCCGGAGGAACAATTCTACGCAAGCCCCTCTTGCGGTTTATTTTATACCCCGGTAACTGGATACAAACTGAAATCTACAAGATGCATTCCTTTACCAATTAAGGGCAAGTAGCCAAACACATTTCAAGGACAGGGGGGAGCAAAGGGAGGAAGCGACCACAACATGTTTACTAAGAGGCCTGCTCACAATTCCAGCCTCCTCCTTATTTCTAAGGAGGGCATGTTCCCTCGTTTGCGAGGGGACCATTAAACTTGGATATTGTGTGCAGGCCTCCTGGCAGAGCACCCCGTTTGCAGGCATGCTTTGCCCAGGCAGGGAGCCCCGTGTGCAGGCACATCTCCGCGTCCCTAACCAGGCTTTCTTGTGGTCACTGTCGGGCTCCCACACAACTGGCCTGAAGACATGCTCTTCCGGCTCTTTATCTAATGACAGATTAGGCACCTTGACTCAACACAAGAAAACTGTGACTGGTCATTTTATTCCTTGTGGGATAAAGGCCGAGACTACTGAGTCTGCATTGCAGCTCGATTTATCTTTCTATCTACATCCACTTCTCTCCCTCTTCCATACATGTCAATTCTTTTTTTTTTTTAATTTTTTTTAATGTTTTATTTATTTCTAGGAGAGAGAGAGAGACAGCGTGAACAGGGGAGGGTCAGAGAGAGAGGGAGTCACAGACTGAAAGAGGCTCCAGGCTCTGAGCTGGCAGTCAGCACAGAGCCCAACGCGGGGCTCGAACCCACGAACCGCGAGATCATGACCTAAGCGAAAGTTGGACGCTTAACCGACTAAGCCACCCAGGCGCCCCCATACATGTCAATTCTTAATAAACATACTGTCCATTAGACTTTTCTCAGAGACTGCTGTATGGAGAACTTCCACCTGTGAGAGTTATTGCCCTGAATGACCAAAAAAGTGAACAATAAAGTGGGGTTTTGGGGGCACCTAGGTCACTCAGTCGGATAAGTGTCCAACTTCAGCTCAGATCATGGTCTCACAGCTCATGAGTTTGAGTCCCATGTCAGGCTCTGTGCTGACAGTGCAGAGCCTGGAGCTTGTTTTGGATTCTGTCTGTCTGTCTGTCTGTCTCTGTCCCTCCCTCCTTATGTTCTCTCTCTCTCTCAAAAATAAATAGATAAACTTTTAAAAGTGGGGTTTTGGAGTTAGGTTACTCTCTTCAGCTGGCAACGAGGACCCCATCACTGGTGATAAGTGGAACACAGAGAGTCATTAAAACTTTCAGCAGTGATGAATGCTGATTGTATGCCAGGAAATGTGCACTAGCTGATCAAATATATCAGCAAATGTTTGAAAAGTTGTGGGAGAGCAAAGGACCTCCACATATGAAAGGTGAATAAGAAAATTCCATAGCTGATATCATACGCAATGGTGAAAAATGGAAAGCTTTTCCTCTAAGATCAGGAAGAAGGCAAGAATGCCCACTCTTACCACTTGTAATCTACACAGTGCTAGAAGTTCTAGCCAGAGCAATCAGATATGAATAAAAGAAATACAAATCATCCAAACTGGAAAGGAGGAAGTAAAATGGTCCCTGACTGCAGTGACATGATCTTACTTATAGAAAATCCTAGAGACGCCATAAGAAACTACTATGGTATGAGAAAAAAGACTGCTAAAACTGAAAAATAAATTCAGTAAAGTTTTAGGATATAAAATCTATATACAAAAACCAGAGACTGACATTGCAGTGGACTAAGAGGACCTTAGGATGATCTCATCCTACAAACACAACTAGGTAACTATCAAATCATCCTAAATACCCCAGAAATCAACCTGAAGACTGACAAAACAAACTCCACAACTAAAAGGAGAATGGAGCCTACCCAGAGGGTAGGAAGTGTGGAGATACAGTTTAGGGGAGAAACGGATCATGCATGCTGTGGGGGGGCAGGAACCGTGGTCATGGAGGAGGGCGAGAGAGACAGAGGAGCCCACGGGGGATTGCACAAGGAGAATGTTTCCCCAAAGCCATTGGCTTAGAAAATGAGAGGGGCTGAAATTCGTGAATTCTTACACCCAGTGGGGATTAAAGCCTGGAATTTTAAAGGTCAGCAGGCTCAGTTGGGATAGACCCTAGAGGGAACTACACTGCCCCTAGAGAGAAGGTAGGCAGGCAACCCCAGGAATGACAAGGTGGGAACTGTGATCTGAAGAGCACTGGAGGCATACAATGGAGACATTATTTGCTCTTCAGAATGCATCCTTGAGAGGCAACATTCACAGAGACCCCTCTCTAGGAACAAAGGAGCTGGCTAGTGCCATTTTCCTCCCCCGCCCCTTAGCATGAAGAGAGTGCCACCTGTGGGAGGAGGCCAGCGTGTGGTCCACACACACCAAGGGCCATCCCCTTGTGCTCCGGCGGGGCTGCCCTTCTCAGTCACACTTGTCTCAGTCCCAGTGTGGCAGGCCTCTCCCCAGAAGACTAGCACAAACCCCTGCCCACAACACACCTTCCAACCAGAGGGTTCTGCAGGGCCTCAGTGGAGGTGGTGTCTGGTCCCTTTTCACAAGCAGACCAGAGCACGCCTAGTTAGAACTTGCCATATTCAGGTGGGGGACAGACAGCAGGCAGAGAGAGCCTATGCAGATGACTAGCCTAAAGGATAGAGCAGCCAAACACAATAGCAGAGAGAACACAGAATACACTGGAGACACTCCCTGAAGCACCAGGCCTTGGGCACTACATAACCTCGTCTTCATAAGGCTATTACATTTAGGAGCAGGAGACACGACTGGCTTTTCCAACATAGAGAAGAAGGCAAAGACTTAGACAAAATGTGAAGACAGGGGAATTTATCACAAATGAAAGGACAAGATAAGGCCACAGTCAGAGATCTAAGTGAAAGATATAAGCAACATGCTTTATGGATAATTTAAAGCAATGATCATAAGGATACTCAATGGGCTTAACAAAAGAATAGCAGACATCAGTGAGGCTCTTACCACAGAGACAAAAGAATGAAAAAAGAATCGATCAGGGAAAAAGAGTGCAAGAAACGAGTTTAGAAACAGACTCAATGCAATGAACAGCAGGGTGGAAGAAGCAGAGGAACAAATTAATGACCTAGAAGACAATATAATGGCAAATAATGAAGCTAAAGAAAAAAGAATTACGCAACATGAGATAGACCTAGGGAACTCAGTGATTCTATCAAACATAGTAATGTTCATATTATAGGAGTCCCAAAAGAAGAAGAAGAGAGACAAAGGGGCAGAAAATTTGTTTGAGGAAATAACAACAGAAAACTTCCTTAATCTAGGGAAGGAAACAGACATCCAGATCCAGGAGGCACAGAGAATTCCTATCAAAATCAACAAAATCAGGCCAACACGAAGGCATATCGTAACTAAATTTGAAAACTATAGTGATAAAGAAAAAAATCTTAAAAGCAGCAAGACAAAAGAAGTCCTTAACTTACAAGGGAAGAACCATAAGGCTAGCTGGAGATTTCTCAATAAAAACTTGGCAAGCCAGAAGGGAATGGCATAAATTATTCAAAGTGCTGAATGGGAAACATCTGTAGCCAAGAATACCCTCTCCAGCACGGCTATCATTCAGAATAGAAGATCAGATAAAGAGTTTCCCAGGCAGACAAAAGCTAAAGGAGTTCATGATCACTAAACCAGCCCTGTAATTAATATTAAAGGAGACTCTAAGTGCAAAGGAGAGACCAAAAATGACAAAGACAAAAAAGAATCAGAGAAAATCTCTAGGAAAAAATGACAAAATAAGCAATAAAATGGCAATAAATACATTATCCATCAATAATTACTTTGAATGTGAATGGACTAAACACTTCAATCGAAAGACACAGAGTGTCAGAATGGATTAAAAAAACGCAAGACCCATCTATATACTACCTATAAAAGGCTCATTTTAGACATAAAGACACCCAAAGATTGAAAGAGAGGGGATGGGGAAATATTTTTCATGCATATAGATGTCAAAACAAAAGCCAGAAGGGGCACCTGGGTGGCTTAGTCGGTTAAGCGTCCGACTTTCGCTTAGGTCATGATCTCGCAGTTCGTGGGTTCGAGCCCCGCATCGGGCTCTGTGCTGACTGCCAGCTCAGAGCCTGGAGCCTGTTTCAGCCTGTGACTCCCTCTCTCTCTGACCCTCCCCTGCTCACGCTGTCTCTCTCTCTCTCCTAGAAATAAATAAAACATTAAAAAAAAAAAAAAGCCAGAATAGCAATACTTACATCAGAAAAATTAGACTTTAAAACAAAGACTGTAACAAGAAACAAAGAAGGGCACTATATAATCATAAAGGGGACAAACAAAAAGATATATCAATTGTAAATATTTATACACCCAACATGAAGACAACCAAATATATGAGGCAATTAAAAACAAACATAAAGAAACTAATTGATAATCATACAAAAATAGTAGGGGACTTTACCACTCCATTTACATCAATGGACAAGTCATCTAAACAGAAAATAAACAAGGAAATAATGGTTTTTAATGACACACTGGGCCAGATGAACTTAACAGATATATTCAAAACATTCCATCCTAAAGCTGCAGAATACACATTCTTTTCAAATGCACATGGAACATTCTCCAGAATAGATCACATATTAGGTCACAAAACTGGCCTCAAGAAATAAAAGACTGAAGTCATATCATGTACTTTTTCTGAGCACAAGGCAATGAAACTAGAAATCAATCACAAGAAAAAATCTGGAAAGACCACAAATACATGGAGGTTACACAACCTCATACTAAACAATGAGTGGGTCAACCAGGAAATCAAAGAGGAAATAAAAAAATACATGGACACAAATGAAAATGAAAACACAATAGTCTAAAACCTCTGGGATACAATACAAGCAGTTTTAAGAGGGAAGTATAAGCAGTACAGGACTACCTCAAGGAGCAAGAGAAATCTCAAATAAACAACCTAACCTTATACCTAAAGGAGTTAGAAAAAGAATGACACATGAAGCTTAAAGCCAGGAGAAGGAAAGAGATAATATAGATTAGAGCAGAAATAAATGAGATAGAAACTAAAAAAATAAATAAATAAAACAGATCAATGAAACCAGAAGTTGCTTCTTTAAAAAAAATAAATAAAATTGAGAAACCTCTAGCCAAACTTATCAAAATAAAAGAGAAAAGAGCAAAATAAATAAGGTCATAAATGAGAGAGGAGAAATAATAATACCATAGAAACACAAACAATTATAAGAGAATATTAGGAAAAATGATATGCCAAGAAGTTGGACAAACTGGAAAAAAAGGATAAATTCCTAGAAATATATAAATTACCAAAACAGAAACAGAAAGAAATAGAAAACATGAAGAGACTAATAACCAGCAAAGAAATTAAATCAGTAATAAAAAAAAAACCTCCCAACAAACAAAAGTCCAAGACCACATGGCTTCACAGTCAACTTCTACCAAAATTTAAAGAGTTAATACCTATTCTTCTCAAACTATTCAAAAGAAAGAAAAGAAAAGAAAAGGAAGGAACACTTCCAAATTAATTCTAAGAGGTCACCATTACCCTGATTCCAAATTAATTCTAAGAGGTCAGCATTACCCTGATACCAAAACCAGATAAAGACACCATTAAAAAAGAGAACTACAGGCCAATATCCCTGATGAACATAGATGCAGAAATTTTCAATAAAAGACTAGCAAACTGAATCCAACACTACATTAAAAAATCATTCACCACAATCAAGTAGACTTTATTCCTGGGTTGCAAGAGTGGTTCAATAGTCACAATCAATCAACGTGATACACCACATTAACAAAAGAAAGGATAAGAACCATATGACTCTTTCAATAGATGCAGAAAAAGCATTTGAGAAAGTACAATATCCACTCATGATAAAAACCCTCAATAAAGTAGCTTTAGAGAAAACATACCTCAACACAATAAAGGTCTTCTATGAAAAACCCATAGCTAATACCATCATCCATGGGGAAAAACTGAGAGCTTTACCTCTGAGGTCAGGAAGAAGACAGGATGTCCACGCTCACCATTGTTATTTAACATAGTGTTGAAAATCCTAGTTTCAGCAATCAGACAACAAAAGGAAATAAAAAGTATCCAAATTGGCAAGAAATAAGTAAAACTTTTACTATTTTCAGGTGACATGATGCTCTAAATAGAAAACCCTAAAGACTCCACCCAAAACTGCTGGAACTGATACACAAATTTAGTAAAGTCACAGGATACAGACACAATGTACAGAATCTGTTACATTTCTATACACCAATAATGAAGCAGCAGAAAGAGAAATTAAGGAATCAATCCCATTTCAATTGCCCCCAAACCATAAGATAACCAAGAATAAATGTAACCAAAGAGGTGAAAGACCTGTACTCTAAAAACTATAAAATATTGATGAAAGACATTGAAGAAGACACAAAGAAATGGAAAAGCATCCCATGCTCACGGATTGGAAGAACAGATAGTGTTAAAATGTCTACACTGCTCAAGAAATCTACACATTGAATGCAATCCCTATCAAAATACCACCAGCATTTTCACAGAGCTAAAACAAACAATCCTGAAATTTGTATGGAACCACAAAAGTCCTCAAATACCCAAAGAAACCTTGAAAAAGAAAAGCAAAGCTAGAGGCATCACAATTATAGACTTCGAGTTACATTACAAAGCTGTAGTAATCAAAACAGTATAGTACTGGCCCCAAAATAGACACGTGGATCAATAGAACAGAGTAGAACATCCGAAATAAACACACTACTAAATGGTCAATTAAACTTTGACAAAGCAGGAAAGAATATCTAATAGGAAAAAAGACAGACTCTTGCAAAAATAGTGTTGGAAAACTGGTCAGCAACATGCAAAATAATGAAACTGGATCACTTTCTTACATCATACCCCCACATAAATTCAAAATGGATTAAAGACCTAAATGTGAGACCCCAAACCATAATAATCCTTGAAGAGAATACAGTTACAGGGCCTATCCATCAGGAAGAGCTAACAATTATAAATGTCTACGCACCAAATTTGGAAACACCCAAATACATAAAACAATTAATCACAAACAAAAACAATCTTATGGATAAGAATGTGCTAATAGCAGGGGACTTAAAAAATTTTTTTTTAATGTTTTATTTATTTCTGAGAGAGAGAGAGAGGCAGCGTGAGCAGGGGAGGGTCAGAGAGAGAAGGAGACACAGAATCCAAAATAGTCTCCAGGCTCTGAGCTAGCTGTCAGCACAGAGCCCGACGCGGGGCTCGAACCCACAAACCGTGAGATCATGACCTGAGCCGAAGTTGGAAGCTTAACCGACGGAGCCACCCAGGCGCCCCTAGCAGGGGACTTTAATACCCCACTTACAGCAATGGACAGATCAAGGAGACAAAAATCACTAGAGAAACAATGGACCTAAACGACACATTGGACCAGATGGATTTGACAGATATATTTATAACTCTACATCCTGAGGCCGTGGAATTCACTTTCTTCTCAAGAGCGCGTGGCACATTCTCCAAGATAGATGACATACTAGGTCATAAAGGAGCACTCAAATATAAAAGCGTTGAGATCATACCATGCACACTTTCAGATCACAATGCTATGCAACTTAAAATTAATCACAGGAAAAAGTCTAGAAAACCTCCAAAAACATCGAGGTTAAAGAACACCCTATTAAAGAATGAATGGGGGGCGCCTGGGTGGCTCAGTCGGTTAAGCGTCTGACTTCAGCTCAGGTCATGATCTCACGGTTCGTGGGTTCAAGCCCCGCGTCGGGCTCTGTGCTGACAGCCAGTTCAGAGCCTGAAGCCTGCTTCAGATTCTGTGTCCCCCTCTCTCTCTGACCCTCCCTTGCTCATGCTGTCTCTCTCTCTCAAAAATAAATAAAATATTTAAAAAATTTTAAAAAAGGAATGAATGGGCCAATTAAGCAGTTAGAGAAAAAATTTAAAAATATATGGAAACAAATGAAAATGTAACTACAACAATCCCAACTCTTCGAGATGCAGCAATGGCAGTCCTAAGAGGAAAGTACATTGCACTCCAGGCCTATTTCAAGAAACTAGAAAAAGCACAAATACAAAATCTAAGAGCGCACCTAAAGGAACTAGAAGCAGAGCAGCAAGAGCACCCCAAACCCAGCAGAAGAAGAGAAATAATAAAGATCAGGGCAGAAATAAACAATATAGAATCCAACAACAACAACAACAACAACAAAAACCAGTTGAACAGATCACTGAAACCAAGAGTTGGTTTTTTGAAAAAATAAAATTGATAAACCTCTAGCCAAACTTTTCAAAAAGAAAAGAGAGAGCACCCAAAGAGACAATTCATGAATGAAAATGGATTTATTACAACCAATCCCTCAGAAATATAAGCAATTATCAGGGAATACTATGAAAAATTATATGTCGACAAACTGGACAACCTAGAAGAAATGGACAAATTCTTAAACACACACTCACTACCAAAATTCACACGGGAAGAGATAGAAAATCTGAACAGATCGATAAATAGTGAAGCAATTGAATCAGTTATCAAAAATCTCTCAACAGATAAGAGTTCTAGGCCAGATGGCTTCCCCGAGGAATTCTACCAGACATTTAAAGCAGAGTTAATACCCATTCTTCTCAAGCTATTCCAAAGAATAGAAATCGAAGGAAAACTTCTGGATTCATTCTATAATGACAGCATCACTTTGATTCTCAAGCCAGAGACCCAGCAAAAAAAGAGAACTACAGGCCAATATCCTTGATGAATACAGATAGATGCAAAAATCCTCAACAAGATACTTGCAAATCGAATTCAACAGCATATAAAAAGAATTATCCACCATGATCAAGTGTGGTTAATTCCTGGGTTACAGGGCGGGATCGATATTCACAAATCAATCAATGTGCTACATCACATTAACAAAAGAAAAGGTAAAAACCATATGATCCTGTCAATAAATGCAGAAAAAGCATTTGACAAAATACAGCATCCCTTCTTAATAAAGACCCTTGAGAAAGTCGGGATAGAAGAAACTTACTTAAACATCATAAAAGCCGTTTATGGGGAGCCCACAGCTAATATCATCTTCAATGGGGAAAAACTGAGAGCTTTCCCCCTGAGATCAGGAACGCGACAGNCGACATGGAGGAGGACACTTGTTGGGATGAGCACTGGGTCTTATATGGAAACCAACTTGACAATAAACTATGAAAGAAAAAAAATGACACATTTTGTTACAAAAAAAAAAAAGAAAGCTAATGCATACTCAAACGTAAATTTAGACCTCCACACTCAACAATCTCCTGCGTTTTCTGAATTATGGTGGCTGCAGTAGGAGCTGGAAGACAGAGGTAACTCTTAGTCTCACTGTGAATGTGCCACAGGCTGGAGGGGCCTGACATCACCTCAAAACACTGGAAACTAGTAGATGACTGAATCTAAACCCTGGCTACCACTACCCAACTCCCAGTGAGATCAAAGAGTTCAGTCCCTCCATAGCGCAAGAATTGGAAAGCAGAGAGAGATCTCAAGGTCTTAGGGTGTTCTGGTGAATCACTTGCAAGGCCCTGCTGGAGAGAGGTGGTTGACTTCATTCTCAAGAGGACCACAGGTAAACAAACCATCTGAAACTGCTACTGATTCCCTACCCAGCTTAACTCCTAATAAGAGGAAAGAAACCATTCCTTTACCTTAGCTGCCTAACAGAAAACGGTATACCATTTGGGAGCAAAAGATTATTTGCCTCAGTGTCTACTCATTTATAGACAATGTCTGTCATACTAGTGTAAATAAGAGACATGATTTATAGTGTAGATTTAAAAAAACAAACATTGAGGGGCACCTGCGTGGGTCAGTCAGTTAAGTGTCTGAACCTTGATTTCATCTCAGGTCATGATCTCATGGTTTGTGGATTCAAGCCCTGAATTGGGTGGTGCACTGGCTGCACAGAGCCTGCTTGGTATTCTCTCTCTCACTCTCTCTCTCTGTCCCTCCCCTACTCTCTCCCTCTCAAAATAAATAAATAAACTTAAAAAAATAAAAAAAAACAAATACTGATAGAATCAGAACTGTAGATGCAGATGACCCAGATATTGGAATTAGTGACACAAATTTCATAATCTCTTCTCTTAACATTAGAGGGATATTTGAAAAATAATCTTTTATTTATTTCAGCTTTACAATTCCTTCAGTTTTCTCCTTATCCCTCATACTGACAAAAATCCAAAGGATTGAGAAAATTAGCAAGACTGTGGGGAACCAGGCACTCTTACACCTTGCTGATTGGAATGAAAATAAGCACTATCCTAAGAAAAAGAATTTGACAATATTGAATAAAACTACATATGCATGTATTCTTTGACTTACAAATTTCACATCTAGGAATATTTTCCTAAAGATACACTTTGAACAACATGAAAATACATGTGTAGAAAGTTATTCATATGCAAAAGTGATTCATTGCAGCTCTATTTGTAATTACAAAATATTGCCAATTACTTAAATGCTCAAATGCAGGAGACTGCTTTCAGTGGCTAAGTCTGAGATAATTTGAGCATCAGGATAAGTTAGGACAATAATCGTTGGATTCGTAAACTACGGGAAATATATACTATGGAGTATTACAAATGGGTAAAAAAAAAGAGGAAAATTTCTATGAATTGAAAGGAAATAGTTCTGAGAATATATTTTAAGTGAAAAACACAAAAGAATACATGTGATATGCCACCTTTTTTATAAAAAGTAGAAGAAAATCAGGGCACCTGGGTGGCCCAGTCGGTTGAGCACCCAATTCTTGATTTCAGCTCCGGTTATGATCTCACAGTTCATGAGTTGGAGCTCCACACTGGGCTCTGAGCTGACAGTGCGGAGTCTGTTTGGGATTCTCTCTCTCTCCCACCCTCTCTGCCCCTCCCACACTCTCACTCTGTCTCAAAATAAATGAACTTTTTTTTTTAAAAGTAGAAGAAAATTTAAAATCTAAACATATGTGTATAATTTTGAAAAAATAAAGATAGTACAAAAACTAATGAAACCGGTTACCCACACGGATGAAGATAAAGGGATTGTAGGAACAGAAGGGNAAAAAGTAGAAGAAAATTTAAAAACTAAACATATGTGTATAATTTTGAAAAAATAAAGAAAGATAGTACAAAAACTAATGAAACCGGTTACCCACACGGATGAAGATAAAGGGATTGTAGGAACAGAAGGGATGACTCTTCCCTGAGTATATGTTTCTAGACAATTTTGACTTCTGAATTCATATGAATGTTCTACAGATCTAATAACATGAGAGAAAAATCTCAAACTAAAGGAAAACAGGAACAAATGAGCCAGTTTCCAATGAATAAAGTGATTTGCCTGAAGATGTTTTTCCTTATTTTTTTAGTTTATGTATCTATTTGGGGAGAGAGGGACGGGGGGGGGGAGAGGGAGAGAG
>NW_027532825.1:9868825-9879331 GCF_008692635.1 Crocuta crocuta
AGAGAGAGAGAGAGAGAGAGAGAGAGAGAGAGAGAGAAGAGATAATCCCAAGCAGGCTCCATGCTCAGTGCAGGGCTCAATCCCATGACCCTGATTATGACCTGAACTGAAATCAAAAGTCGGATACTTTACCAACTGAGCCACCCAAGTGCCCCAGCATTTCCTTCCTTTATAAGTCTGAATAAAACTTTGTTGTACAGATATACCATATTTATTTATTAGTCAATGGACACTAGAGTTGCTTCTAGATCTTGTCTATTGCGAATAATGCTGCTGTGAACATGGGTGTACAAATATCTCTTTGAGACCTTACTTTAACTGGGGGGGTTTATATCCAGAAGTGGAATTTCTGGATCATATAGTAATTCTGTTCTTAATTTTTTGGAGAAGTACCACATTGTTTTCCATAGAGGCTGTAACATTTTACATTCCACCAACAGTGCACCTGTGCTCCAATGTCTCCACATCCTTGCCAATAATTATTTTCTGTTTTTGATAATACCTGACTTCATAGGTATAAAGTGGTATCTCATTGTGGTTTTGATTTGCATTTTTCTGATGAGGAGTGATACTGAACATCTTTTCATGTGCTTATTGGCCATTTTTACATCTTCTTCAGAGAACAGTCTATTATTCAAGTCCTTTGTCTATTTTTTAATCAGGTTGTTTTTGTGCTTGATTTGTCGGAGTTCCTTCTGTTTTCTGGATATTAATCCCTTATCAGATATACGGTGAGCAAATACTCTCTCTGATTCCATGGTTTGCCTTTAGACTCTGTTGTTTTTGGTAATGCATAAAATCATTTAATTTTGCATGGAGGAGGGCACTTGTGGGGAAGAGCACTGGGTGTTATATGGAAACTAACTTGACAATAAACTATTTGTAAAAAAAAAAAAAAAGAATATGAACTTAATGGTAAAAAACCCCAAAATAACCAAAATCATTTAATTTTGTTGTATTCCAATGTATTGTTTAATTTTGCTGCCCATGATTTTAGCGAGATCCAAGAAGTCATTGCCAAACCCCATATCACAAAGCTTTCCTCTCATATTTTCTTATAAGGGTGTTCTAGTTTTGGGTGTTACATTTGGGCCTTTGACCCATTTTGTATGTGGTAAAAAGTAAGAGTGCAATTTCATTTACTTGCATATCAATATCCAGTTTTCCCAGCACCATTTGTTGAAAAGACTGTCCTTTCTTCATTGAATGGCTTTGACCCTCTTCTTGAAAATCATATGACCATATATGTGAAGGTTTATTTTTGGGCTCTCTCTTCTATCCCATTGGTCTGTATGTCTGTCTTTATGTCAGTACCCCAAATAAGTTTTAAACATAATACTCTGACTTCAATCTAAAGGAAAAAAATGTAAATAAACCTTGACTCTTTTCAGTAGGTTTATCTGTTATAGTGATAGGAACATTATGAAATCATGTTGTGGGTATTGCAGAATTGAGCAAATGAGGGACTAGTGAGGTTTTTGGGAGCCAGAGCAATATGGAAGTTAGAGGGCAGAAATATGGAATGGGGTGAAGGCAAGCAAAAACTTAGGTTGGATTCAAATTAGAGGCATTGGTCTAAATTTATTATTGCAACGACACTCAGACATTCAGTTGCAATGAGCAGAGCCTGAGTCCAGACCTTCATTTCTAAATATAATTCTCCACAGAAACGAACCAGGACTTCATGGAGAAATGGCTTATTCAAAGCCTGTAAAATACAAGATGAACTGAGAACATCCTCTTATGCCAGAAATTAAGCGCCAAAAGAATGATGAAGGTATATGAGAAAAAATGAAAGGCCTTTCACTGGCCAAGGCTGGGATAATTGAGCATTAAGGCAAATAAGAACAGTAATAGAGTGAGTAAATCACAAATCCATGAATCCACGCTGATAATAGATCATAAATTAATAAATACTTGGGAAGAAAAGGTAAGCGGTTTCGTACAGTAGAATGCTGATAAACAAACACAGTAGCACGGATGGAATTCGAAAATCACTACTTAAAAACCATCTTAGTAAAGACAGATTTCCGCAAGAATCCTCACGCATGCCAAATTGGGGGAACGAGAGTTTGACAGGAAACAGTACTTGCATATGGTCCCTACCTACAAGTTTCTTATTTATTATGAGTGGGGACATGGTAGCTTCAGAGTGGAGAAATCTGACCACAGATGATTGTAACCGACTCCATCAGTTAGGGACAAATGGACCGTGTTTAAATGTAAAAGTCTAGGCTTTGAGGAGGATGACCGAGGAAGTATTAAGGTACCTTCAGAACCTTCTGGTAAATCAGTGCCTGTAGGAGGGGTGAGGACAAGGGGAGCTGAAGAAAGAGACAATGGTATTTGGAGAGACTGAGGCGCATCTGCCTAGCAAGCGCCAGGAGCTCTCTATCTGGACCACAGAGATTAGGAGTGGGGTCTGCTGCCCAGATCCCCCTTTCAAGAAGGCTTGCTGCCTCTCTCGGAGGGAATGCAGTCCCCAGGCAGAGAAATGCCTGGCCCCATTCACACCCCTCATAGGATGACTGGGGGGCAGGGAGTAATGGCCCAGCCCCTGTCAACCAGAGGCACACAGTATGGTCACAACAGACAGAACCCCTCCCAGACTGGTCACGGCCTCATCAGGCCTGGGGCCCCCGGACTTTGCTCCTCTGCCAACCCTTCTCCCTCACGCCCCTCACGGGTCAATGCTTTCGTCAGCCTGCATCCCACACTCAGCCCCTGCTTCCGAAGCACCCTACCTGCGCTCCCTCAAAAGTGACTGCTTTTCCTACTGAATTAAGGAGAACAGGAGCAGATCAGACACTTATTATAATACACTGTTTCAGAAGAAAGCAACAGATGAACACAGACTGTTCCAATGAATGAAAATCTCTGCCTTTGGAAATCTGTTTGTGGGATACTTGGACTGGGGGATACATTTTCCAAGATGCAGGATGGTATGAAGAAAGTGGCTGGATTCTGTATGAGTTTCTTAGGCTTGCTGTAACAAAGTAACACAACCTCTGTGGTTTGAGACCACAGTCGTTCTCTCCATTCTGGAAGCTAGAGGTCCCCCAACAAGGTGTGAACAGGGCCATGCCCCCTCCCCCTTCCTCTGTGCCGCTGGAGTCCTTGGGGGTCCCTGCGTGTGGCTGCGTTACTTCAATCTCTGCTCCCAGCTTCATGTTGCTGCTGTCTGCACGGGGCGTTCTCCTCTGTGTGTGTCTGTGGCTGCATTTCTTATCCTCTCTTTATAAACACACCAGTTATATTGGATTAAGGGCCCACCCTACTCCAGTATGGCCTCATCTTAATTTATAGCTCAATTACAACTGTAGAGGCCCTATTTTCAAATAAGGTCATATTCACAGGTTCCAGGCGTTATGACTTCATCCCTTGTGGGAACTGGGAAAAAAATCCTTCTGTGAATCTATTTTCTATAATTCTGGCCATCACATGTGGGGGGAGGGTTCAAGTTCGCCTTGCCATGCAATCCTGCCACACTGGCTGGGTGTCCTGCAATTCCATTCAGCCCTGACACCATCTACCTGGACTTGGCATCGAATCCCACAGAGTAAGCGTTCAGTCTCACAAGACTGCACCCCCCACCCCTTTAGACACCAGGTGCAAGTCCAGGTTGTCACTGTGCTACTGACCAACTGTTCATTAGTACAGTAAAATCTTATTTTGCCAGCATAATTCGTTCCGGAAATAGGCTTGTAATCCAAAGCATTTGTATATCAAAGCAAATTTCCCCATAAGAAATAATAGAAACTCAGATGACTTGTTCCACATGCAAAAATAGCCATATAAAAATGGTTATAATACTGTAATAAAATACAAAAGAATAAAGAATAAAATGTAAAGAAAAATAAATTCATGTGCACTTACCTCTGTAAACCTTCATGCTGGTGTGAAGGAGACAAGAGAGGAGGGTTATCTTGTAGGATGACTTTCACATCATTAACAGAATCCCTGCTATCATTGCTCAAGGAATCTTTTCCTGCACGGGGGCCAATGTATACGCTCACACGGATGCTGACTACAGTACAGTGTTAATAAACTCTTGGTACATACTGTATTTAATGGCAATAAGGCAGCCGAGGAAAGGGTCTACATCTGCAGGCAGCCTGACCTAGAAGGAAGCAAAGCATTCCTAGGCTTAATCTTCTATGGAAAAGCAAAGCACTGTCCACAGGTGCTCAGACGTGACAAAAAACTGACTGACTAGTGCCAGTCATGGGCACCTTCCAACTTTCTGAAAAATCACTGATTTCTGCCAAACACCGCAGCCTGAGACCGAGCATCCGAGCATGGGAGATGATCACCCACAATCCTGCAGAGAGAGAGAGAAAGAGAGAGACCCATTGGCTCAGTTGTGATCATGTGACGTTCAGCATCACGTACTACTCCTATTGCAAGACATCACCTGTTTAGCAAGTTAAAATGTATTAGAAATATTTGTTTGTCTTGCAGACACTCGCAGAAGTTACTTACAATCCAAGGTTTTACTGTAAATCAGAGGTTCCCATATCCCCTTCCTTGGATTCAATCAACTTGCTATATCATCTCATGGAACTCAGAGGCACATTTTGCCTACAAGACCGCTGATTTATTATAAAGGGATATAATGCAGGAGCAGGTGGAAGACAGATGCAGAACCTCTTAGCCCCTCCCTGCGTTCGCCAGCCCAGAAGGTCTCTGGATCTAGTCCTTTTGGGTTTTTATGGAGGCTCATTACATAGGCACGAAGGATTAAATCATTGGCCATAGGTGACTGAACCCCCTCTCGGGCTTTTCTCCCCTCCCCAAGAGAGGAGTCTGTAGGGGTGGGGGATTGAAAGTTCTAATATTCTAATCACATGGTTGGGTCCCTGGCAACCAGCCCTCATCCTCACAGTTTTCCAAGAGCCACCTCATCAACAGGCATTCAAGTGTGGGTGACAGGGGCTTGCTTTGGAACAGCCAGATGCCTTCACGGCTCTAATCACTCGGGGGAATTCCAAGGGTTTTAGGAACTCTGTGCCAGAAACACGGACAAGGACCAAACATAATATTTCTTCTTAAAAGTGACAATATCACGGGGACACAACCCAATCCATGACAGTTGTGTCCTAGACTAACTGAAGCCTGTGTAAGCCCAACAGTGTTGAACTATAGCAGTAACACTGAAAGCAATCCTTATAGGGACTAATCCTTCCCTCACCACGCAACCCGCCTGATTCCTGGGAGGTGGTTTCAAACAGTAGCCTGTTGGGGGTCTTTCGAGAAGAGTGATGGAGAGAGGGGATTTTGAGATGTGAGAACAGGTAGTAGGTCACATGGCCTCTGGACAGAAAGAAGGCTCTACTGCAAGGAAGCAGGCAGTGTTTGGAAGAACGCAATGCTTCGTCTAGGCTTCCTGCACACAAAATCCTATCAAGACCCTGGAATGGCTTCCTTAACCAGGGGCTTTGGCTGAAGTGCAGGCTTGAAGTGGGGGGATGCTGTGGACAAGGTGGGGGTCCAAAGACCCCCCCCCACCGTGGTTGGAGGCAGGACCCCTACTGTGCAGGTGGCATAGCTCTAGGAGTTGCCTTGGAGACAGAAGGATGGGGGGTGAGAGAACACGAGGTGAGGACGGGGGAGGAGCCACGCAGCCAAAGGCGGCCACATCTGGAGAGTTAGATGCTTATAAAATACAAACATGGGCAATTTAACCAAAAATAAGTTCCTTGAACCAAAGGAACTTTTATCATGTATAACATGATAAAATTAAGTATTTGTCAAGAGGTTTTGAAGTACATCCCTGCTACAAAGCCGGGGTTGTCCAAGCTGGAAAATTCCCCATAAGATAATCCAGCTCTTGAAGCTATTAAGAGGGTGCCCTCGGTCGCGCAGACAAATATACTCACACCCACATTGGACGTGGAATTTTTATAGCTTATGTGTGGATAGCAAATAGCTTAAAATATTTTCAGGAACTTGTCCCCTTCTTCAGAAAGAGGTGTGGCTAATTAGAATTTCCATTTTGTTTTGCTCCCTGATCTCTCGACTGGCTTAGTGGCTATTAAGTGATGTTCTAAGCAATTTGCTGGGGATATGGGAGTTGTTTTGCATCTACCCTGCAAAAAAGCATCAAGCATGGTGTCAAAATAGGTTATGGTTATTAGGCAATTTATACATTGTGATTGTTTTTCTTAGTGACCGACCAATGGCTCTGTCTATGAAAAACAAAGCTCTTGCCTCCTACTTAGTATTTTGGGATGCATTAGTGATGCATTATTAATGTAGTGAGGAAGTTGCTATTTTTAGACCTGGTTACATGAGGAGTAGAAGAGGGCAGTCATACAGGCAAAATTTAGTAAAAATATGTGGGACTAAAATGTAAATAATTGGCATAATTTGAAGAGTTGACTATGAATCCCCACTTACATGTTTTTACTTGAATGTAGAAGATCATTGGTCAAAATATGTATCTTTCGACAGAACGTGCTCCATCTGCTGCTAATTTAACATCTGTGAGAGAAAATGAAATTTGCACCTGAGTCTTTGAACAAAGAGGGGAGTGTAACAACTACTTATGATTTGGTTGAGGCCAAAAGTCCAGTTAAGAAATGCCTCCTTCATTGGATACAATGGTACAAAGAGGTTGTGGCTAATGAGACTCTATAGCACATATTATAACTCTTGTAAGTGCTTCAAAGAGTTAGACACGTTTAAACATGGATTTAAAAATCTCCTTCTTTAAGGATCTGAATTGGACTTAGAAGATATAAAGACTGGCGAGGATAAAGCTCTGTGCCATTAAGACTTAGGGAAAGTGAGTTCTGTGATGACAGAGTAGTAATTCTGGGCCTATTCCAAATTATCAGAAGCTATCATATCATAATTCACATTTATTTATTTATCAACCAGTCTGAAGTTCAACTTAGGAAGAAAGAAGGTAAACCGTAAGTTAAAACTAATTCGGGAAGGGGCTTCTGCGTGGCGCAGTTGGTTAAGCATTTGATTCTTGATTTGGGCTCAGGTCATGCTATCAAAGTCACAAGATGGAGCCCTGTGCCGGGCTCCAAGCTGAGCATGGAGCCTGATTAAGGTTGTCTCTCTCCCTCTCTCTCCCTGTCCCTCCCCTGCGTACACCTGCACGCTCTCTCTCCCTCTCTCTCAAAAAAAAAAAAGAGTCAGGAATTCCTCCTTGCCTGGAAGGAGATCTGGAGTGGGAGTCACGATACTGTCTGTGAACCTCACCTGAACAAATGTTAACTACAACTTGACACCTAAGCTTGTCCTCAACGCTAGGAAGAACGGGTTATTCCTCATTAACAGTGAAATCTATATGGAACTGCAGGAGCCCCAGTTATCCTTGACTGACTGAGGAGAAAAATGGGGGGGGGTCACTAGGAGGAAGAACACAGGCAAGCACGGAATGCTGGTAGGTGGGCCCAGGGGTGCTGGGGTTGAAGGAAATGGATGCAAAAGCACGGCTCCTATAACTCTGGAGGGGAAGGTGCCTCTGAGACCACGGATGCTGTGTGCTGCCGCTGTGTGCAGGGAAGTCTGCAGCGCTGAAGGTCTTCCTCAGAGACAGATGCAGGGGATGACGGGGTAGCCTAATGGGTGCGGCTCTGGGCACGCCACACCCTCCAGGACCAGAGAAGGGTCCATCTGATGAATATATCTGGGTCCTGCAGGAGATTTGGTATGAAAAAGCCTCAACTGGCCTATCAGTATTTAAAAACCCCTCTCTTGGTCAGCAGTAGAAAAGACTGCCCAGAGGCGCCTGGGTGGCTCCGCCAGTTGAGCTTGCAACCTCAGCTCAGGTCATGATCTCACGGTTCCTGGGTTCAAGTCCCACGTTGGGCTCTGTGCAGACAGCTCAGAGTCTGGAGCCTATTTCAGATTCTGTGTCTCCCCTCTCTCTGCCCCTCCCCGGTGTTATGTCATTGTATAGCATAACAGTATTTAAAAATCATCATATTTGGGTGCCTCTCCCACACACCACCGTTCCAGGAACATTACTGCAGAATGAGAAGAAACACCTGAGGATGGACGCCCACTATCTAGTCTCGTGTAGCCAGGCACGTTTTTTCAACCAATATTTCCAAAGCACCTACTAAGCAGCAGCTAAAGAACTTCATCACCATCCTAGACTGGCTAGAATGACCTTCAGAGCAACCTGAAAATGGATACGGTTTTCTCTCTCAGCTGGAGTGAACTAATTTGATAAATTTGTGCAGAACAGCTGTGTAACACGCTTGGCACGTATTCCAAAGAGAACTAATCAAGAAATGACTCTCCACCCCTTTCCACCCATATTCCAGAACTAGATCTGGGCATCTGAATGGCGGGAAAAGCTAGCCATTTGCCATTTTAGTTAAAAAGGTATTTGCTGTGTCCCAAAAATTGGTGGGGGGATGATTGCAAGGAGAGATGAAGCCTGGTGCAGTGGGACCCTGGAGGGCATGGGCCCTCAGCAAGCAGACGAAAAGTAAACCTGCTTGGTTTTTACTGTTTGGAACTCTGTCCCTTGCTTGTTAGAAAGAGGGCAGTGACATCTGCAAGTAAGGCTATAGCCAGGCCCAGCATGGGAGCAGAGGGGGATTTGGGGCTCATAGTATAACGTGCCCATGCACTGATATGCTCCAGAACATTCTGGTGCATTCCAGCATTCTGAGGCTGGTCTCTTCATGACAAGATCCCAGGGTAGAGCTAAGGTTCTGAAGCCCCGTTTTAGAGACCTGACTCAATTTCTATCTTCTGGGCAGACTTTCCTTTCCTTTTCTTTTTTAATGTTTGTTTGCTTGTTTGTTTTTGAGAGAGAGTGAACGAGCGAGCTGGGGAGGGGCAGAGAGAGGGGAGACACAGAATCTGATATAGACTCCAGTCTCTGAGCTGTCAGCACAGAGCCAGATGCCAGGCTCAAACCCACAAACCCTGAGATCATGANCTGACAAGATCCCAGGGTAGAGCTAAGGTTCTGAAGCCCCCTGTTTTAGAGACCTGACTCAATTTCTGTCTTCTGGGCAGACTTTTCTTTCCTTTTCTTTTTTAATGTTTGTTTGCTTGTTTGTTTTTGAGAGAGAGTGAACGAGCGAGCTGGGGAGGGGCAGAGAGAGGGGAGACACAGAATCTGATATAGACTCCAGTCTCTGAGCTGTCAGCACAGAGCCAGATGCCAGGCTCAAACCCACAAACCCTGAGATCATGACCTGAGCCAAAGTGACGCTTAACCTACTGAGGCACCCAGGCGCCCCTGGGCAGTCTTTAGTTTCTACTGAGAGCTGACCAAGAGAGGGATTTTCTCTTTACTTCCCTCTGAAGGAAACTCCTGTTTGCTTTGGATGTTGGAAGTAGGGTGACCCGTTCATCCAGGTTTACCCAGGAATTTCTGGGCTTTACAACCAGAAGTCCTGTCTCCTGGAATCACCCTCATTCCCATGCAAACGGGGATGACCAATCATCCTGAGGAAATAAGAGTCAAGGGAACGGTCTGGATGTTTCCGTGATGAACTGCCGCACAGGTTAGTGGCTGCAAACCACTACCCTTTTGTTTGCTCACCAGGCTGCACTCGGCTGGGATCAGTGGGCCGGTTCTTCTGGTGGTCTCACTGATGATGATTGTGTGGCTGCCTTTAGTCAGCGGGTCAGACGGAGGCTGAGGTTCCTCCCTTTCCACGAGGCCCCTCCGTTAGGCTTTTCGCAGCAGAGAGAACATCTCCACGGTGGCCCGGGGCTCCTCAGACCCGCTGGGCTTCCCCAGGCTCAGGCTGGAAGTGAGCTCAGGCCCGTGCACTTTTCCTGTATCTTCTCTTTGTGCAAAAAGCCAGTCACGGCGCCATTCTACAGTCAAGATGGGGGTGGGGGGGGTTGGCTCCCAAGGAGTGAATGGCAAGGGGTAGTTCACGCGGTTGCTCCACAGGAGACAGTTGGCCTCAGAAGTGCAGTCAGATGCTCACTGGACCCACGGGGTTCAGGTGCCTGATGCCCCCTGGCCCGCTTGCTGGGCCCCCGGCCATACTGCCTCCCTCTCAAGAGTGACCATGAAGAGTTTCCACTGGTCAGGGCCTTCAAGAGCTCTGGGTAAAGTATACGACAAACGTGTCCCTATGATTCTTCCTTCTGCCGAGCACACTGAGGTTGGTGAATCCCCGTTAAGGTTGCCAGAAGGTTCGCAGGGAGCCACAGGGCAAGGGGCCTGGGACACTTCTGGGGGAAGTGAGCGTCAGCGCCAAGCTACCTGCTCAGCGCGACAATTGCACAGATCACCCAAGCACAGCACCTTGTCTAAGGAACTGTCCCTTCTCAGCACGGAACCGCCCTGCCCTGGGCCGCAAAGCTCCTCTTACAAGTCTGAGCAGCTATGGGCGCTGCTTTCCTCTCCACTGCAGTCCTAACCCTGCGCTGACTCGGTTTCCCGGTCACCTTTCCTCAGGCCCGGCGGCGTCCTGGGGGTTCCCTCGGGCCCGGCGGCGTCCTGGGGGTTCCCTCGGGCCCGGCGGCGTCCTGGGGGGTCCCTTGGGCCCGGCGGCGTCCTGGGGG
>NW_027532825.1:9879373-9918131 GCF_008692635.1 Crocuta crocuta
AGGCTACCCCCCACCCCCCAATCTGTAGGGACCCATCGGGCTCATCTCGGAAAACCAAATGACTTTAACACAGCGCTGTCGAGTGAATCCTGGAGTTCAAAATAGACATCTGGACACACGCTCTGCTTCTTCTGTGTGTGTTTTTGGGTGGTCTCTCTCCGTACGTTCCCCTCTTGGGCGCCAGTGTCCTCTGGAAGGTCAGAATAAATGTGACCTGAACCTAACAGTTCTTGCACATTTCTGCACAAAGGAGGGCATTTTATTGCATTAAAAAAAAAAAATCCACATTGCACGCTCAGGTTGGGTTCCCTAGTGTTTTACAAGCTCTTCAGCAAATCGGCCCCTCAGTAATTTATTGTTCTCCGCCAGAGATGGGCACAGATGCACCCCAGGTTTGCGCCAAGCGCAGCGCTGTGCAGTTGAGGTATTGCGACAGGCGCGGGGCTCCCGGCCCCTCTCACCGCTTTGCACCGTGTCTCCAGCCGAAGGGCGTTCGTACTGCAGCTCAAGCACCACATTGAAAATGAACGCCGCCTACCTGAGCCCCCGGTTTGCACCAGTGGAGCTGTGTTCCCTTTCCTGTGGCCGCATTTTCCGTCCCGGGGATTCTGGGTGTGGAGTGCAAGTCAGATTTGCCGCCTTGCTCAGAATGACCGTGAATGTGTCTCTTCAGACCCTGGCCCAGGTCCTGGTTTCTGGTTTCCACGCACCTGGGGGAACTGAGCAGAGGGGGCACCGACCCCTTGGCCTGTCTGTCCCCAGGCCCAGAGGCTGCCTCTAGCCCCTCCCTCCACACATGCACACTCCCGCAGTAAGAGGATTGTATTTCTTTTAATATCCACCCGAGCTCACCCTGAGCCCACGGGAACCTCCTCCTTTCCCCTCCTGCCCCTCCTTCGGCAGCCGCCTTAGCAGGGCTTCCTGGCCTCTTCCAGTCCTGCCTGCTCGCTTGTCCAGAAAGTAGCTAAGGATCCGCTGGGATCCCAGCCCGGGTTTGTCATCGTTTTTCCAGGCCCCACTTTACCCACTTGTAGGTATCCCTCCCCGCTCTCCACTTCCAGCTAATTAATTACTCGAATCTTTGGCTTGAAGCTTTTTACGGAGTCCGCTTTCCATCTGTGAAAGAATTTAGTGATACAGTCTGCCTTTTCACATATTAAACTATTTCTTAATCTAGGTCACCAGCTGTTAATATGCTAAAAATAAATGGAAAGATATTGTAATCTGTCTTACAGAGCATTGCAAGCCCTTATGAATTGTTGAAAACTCACTATGTCCTTATTAAGGTCAAGTGTGTATTATAATCAAAGCGGTTCTGGATGGTGGTTACTTTTCCATGGGAGGGAGTTCGAAGGGAGGCTTATATGGGGCTTCAACTACCCTGTTTTCTTCCCTGGGGAAAGTGCTGGTGAAAAGTGCCTGCTGCACCACATTTCAGGCGTTAAGACACCGAAAGGCTTGAGAGTATGGTTTCTGCCTGTGGGTAAGTTCTGCCTCTTTCTTGAGCCGGAAATGGGATGTGGGAATCCAGGTGAGGTAGCCCAGCCAAGACCAAACAGAAGCTACTGGAGGGTGGAAAACACAGGAAGTGGCTGCTGAAGGCATTAGACATCTTCCCCAGAGATTCCTTCCTTTTATGTCTTTGGACTATTCCTTTTCTATGATGCACAGAATACTCCATCGCAGTATCTGTATACATCACGTGTTCTTGAGACCTTGGCTTCTTGTTCTGACAACCACAATTTGTCCAAAGAGAATCTACTCGCTTGAGTTTCTCATCTTCTGTGCTACACCCAACAGTTGCATGCATTTTGGTTCCAAATGCATGATGGAAGCTACACTTAGAGGCGTCTTAAGATTTTTTAAAAATGAATTTAAAATACATGAAAAAAATTTTTAAAGACATTTATTTATTTTTCAGAGACAGAGAGAAACAGAACACAAGCTGGGGAGGGGCAGAGAGAGAGAGAGGGAGACAGAATCGGAAGCAGGCTCCAGGCTCTGGGCCATCAGGCCCAGAGCCCAGTGCGGGGCTTGAACCCACGGACTGCGAGATCATGACCTGAGTGAGCTGAAGTCAGA
Organism: Crocuta crocuta; assembly: GCF_008692635.1. Classification (NCBI taxonomy): domain Eukaryota; kingdom Metazoa; phylum Chordata; class Mammalia; order Carnivora; family Hyaenidae; genus Crocuta; species Crocuta crocuta. The sequence continues at coordinate 9,881,456 of NW_027532825.1, forward strand.
TGCTTAACCGACTGAGCCCCCCAGGTGCCCCCCAAATACACTTTTTTGATTGAAGGTCTGTGAAGGTTCAGTGGAGAAAGAGTGAAATATATATAAGCGAGAAAACGGCCAACAAATTAGGACAGTTATAATTCTACTACCCAGAAATTTCACTATCATTTAATGTGTAGTATAGTAGCTCTTTTCCCATATTTACACATACATATTTATAATAAAAGCAGGCTTTTTTAGCCTGCTTATTTTTAACCCAAAGTTTTTTTAACCTGCTTATTTCATGTACATATTTTCCATCAAGATTTTAAATGAGTGAACAATATTGGAATGCACGATTTAAAACAATTTTTTTTAGGGGCGCCTGGGTGGCTTAGTCGGTTAAGCGTCCGACTTTCACTTGGGTCATGATCTCGCAGTTCGTGGNTTTGAGAGATAGAGAGTGAGCAGAAGAGGGGCAGAGAGAGAGGGAGACACAGAATCTAAAACATGCTTCAGGCTCTGAGCTGTTAGCACAGAGCCCGATGTGGGGCTTGAACTTACAAGCTGTGAGATCATGACCTGAGCTGAAGTCGGAGGTGCCCCTGGAATTCATGGATTTTAACGGATCTCCTATTTTTTGGATGTTCAGTTTCTAATGTTTCTGTATATAAATACAAATCAGGTAAACTTGTAGGGAAAATGTTTGCATACAGTAGGGAGAATGTGTACACCCTGAAATATTTCCTTAGATAAATCCCTAGAAGAATTATTGTGTCAAAGGTATGCTGATTTTTATTATAGTTAGATTCCCTTTCCGAATGGTTGTGTCCATTAACATTCTCACTGGCAGTACAAGACACCTGCCAATGCTCGATAATAAATTTAAAATAATCTATAGCTACGTCATTGGAAAAAATTGAGTTCCTTTTTGTTTTGTTTGATTATTGAAAACCAAACATTACTTTATGTAGTCCTATTTTTCTTTTCATTTGTGAATTGTGTTTCTGTTTTTGCCCACTGTGTTTAGCATCTGCTCCCTGTTCTGTGTAAGGGCAAAAACTATCAATTCTAAAGGTAACAAATATGGTTTCTTCCTTTTCTGTTTACTTTTTAATTTTTTGATGATTTTCTTCTGCCATAGAGAATGTTTATGTTTATATTGTGTTTATATTTTATGGTATAACTGCTTAAATCTCTCCATTGATTTTGTATGGCTTCTCTCTTGGGCGTTGAATTAATCGGGGTCCTGGCTCTTGTAAAAAGTGGAAAACTCAGTTCAGACTGGTTTAAGGGGGGGCGCCTGGGTGGCTCAGTTGGTTAAGCGTCCAACTTCAGTTTAGGTCACGATCTCATGGTTCGTGGGTTCGAGCCCTGCGTCGGGCTCTGTCCTGACAGCTAGCTCAGAGCCTGGAGCCTGCCTCAGATTCTGTGACTCCCTCTCTCTCTGACCCTCCTCTGCTCACGCTGTCTCTCTCTCTCTCTCAGAAATAAAAAAACATTTTAAAAAAATTTAAAAAAATAAAAAACCCCAAACTGGTTTAAGGAAAAAGGGGAATGTAATCACTAAAAATAACAATATGGCTCCTGCACATACAAATCTGAGTGAGATTTTAACATATAAATATATATTTATATTAAACTATAAGGCTTTTTATACATATGCATGTATATAAATGTNAAGGGTTTTTATACATATGCATGTATATAAATGTATGCATATGTGTGTATTATATATTAACTCATTTGATTCTGTGAGGTCGATGTTATTTCTGTCCCTATTTTATTAAAAAATTTTTTTTGTTTAACGTTTATTTTTGAGAGAGCATGCCAGGGGAAGGGCAGAGAGAGGGGGCACAGAGAATCCAAAGCAGGCTCCATGCTGACAGCAGCAGGCGTGATGCAGGACTCCAACTCAGGAACTGAAGGTCAAGACCTGAGCTGAAATCGGACCGTCAATCGACTGAGCCACCCAATGCCCATGTGTCCTCATTTTAAAGATGAGGAAGGGGGTGCCTGGGTGGCTCAGTCAGTTGAGTGTCCACCGTAAGTCATAATCTCACAGTTTGTCGGTTTGGGCCTCTCATGGGGCCCTGTGCTGACAGCTCAGATCCTGGACCCTGCCTTGGATTCCCTCTCCCCCTCTCTGCCACTCCCCCTTTTGTGCATGCTCTCTCTCTCTCTCTCTCTCTCAAATAAAAATGTTTCAAAAAAATGAAGAAGAGGTTAAGTGACCTGCCAGAGTCATACAGTTACTAAGTAGTAAATGTGAAGTGTGAACCCAAGCTTTCCCATTATGTGATACTGCCTCTTATAATTAATGAAAACGGCAGGGGTAGACAAACTTCAGCCCTCCTGGAACCTGGGGTTCAGCCACAGACATCGGAGCTCACGTGCCTTCTCCCCATCTCTCCTCCTGGCTGTTCATTCTGGCAGCCCCCGTCTTGGGCAGGTTCTCCTGTCTTGGTGGCAAGATGGCTGTCAGCAGCTCTAGATAAGCACTGTTTTCCCTTCGGCATTTACACAGAACTCAGTACAGCTCTCATTGTCCCAGGTTGGGCCTTGTGCGTCTTCCTAGGAGGAAAGGTGTCTCTCTGGCCAAGGGACAGGTTGGATTGGGCCTGAGTCACAGACTCCTACTGCTGCCGGGTTGGAGAAGTCCCCCTTGGACCATATGGACGCTGGTGGAGAAAGAAGGAAAAGCGGAGTATAGAAGGGGGATTGAATGCTGCAATGGCAAAATAAAAGGTATCCCCTGAGGTGTACATGTTTGTCCCATGTTTATATAAATAGTCAGATGTTTTGTGATTTATAATTTAATGTTTGCCAAAGAAATTCTTACCAAATTAATATATGCAATTGAAAAACTCAAATATAATAAAATAACATAAAAAGTTTATTATGAAAAGTGGTAGGCCCTGTCCCCTCCCCTCAGCCTCGTCTGTTTCCCCAGAGGTACTAACCACAACATCACTGTAAAATATGGTTGTGTGGAATAACTACTTCTTGATCCGTCTTTTCACATTTGGTGAATATAGGCAAAGATTTAGCTCTCTTGGGTTCATCTCTGTCTTTCCACATCTTTAGTAATATATTATGGCAAAAACTGTTGATTGCTGAGGATGATAGTTTTAAAAATTAAAGTATACTTTTTATTGAATAAACTATATAGATCTTAAGTATTCCATTTGGAAAATTTTTATGTATGTGGATATCTACATAGTTATCACCCAGGTCATGTTATAGAACATTTGTATTCTACCAGATACCCATCATCCTTCATGCTTCTCCTCTTTTTTAACTGTTTAGATTCCTTCATTTTAAATTCCTTTACTGTCATTTCCCTGATAAGCATCTTTACATGTACTTCTTGGTAGTTTTATATATTCTTTTGTGAGGTGTCAAAGTCTTTTGGCTATGTTTTTATTTGGGTTGCTTGTCATTTTATTATTGATATGAGGAATTTATATATTCAGGATGTGAACCTTGTCAAATAGATGTTTCACAAGTGTTTTCTTTCAGAAAGTGGTTTGCTTTTTTGCTTTCTTAATGGTACCCTTGGATAAACTGAAGTTTTACATTTTTATGAAGTTTTATCTGAGGATTAAGTTTTTCATTCAGCTTTTTGTTTTCCCTGGAGTTAATAATTGCCTTTTTGGGGGCTTATTTTTCCTATGAACTATTTACAATTATTTGTTCTTACTTCATTATGTCTGTCATTGCCCATCAATATTATTATCAAAGGCTCAGTATATAAGATAAGGTAACTGTTCTGTTTTCTCTACTGAAGGATCCCTCTGTAGGCCCTTTTGCTGTATCTGGGCTGATTTTCTTTCTAGGGGTGCTTACTGTAAATCTGTCATCCTTTGTCTTCCCTTGCTGGTGTTGGGGTCAAGGAAGGGCTTGAAGGCTCATCTATCCTATATTCCCAGGCTTTCAAACAGTCCCCTGTTATCAGTGTTGTGCTTCATACTCACTGTATGCAGTACTTGTTGCCTTGGGTTTTCAGCTTGAGTGTGTTTGTGTGTGTGACTGTGCAATGAGAATTGGGTACTTTTTCATTGGTTGCTCTCTACAGGCACTTCTTTTTTTGTTTTACCTTTCTCTGCTTTGCTGAGCTATTTCCATTCTTCCATCCTTTGTTCGGTTTCTCTAAAATGTATTAAACTCTCTGATCTACTAAAAATGCCTCCCCTGTTTTTGTCATTGTATGCTCACACCTTCTTTATTCCTTTACTATCATTTTAGTTGGGCTTTGGGAGGATATGGAAATAAACACAGTCAATCTGTCTGTTTTTCCTTTTTTAAAAAATTTTTAAAATGTTTTATTTATTTCTGAGAGAGAGAGACAGAGACAGAGAGACAATGTGAGCAGGGGAGGGTCAGAGAGAGAGGGAGACACAGAATCTGAAACAGGCTCCAGGCTCCGAGCTGTCAGCACAGAGCCCGACGCGGGGCTCGAACCCACGAACCGTGAGATCATGACCTGAGCCAAAGTTGGACGCTAAACTGACTGAGCCACCCTGGTGCCCTTGTCTGTTTTTCCATAAGCCTTTCTACTTAAATATTTAACCCCTCTGAGATTTATTTTTTGTTCATCTCCTTCTGTGAAATCCAGTGGCATTTATTTGGTCTTAGCCATCCTTGACTTCTGTGCAATATTTAAATTGGTGGAGAAGTGTAAACATTTTTAAACCTTTAAATATTTTTTAACATGATTCTTGTGAGCAGGGAAACTTTTGGTATGTTATAATATGGAACTCTTTAGGCATTGTTTTTGTTTCTTTGTGTTTTGTTTTAATAAGGGAGTTACATATTTAAATCCTTACTTTTTAAATTCTCAGGAAGTGTCCAGTTTGATATTCTTTGGGCCAGTTTATGTGTCCCAAGTGAAAATTACATAACAGTCTTAGGTGTAATTTTTTTCGTGTAACTAAATTGAAAGTACTTGAGGACAGGGACTCACGTGTCTTGTAAATGGTATGTATTTGGTGATGATGCATTGATTTGACTTTCTGTGTTCTTGCTTGTTCATATTGCACCCCTATAAAGCACTTCCACATTATTCTTTCTCTGTCTTTTGTGAAATTATCATAAGGGTTTCACTGTGTATCACTGTCATTTTTTCTGTGATTTTGTGAAAGTAGTATATGAAATAAATTACTCTTACAGGTTCTGTACCTGGTTAAAACTCCAATAATATTAGATTGAACTGAGCTAACTTGTCATTTTTATAAGTCAAACAGCCAAATATTGGTAGAGTCTTGTGGTTGATTGTGCGATATATCAAGAAAAAAACAATGTCATTTCCTCCCATACACCTAATTATATGACATTTGTGGTTGTTTTTAAATTACTGCTTTGCCGATGCCCACAGTTACATTTGTTCTCAAAGAGAAACATGTGGATGGTGTTTCTGTGTGCATGTGCTTGTGTACATGTGTATATGTATGTTTGATGTAAATAGAAGATTCTTGTTTTGTTTTGTTTCTTAATTTAAGAGAGAGAGTGAGCGGGCACGCAAGTGGGGGAGAGGGGCAGAGGGAGAGACTCTCAAACAAGCTCTGCACTGAGCGTGGATGTGGTGCTGGATCCCACGACCCTGGGATCGTTACCTGAGTCAGAATCAAGAGTTGGATGCTCAACCGACTGAACCACCCAGGAGTCCCCAGGAGATTCTGTCCATGGGGCCTGTTCATAGATGTGTGGCTTTTATGACCACACATAAAATTATACGACACGTTATATCTGAAGACACTTTGGACACTGCGTCTCTGAGGCAATTAAGGATTTCCTCTTTCAAGGTCATCGGAAGCTTTCTTGTTGCCTGCTTCTACATTGTGCAAGCTTATGCCTTCCCTTCCATTAAGATAATTTTCTGGGTATATTAAAAACTGCCAGAATTAGGGGCGCCTGGGTGGCTTAGTCGGTTAAGCGTCCGACTTTCGCTTAGGTCATGATCTCGCGGTTCATGGGTTCGAGCCCCGCGTCGGGCTCTGTGCTGACTGCCAGCTCGGACCCTGGAGACTGTTTCAGTCTGTGACTCCCTCTCTCTCTGACCGTCCCCTGCTCACGCTGTCTCTCTCTCTCTCTCTCCCCCCTAGAAAAAAACAACAACAAAAAAACCCTGCCAGAATTCAAGTAACACAAGGATATTCTTGACAAAGTCAGGCTTCCATCTTTCTTTCTCCTTTTTTTTTTTTTTAACAGACACTCAAAAGTTACTTTTCTCCTCTACCTGATGACATATTGTGTGTGTGACATGTGTATGTGTGAGATCTCTACGTCATACGTTAGAGAAGTCAACTTGCCTGTGGACCAGTGCACCTTAAAATACCTGAAATACTTCTATAAATAATATAGCCTATTTTATTTGGGGTATAAAATGAGGTCTTGTTTCTTTGAATATTCAAGTTAAATGATTTCAACATCTCATCCAGTGTATCATAAGAATCTCTTATTCTTCTCTGGGTGTCTGTCTTGTGATAAATTCAGCAATCCTAGGGGGAGTTCCCTCTCTCTAAAGGAGTCAGTGGTTTTTACCATGACCTTATGGAAAATGGTCCCAAAAGGGTATCTAGCAGTCAGATGTCATTCTTGTCCCCCAGGTGAACACCCCCACAAATGGTTCCCACAGTAACGGCAGGGGCAGGAAGCCTTTCTTTCTAGGTTATCTCCAAGTGTGGACACTCGGTGCTGCAGCATGCCTGAGCTCCACACGTATGATCCATGGGCTTATCATTTCCAAATACACCTGCACATGTATACACATAGCTGCCCCACTCCAAGATTTCCCATGATGCCAGGGTTCCTGAGTTAGGAAAGATTGGATGTCATCAAACACTGATTATCCATTCCATTCCATTGCACTTTGTTCCATTTCCAATAAAATGCTTGTGGGACCATACCGAATTGATCTCAAGACTACAGTTTGAAGTCACTACCCTAGAGGACCTCCAGCATTTTTTCCTTTATGTTGACTTTTGTCACTTCCTTTTTGTTGACTTCAGTCCATTCAGGGATTGGCGGATGGGTATAAGTGCATACATGTGTGTGTGTGTGTGTGTGTGTGTGTGTGTGTGTGTGTGTCNTTAGGTTTCAAACAAAAAATACTATAAAGCACTCTGGGAGGGGTTGAATAGAGAAGGGAGAGTACTTAAAAAAATAATCTGTTCTTGTGGCTTTTTAAAGTTTGAGAATTTCAACCGTACTGTTCAAACACATTTTTTTTTTTTTAGCAATTTCTAGGGGCCATGTGAGTAGAGCTTCTGAGGAAATAAGGGCTTGTAGGCTTCTGTGAAAGGGATAACATACGTAAAGATCTTTTGTGTTACAGATACAATTTTCCAGAGAGTCTCCATAATCCCTAAGATTTACGTAATGAAAGTACCATCATCACAAAGTTAAAAATTTTACCCATGAAGAAATATAATAAGACTATATACATAGCATGCTGCAAAAATTAAAGTGATAGTGATCACAGTTGCTTGAGAACACATCCATGGGCCAACTTTTAATATAGAAGTGCTGAAACTTCATTCTTATTGATTCAAAATCTAAATTTAAGTATAGTACTTTAGTAGATCCATTTCCTGAATACATATTGAGTGAATTCCTTATTAGGAACGATGTTGGAAAAAACCATGGGTAAGATCTTAGTTTTGGAATATTTGCTGTGCTACAAGCATATATCAATTTTGATTACCCTGAAGCAACTTAGAACAGGTATACAAAACCCAGAAAGCCACCAGGTCGATCATTTCAACTTATTGTCACATAGTTATTTAGTTGAAAGTTTAGTTCATACATGGGAAGAACCTGAATATATCTGTGCCATATATTTTTGGTGTCTTAAAAGTGCCTATAATAATTTTTTAGGCAAGTGTCTCAATCAGTCAGGTGTTTGACTCTCAATTTCAGCTCAGGTCAACATCTCAGTCATGAGATTGAGTTCCTTGTCAGGCTCTGTGCTAAGCGTGGAGCCCACTTGGGATTCTTTCTTTCCCCCCTCTCTCTGTTCCTCCCCTGCTCGTGTGCACAGGCCCTCTCTCTCTCTCTGTCTCTCAGAATATAGAAATAAATATTTAAATTAAGAATTTAATTAATACACATGGGCCCATATGTAAGTGTACTCTTGTTATAGTACCTAATACTGAGTAAAGGATGCTAAACTTAGTAAAAGTGACGTATTGTGAAGTCAATCTGGTAGAATTCGTTCATTCATGTAGAGCCATTTATTAAGACTCTAATGTGTGAAAGACACTTGGTAGATACTCATAATGATAGCAGTCAACAAGGCCAACCTGGTTGAGCATATCAACCAATAGGAGTTGGTAGAGAGATAAACTTTAAAAAAAAAATGTTTATTTTATTTTTTTAATTTTGAAAGAAAGAGTCAGAGAAGGAGAGAGAGAGAATCTCAAGACAGAGCCTTCTGCACTGTCAGCACAGAGCCTGATGTGGGGCTCCATTTCACAAACTGTGACATTATGACTTGAGCCAAAATCAAGAGTCAGATGCTTAACCAACTGAGCCACCCAGGTGCCCCAAGAGATAAACTTTTGAACATAATAATAATGCCATGGTTATTACCAAAAAATCATAATTAAAAGTTCTGTGAGGATAAAAATACAGTCTTTTATGTAAGTGGGTAACTCACCTAGAGAGGATTGGATGCCCCTACCTGAAGAATGTAGATGTTACGCTAGGATCCAAAGATGAGTTGTGATATTAAGCAGGGGGAAGGGGTAATGCGTTCAGTGATTACAGGAGTCAGGATGCATTCCATAGAAACACGGAATAAGAGTTGTGGAATATAGAAGTCAGAATCAAGTTTTCATACTGGTCTTATAAATGATGCTTTTCTACCATTTGCGTACTCAGTGAGGCAGAGGGGACCCTAACTGGGGTGGCCCTGCTGTACCAGCAATCCCTCTTTTGTGTTGATCAGATTTTTACCCTGACACGTTGAAGGGTTCTCGTGGGGCAGAGTTCCTCCTTGGCACAGAGGCAGGACACTGGATCAGAGCTGACTTGCCCTTTGAATTATACATACGTACGCAGATCGTACACAGTCACCCAAAGATGCTTTTCTACAATGGCAGTAGACTCCAACCCAGTCTGCTTCCATGGATTTGTAGGGTCTCTTACCTCAAACAGTCAGAAATTTAAAATAAAAATGAAAGCCCTGAAATGTCACACATCGACAAAGATTAGTTTGTTTTCTAAACAGAGGGTTTGATCAAAAGGTGTGATTGCATATGGATACCCAGCATTTAATGAGAGCGAGAGGGAGCGAGAGACAGAGAGAGAAAGGACAGAGAGGACACGCATGGTTAAGTCTGACTCCAACTTGACTTCATTATGTTGTGGGCATTGACGTGATTATTTCGCAGGCAGTGGTCTTGAATTTAAGAATAATCTGCGTGGGGTGATTTGCAGCTTGGAAGTAATCAAATTTGGAAGAGAATGTTTTGCAGCAGACCGGCTGAGTAGTATAGGTAGGCCAGGCCTTGCAAGGAGCTCCCGTTTTGTGGTAGCACAGCCTTGAGCTGTACGATACCTTTCATATGCCTTGTAATTCCTCGATATTGGAGACGTCCATTATAAGAAAACTTGCCTCTTAAACCTATGTATTTCTCTAGTAAAACCAATTTCCTGCCTTCTCTCTGTTCAGTGGGTTCTTCTCTGTGTCTCTAGAAAGTGATGTTACCCCCCCCCCCTTTAGGAAATGCATGTGGCTGTGGGGACCACTGGCCTTCTAAAGCAGTGGGTTAGGACAGGTAAGGGCTTTCCTGGGGACTTGTATGGGTCCATATTGCTACTGTTTTTTTAAGGCAGTTTCTAAAGTGTGTTTATTTTGAGAGAAAGAGAGAGAGGAGAGAGAGCAGGCACACAAGCTGGAGAGGGGCAGAGAGAGAGAGAGGGAGAGAGAGAATCCCGAGCAGGCTCCAGGCTGACAGCAGGCTGACGTGGGGCTCGAACCCACAAACCATGGGATCATGACCTGAGCCGAAATCAAGAGTCAGACACAGCCAACTAAGCCACCCAGGCGCCCGCCCTCCAGAATCGGTCCTGTTACATATAGAGAATGAAATGAATCTGAAATCAAGTACCTCTATTCCAATGCTTTCTTCAAGTGTCACCAGGAATATTTGGGGAAGACAGGAGTCAAAATGCAGATTCCTGGGCCTAGTTAGGAACTTAACAGAAACTCTTAGGTAAGACATGCATTTTTAATAAGTTCCTCTGGTAATTAAAAGGCTCAGCCAAGTTTGCAAAACACATTGCTTTAGAGAAAGGACTTTGGTTGAGAATTTGTGGTGATTAATGATCTCCTAGGTCCACTTCAGGGTTATAACATGGTGAATAAGCCTTCTACTTCTCCATGATCTGTACATTTATCTCCAGTGTACAGAAGGAAGAGAGGTGAAGCACAGTACCCTTAGGGAATGCTTGAAAAATACCCTGGTGTTTAAAATGACTCACTTAAATTTCAAATAGATCAGTCACTTTGAAATATTGGAAGTGTTTCATCAAGGGACAGATGTCTTCCTTGTTAGGGATGTTGTATAGCATAGAAGGCCAGATTCTGTGTAACCTGATTCTGTAAACAAAACAAAACAAAACAAAAACAAATTATAATTTTAGAGTGATGCTACTTAATGCATCAATCACAAAAAGCAGAAATGCCTGAAAAACGCTGCAGCGTATTTTTCGTAGGTGATAGAGGAGATGGGGTGAGTTTGAAAGAGTTATTTATAATTACACTGATTTTGTCTGTTTTCTCATGGAGTTTATAGTAATGAGATTGCTTAAGTGCCTAGTAGAGTGTGGTCAAAACTGGGGATGACTTTAGCCTCCTGTGAAAGAAGCCCTATTTGCTAGGAAGTAGACCATTCATTGTCAAGTTCAGTTTTTTTTTTTATTTTTTTTATTTCTAGGAGAGAGAGAGACAGCGTGAGCAGGGAAGGGTCAGAGAGAGAGGGAGTCACAGACTGAAATAGGCTCCAGGCTCTGAGCTGGCAGTCAGCACAGAGCCCGACGCAGGGCTTGAACCCACGAACCGCGAGATCATGACCTAAGCGAAAGTCGGACGCCCAACCGACCAAGCCACCCAGGCGCCCCTGTCAAGTTCAGTTTTTAAAAAATATTTTTTAAAGGATTTATGTGTGTATATTCTTTTTTATTTTTATTTATTTATTTATTTTTTAAAATATTTTTATTTATTTATAGGAGAGAGAGAGACAGCGTGAGCAGGGAAGGGTCAGAGAGAGAGGGAGTCACAGACTGAAATAGGCTCCAGGCTCTGAGCTGGCAGTCAGCACAGAGCCTGATGCGGGGCTTGAACCCACGAACCGCGAGATCATGACCTAAGCGAAAGTTGGACGCTTAACCGACTAAGCCACCCAGGCGCCCCTATATTCTTTTTGAAAGACTATTTATTTTGAAGGGGAGGGGCAGAGAGAGAGACAGAGGAGAGAGATTGAGAATTCCAAGCAGGCTCTGCACTGTCAGCGCATAGCTCAGTGTGGGGTTCAGACTCATGAAACCGAGACTTGAGATCATGACCTGAGCTGAAAGAGTGGGATGTTTAACCAGCTGAGCCACCCAGGCGCCCCATGTCTGTATTCTTAATGGATATTGTTTTATAGTTTTTTCTTTTGTGGTGTTTCATCTGATTTTGTTATCTGAGTAATAATGGTTTCAAAGAATGAATTGGGAAGTGGCCCCTCTCCTATTTTTTGGAAGAGTCTATGAAGGATTGGTGTTAATTCTTCTAATATTTGAAGAAATCACCATTGAAGCCACTTAGGCTTCATTTTCTTTGATTTGTGGGAAGATTTTTGATTCCTAATAAATTCTCTTTATTTGTTTTAGGTCTATGCCGATTTTCTGTTTCTTTTTGAGTCTGTTTTGGTAGTTTGTGTCTTTCTAGGTATTTTCCATTTCATCTAGCTTATGTATCTATTTTGTTGACATACAATTATTCATAGTGTTCTTTTATATGGCAGTATTCTTTTTTAATTTTGTAAGGCTGGTTGGAATGTCATCTGTTTCATTCCTGGTTTTAGTATTTGAGTCTTCTCTCTGTTTCTTGGTCACTCTAGCGAAAGGCTTGTCAATTTTGTTAATCACTCCAAAGAACCAACTTTTGGTTTCATTGGTTTTCTCTGTTGTTTTTCTGTTCTCTATTCCATTTACTTTCATGCTAATCTTTACTTTTTTTCCTTTCTTCTATTTGCTTTGTGTTTTGTTTGTGTTTAGTTTAACATGGAAGGTTAGGTAATTGATTTGACATCTTTTTAATACAGGTGCTTATAGCTCTAAATTTCTCATTAAGAAATTTAGCTGCATCCCATAAGTGTTGGTTTATTGTTTTCATTTTCTTTTATCTCAAAGTCTATCTAATTTTCTTTATGATTTTCTTTGATATATTAGTTATTTAGAAGTGTGTTGTTTTATTTCTATGGTTGTTAATTTTCTAAATTGCCCTTGTTATTAGTTTCTAATTTCATTCAGTTGTAGTTTGGATAACATTCTTTTTATCATCTCAATCCTTTTAAATTTGTTGAGGGGGGGATTTGGGTGAAGATGGTCAAAGGTACAAACTTCCCATTATAAGATGAGTAAGTTATGGGTTGTAATATACGGCCTGATGACCATAGTTACAATTCTGTATTGTATATTGTAAGTTGCTAAAAAGGTAGGTCTTAAAAGTTCTCACAATAAGAAAAAAACTTGTAACTGTGAGATGATGGATGTTAACTAAATTTAGTGTGGTAATCATTTTGCACTATATACATGTGTTCAAATCATGAAATTGCACACCTTCCTTACACAGTGTTACATATCTAATTGTATCTCGGTAAAACTGGAAAAAATAAGTTTATTGAGGCTTATGTTATGGTCTGACGTGTTGTCTATCCTGGACGATGTTCCATATCCACTTGAGAAGAATTGTAGTTTGCTGTAGTTGAATGAAGTCTCTGTAGATGTGTGCTAGGGCTCCTTGGCTTATAGTGATGTTCAGATCTTTTATCTCCTTATTGGTTTTCTGTCTAGTTCTAAACAGTATTGAATATAAGGTATTGGAATCTTCAACTATTATTTTTGAATTCTGTGTCCTTCTCTTCAATTCTATTAGTTTTAGCTGCATATATTTTTGTACATTTTCTTTTTTTTTTTTTAATTTTTTTTTAAAATTTATTNTGACCTTTTGTCATTATAAAATGTCCTGCTTTGCATTTAGTAACATTTTTTTTTTTCTTAAAGTCTGTTTTGTCTGATATAGACACTCCAGCTCTCTTTGGGTGACTCTTTGCATGGTATATATATATCTTTTTCATTCTTGTACTTCCAACCTCATTTGTGTCTTGGAATCTAAATTGTGTTTCTTGCAGACAGTATGTAGTTTGAAATATATATTTTTTAAATGTTTTATTTATTTCTAGGAGAGAGAGACAGCGTGAGCAGGGGAGGGTCAGAGAGAGAGGGAGTCACAGACTGAAACAGGCTCCAGGCTCTGAGCTGGCAGTCAGCACAGAGCCCGACGCGGGGCCTGAACCCAGAAACTGCGAGATTATGACCTGAGCGAAAGTCAGACGCTTAACCGACTAAGCCACCCAGGTGCCCCTGTAGTTTGATATTTTTTATCTATTCTGCCAATCTCTGCCTTTTAATGGTAGTGTTTAATTTATTTACATTTATTGTAATTATTGATAAAGTAGGATTTATGTCTACTATTGATATTTTATTTATTTTTGTTTCTCAGTTCCTCATCATTGCCTTTTTTGTGTTAAATAGTTATTTTATAGAATGCCATTTAAACAATTTTTAGGTGTATTTATTTACTTGAGAGAGAGAATGAGCAAGGGAGGGGCAGAGAGAGAATCCCAGGCAGACTCCACTATCAGCATAGAACCTGATGTGGGGCTTGAACTCATGAACCACGAGATCATGATCTAAGCTGAAACTGAGTCAGATGCTTAACCAGCTGAGCCACCCAGGTTCCCCTATAGAATGCCGTTTTAATTCCCTTGTTTTTTTACGGTGATTTTTAATACCAACTTAACTTCACTAGTATACAAAATTTTACTCCTGTAGAGCTCCATTACTCCTGTGTAGCTCCCCATTTATGTACTGTGATTGTCAAACAAATTATGTATGTATATATTCTATGTCCATCAACAGAATTTGTAATTGCTGGTTTATGCAGTTGTNCTTATGTACTGTGATTGTCAAATTATGTATGTATATATTCTATGTCCATCAACAGAATTTGTAATTGCTGGTTTATGCAGTTGTCTTTTAAATCAGATAGAATAAAAAACAATGAGTTACAAACAAAAAATGTATGTATACTGTATTTTACATTTACCTGTGAAAGTTAGTACCTATTTCAAAATAGATATTTCTCATGAAATTGACTCTACTAAGTAATCCGTAGATCATTTTGAAGACTAAAGGAAGATCATGGTAGGAGATATCTAGTGGTTAGCACATTTATTAAATATAACCATAGCTAAAAACAAAGTGAAGAGTTAGCTTTTAGCTTTACTGTAAATAAATCTATACCTACATTCTCTTAGTCTGTTTGGGTCACTGAGAAAAGGTTTCAGACTCCTCTTAACAGTTTTATAGCTCTGTAGTTAGGAGCTATTAACTACCACTTAAGACTTAACTCAAAATATATCCAACGTTCTATGCTTTTTTGTTTTTGTTTTTTTTCTGGGTCCTTGTAGCTTTTATCAGATTCTCAGAAAGAACCTTAAAATGTTTAAACAGCAGTGGGTCGATAGTATTAAGGGACTTTTTGTTTAAACATTCCCATAAAATTCTTGAAGAGCAGGAAGGCGAATGAAGTCATTAGTGGAAACTAGAACTGGCACACAGGCACCTGGTGCAGTTTATTGTGGTTTTGATCATGGTCTTTGCCTCTTGAAGACTCAGATTATCTTGGTCCCTCAAGATTAGTCCAGGTCTTAGAATGGCTGGTATCAAAAAGACAAGATACAAAAAGTGCTGGAGAAGATGTGGTGAAAAGGGAGCTTTTGTGCACTGTTGGTGGGAATGTAAATCGTGCACCCACTGTGAAAAACAGTATGGACATGTCTCAGGAAGTTAAATAGAATGACCAAATGATCCAGCATTTTCACGACTGTGAATTTCTTCAAAGAAAATGAAAATATTGATTTGAAAAAATAAATGCACCCCTATATTTATTGCAGGATTATATATAATAGTGAAGGTATGGGAGCAACCTGAGTCCAATGATAGATGAATTCATAAAGAAGATGTGAGGGGCGCCTGGGTGGCGCAGTCAGGTGGCACCTGACTTTGGCTCAGGTCATGATCTCACAGTTTGTGGGATCAAGCCCATCAGCGGAGAGCCTGCTTGGGATTCTCTCTCTTCCTCCCTCTCTGCCCCTCCCCCTCTCAAAAATAAAGAAATAAACATTTTTTAAAAATCATAAAAAATAAAATAATTATTTTGAGCTAGTATTTAAGGGATAATAAAATTTCTTAATTTAGCCTTCAGGTCACTGTAGACTACCTTTTCCCACCTGTCCATCCACAGAAACTAGAGTCCTGTATATAGAGGTGGCCCACGTAGATGAAGAGGGATTCATTGGAGGTGACCAGGGAGAAATCTACATTGATCCCTAACGTGCTTTAAGTGAAACCCTTTAGAGCACAGTTATAGAGCAACTTCTTTGGGGTTACATAGTAATTATGTTGACTTCCCAGTTATCATTAAAGACTCTGCTTCCTCAACTTGAAATAGAAAGACTATTGGTATGTAAGTATGTGTGTGGGGGAATGTGTGGCTTTTTGGGGAAGCTTTTAGAATAAAGTATGGCAGGCACGTATTAGGCTGCAAAAATCTTAGGTGTGCAGCTTGGTAACATTTTACATGGATCTGTAAAATATAATGTGTGTTCCTGCCACGCAGGTGAAATGAGGAGCTTTTCTAGAACCCAGTAGGCTCCTTCATGCCTCTTCTGCGTTAATACTTCTCTTCTGCTCACTTCCTCCTACCAGGAAGCCACTATTGTGATTCTGCTCCTGTAGGTTCGTTTCCCCTGGTCTTTATATTCATGTAAAAGGAGTCATATTGTGTGTACTCTTTTGAGTCTTCCTTTTTTCACTCATCGCAGTATCTATAAGATTCATCCACGCTGCAATGTGTAGAAGTTCATTTTGTTTTATTCATAAATAGCATTACATGGCACAATATCCCACAATGTACGTATTCTCCCGTTGACAGCCATTTGATTTGTTTCTGGTATTTGGCTCCTAGGAATGAAGCTGGTGTGCACATTCTTTTACATATCTTTTGGTGGCCAAAACCACTGATTTTTCTTGGGTTAACCTGTGAATAGAATCACTGCTTCATCCAAGGTAGGCATTATTTAGCTTTAGGAGATACTGCCAAATGGGTTTACAAAGTAGATTACCAAATTCGCATCGGCAATTGTGAGCATTTATAAAGCCTGTACCTTCAAATGATAAGTTTGGTGTTGCAAACTGAGTTGTGTTTGTTCACTGCTGTATCCACATAGGACTCCTATCGCTTAATGAAAAAATGATTTTATCTTTAAGAGTTTATACGTAGTCTTGGAAACATTTCTCTCTCAAGGACCTTGTCAATGTGTTGTGCTTAAGTTGGGTGGTGGTGGAGTGCGCACCATTTTTAGCTCACAGTACAATTCACATGTGCAGAGGAAATGTACAGATGGTATCTGTGTAATTAGGGGGGGCGGGCAGGAGAGTGTGGTGTCCATGGTGTCATGGTGGCAAGGGTTCACTGGGACGCTATATTCTGCCTCTTGTCCTCTGGGAACAGTGTCTCTGGCCCACCTATAGCTTTCTCTGTAGGCGTATGTGATTTGATGACTTATCATCTGCATCTCTGGGCTCACGCAAGGCCCTGCGGTATGCTCCGGCTGACTCAGCCTCATCTTGGTTTCACTTGGCGGTGTACATTCCTCTCCCATCTGGCTGGCCTGACATTGGGCTCTGATCCCCGGCCCTTGCTACAGAGCCACGTGGTCACTGCCATAGCATCCGGCCTCTCTTCCAATCTGGCGACTTTCCTGCCCAGACTTCCAAGGAACTGTGTGTTCACCACGTGAGTATCAAGGGCAGCTCGGGGAGTTTAAACTTCAGGGTCTCTTTCATCTGGTTGCGTCGTGTAGCTGCAGTGATGTAGCTGTGCCCTAGGCTGGTGAGAAGAGCAAGCTGAGAAGTGATCTTTGTAGAGTACCCAATGGGGCGGAAGGGCCAAAGCTCTCCTTTGCCCTTGACAGTATCCCCACTCCAAAAGGAAGAGGGGAAAATTAGGGTGCACTTTTCTCCCATCACTTACTCTCTTCTCCAAGGAGGGGAAGGCTTTTCTTTTCCTTCTCTTATATCTTCCTGCCACAGAGCTTGCTGCACCGTCATGGTGAAGGAAGCGTTTGGTTCCGCCAAGGGAGCGGGGACTTCTTACCATCCCAGCCTTGTTTGCCTCTTTTTTTTTTANGCGCCCCTGCCTCTTTAGCATTTGATAGACTAAGGAGAGAAATGAAGGGTTATGGAAAATTTGCACTCAAGGCATCTTACGTCTGTGCTTATCTGGTTTGCATTAAGAATTGGGTGATTTCATATTCAGAGAGAAATTATATGTCCAGGGACTGATGAGAGGGAGTACAGGATTTACTGTTTCTCTCCTTGGGATGGTGAAAAGTTTTGGAAATGGATAGGGGTGATGGTCACACAATACTGGGAATGCACTTGATGCCATTGACGTGTGCCCGTAAGAATTGGTTAAAATAGTAAATTTTATGTTCTGTGCTATTTATTACTGTAGACACCACTAAATAAGCAAAAAACCAATTGGGTACTTTTCTGTTAGGCAGCTTATGGACAATTTATATATATTAACTTGGTTAAGCCTCATAGTATACCTATGCAGTAGGTGTTATGATTATCCCTAGTTTACAGATGAGGAGCCTGGAGCCCAGAAGGGAGAAGGCTAAGAGGATTGCTTGAGATTGCTTAGCCGGTCAAGTACGGGTTGGGGCCTCAATCTTGGAAGTTTGTTTCCAAAGGGCCCACATTTTCTGAAATGACTGAAAATTTTGCAGAGCCCTGTTCTTTTCAGCAGTTTGGTGATGTTCTTCTGCAGTGTGGAGTTGAGAGATTGTCAGGTCTCAGGTAGTGGCCAAAAGCGGGGGGTGGGGAGTTTTCTGTGCTCTGGTAGCTGAGAAGGTCTCTTTTCCTTCCAAGTCATTCATTGCTTTATGCGTCATCATACTTAATCTCTGGGATCTCTCGCTTACCTTCCTTGTAACTTTCGGATTTTATATACTAGGTTTTCTTAATCTGGGGAAGACCTATGTGACAGTCACCTGTTTTTGGTTTGGTGGTAGTTTTATCCGAGCAGCTCAAATTACTTTAATAACCATGATGCCCGGAATCTTGTTGAACCTTGAAGGCACTGGTGGTAACTTGGAGTCTTTGTGTCTCAAAAGGTGGGTCTGGAAAAGTCATAAGGAATCCTTGAATATCTAAATTCATTTCATTTCTTACAAGATGAACATCCTATAGAATCTTTACCGCTCATGGTCAAGTTGAGCAGCAGGAGGAGCGGGGGAAAGAAGTTCCACTGAGTATGGCCTCACGTATAGGGGAAGAGAGAGCCACGCATGGATGTGTCCTCTGTCAGAATGACAAAGGACAGCTTTCTACAAAGGGCACATTTTCCCTATGTCATCAGTGACCTTGTGGGTGTTCTCGATCTGCTTCTTAGAAACGTGCATAGGCTAGGATTGGGAGTTGCTAGGAATGTGAGTTCCTCTTAATTTCAGCTCACTTGAATAACTCCATTTTCATCTCTCCAGGTGTTTTTTCCAGAGCCTTCCAACTCCGTAAATTCTATATGATCCATCAGAGAAACCCCGTAGCATCGTGTGACGGTTCCTATTCTTTGTCTCTGTGTGTGGCAGAAACTGCACGTTGGCCCTACTGTCACTTCTCCCTTTCCCGTTCGGTAACACGACCCTGATTTTTGCTGCACATATGGCTCCCCAGCTAAAGATAGCATTTCGCAACCTCATTTGCAGCTCCGTGTGGCCATGTGAGTCGACCCTGATCAGAGGGAGGTGGGCCGAAGGCACACGCGTAGGACTCCTAGGTCTTGATTTTAAGGGTGGAGGCTTGTGTCCCGCTGCCCGCTCTCCGTCCCTGCTGTCTGGAATGGGGATGGCAGGGTGGGAGGTGGAGCTGACACCTTCCACTGTTCAGTGAACGTCACGCCATGTCACGTGTTGAGGGTGGCCAGAAAATGAGATAGGAGGAGCCTGGGTCCACCCCCTAGTGGAATCGCCAGACAGCCTGGGTTACTTAGTCGAGGACAGCTACATGACAGAGCAAGAGAATTCTCTGTCTACAGAAGCTACCATGCAAAACCTTCATCTTAAGGTTTAGTTTGAACCATTTGAGACTGCCATTTTTTAGTGTGAATCAAAAATTGTACAGTATCATCAGTTTCCTACAGTTCACTTTAAGAATACACATGCGTTTAATCATTTTTTTCCCATTGAGTTTTGTACCTTTTGTCTAAGGATGCGTACTGTGAAGGGCGAGAGTGCTTTATTGGAAGGTGCTAGCATGACTCAGACAAGGTGGAGAAATACTATCAGTTCAGAACAATAGACAATGAGCAGGTGCTTGATTACTTAGAAATTATCCAGGTTGTGTCTGTTGAGAAGATTGATCTCTATCGTTAAGACCTCCCTGGAGTCATCACAAGGTATTTTTATTCTAATTAGTTGGAAGCCACCTCAGTGGACAAGTATACCAGTGGATAGCCTTGAGGTTTGACCCCTGGGTGGTATTTTCATTTGAACCGTGATGATGCTAAAGGTCCATCTGTATTGGGTCCAGTGCCAGTGGTAGTTGCTGATGATGCTATCAAGGGGCTATTTTCAGGTAGCCATGGTACCTTAGAAGGGGTGTCTTCAGTAAAAAAGAAGCTGTGTTTCTAGAACCACAGAAGGACTTGCTAAGATTTGGAAGCAGTCCAGGATAGTGGGAAGAGGTTTTGGCATTAGTCAGGAGTGAGTTTGAGCTTCTACCTCCTCGCTTCCCAGCCATGTAGTCTTGGGAGGAGTCTCTCGGAACCTACCTTTCCACTTCCATAAAATGCAAATAATGATTCCTATTTTTCAGGCTGCGGTTAGAATCTGACCTAACATTTTATTTTATTTTTTTAAAGCTTATTTATTGATTAAAAATTTTTATAATGTTTATTTATTTCTGGGAGACAGAGAGAGAGAGAGTATGAGCGGGGGAGGGACAGAGAGAGAGGGAGACACGGAATCTGAAGCAGGCTCCAGGCTCTGAGTTGTCAGCACAGAGCCCCATGCGGGGCTTGAACTCACGGACCATGAGATCATGACCTGAGCTAAAGTTGGATGCTTAACTGACTGAGCCACCTAGGTGCCCCAAAGCTTATTTATTTTGAGAGAGAGAAAGAGATAGACAGACTGACAGGAAGGGAGGAGGGGAGAGAAAAAGAGAGAGGGAGAGAATCCCAAGCAGTCTCCATGCTGTTAGCACAGAACCCACCATGGGGCTCCATCTCATGAACTATGAAATCACAGCCTGAGCCCAAATCAAGAGTCGGACGCTTAACTCCCTGAGCCACTCAGGTGCCCCTGCCTTAATATTTTAATATTTTAAATATTGGCACAGTATATAGTATTTCCTTTTTTTAAAATTTATTTCTGAGAGAGAGAGAGAGACAGTGTGAGCAGGGGAGGGGCAGAGAGAAGAGGAGCCACAGAATCTGAAGCCGCTCCAGGCTCTGAGCTGTCAGCACAGAGCCCGACGCGGGGCTCGAACCCATGAACCGTGAGATCATGACCTGAGCCGAAATCAGACGCTTAACCGACTGAACCACCCAGGTGCCCCTATTGTATTTCCATAGAATATAAACGGTGGCTATTTTTAATTTCTTTGGATTTCAGTGTCTTTCTCAAGGTGGCAAATTAGTGCTATATTTACATGTCTTTAATCTTCCTGTAGAGTAGATGACAGAAAGAGGGTCTAAGTATATACTCCACACATCTATTTGTGGCGACTGGGCAAGTGCCCTGCTTAAATTAAGAGAACCTGGTACATAATACCTATTTCCTTGGGTCACATGCAGGTGCGCTAACGAGGTGCCCCAGAACCACAGGGGGAGAGCGACCTTTTGACACCTGCCTTCTCTGGGTACCTCACAGGCCCTGTGTGGTCCTCATCCTCTGCTCTAGGGAAACAGACCTGTGGAATCTTTTGAAAATCCTGGTTCCTGTTGATGCAGAGAACCAGCTTTGGGTCAGACCAAGATAGAAAGGCATTTTCCCTCTTTCTTCCCAAAGCTCTCTACACACCCGTGCTGTGAGGCTCTTTGAGAAAACTGTTCAGGTTGTCGGAGGGAGCTTGATCCTGTGGATAAGACTGAAAAGACCTCAGCCTTGTCCTCCCTTCAAGCTCCAAACCCTCTTTGAAACGCTAGTGAAATTTTCATGGTGATAATGGTGAGAAACAAAACCAGTCTCACCAGCTTCCACATGGAACTTAGAGTTGTAGAGCTGGAGGGAAGTGCTCGATCAGATCTGTGTCCTCAGATCTGGGTCATTTGCTTATTAGCCTACTGCTGAAGTTGTGTAGACAGACCCTGTTTGGGATCTGTTACATTTGCTGTGCCCAGACCCATCCCTTTGCTTGTGACTTGACTATTTCCTCAGTAGAATCAAGGGTTTAATAATTAATTCTTCTTACTGACATTTATGAAATAAGGAGTTAACCCTCTGTACCCAGTCCAGTGTAAACCTTGGATTGCGAGTAACTTGATCTGTGAGTGTTCCACAAGATGAGTGAACATTTCTTTTTTATTAATTTTTTTAATGTTTATTTTTTCAGATGGAGACAGTGCGAGCAGGTGAGGGGTAGAAAGAGAGGGAAACACAGAATCTAAAGCAGGCTCCAGGCTCTGAGCTGCCAGCATAGAGCCTGACGCGGGGCTCAAACTCACAAACCATGAGATCATGACCTCATATGAAGCCAGACGCTTAACCGGCTGAGCCACTCAGGTGCCCCTGGCTGAGTGAACATTTCTAATAAATGTTAGCTTGATAAATAAGCGATGTAAGTACGTGTCACTGAATGTCACATGATCACCACTGAGGCAATGGTTCTTTTTTTTTTNCGAGCAGGTGAGGGGTAGAAAGAGAGGGAAACACAGAATCTAAAGCAGGCTCCAGGCTCTGAGCTGCCAGCATAGAGCCTGACGCGGGGCTCAAACTCACAAACCATGAGATCATGACCTCATATGAAGCCAGACGCTTAACCGGCTGAGCCACTCAGGTGCCCCTGGCCGAGTGAACATTTCTAATAAATGTTAGCTTGATAAATAAGCGATGTCTCACAACATAAGTACGTGTCACTGAATGTCACATGATCACCACTGAGGCAATGGTTCTTTTTTTTTTATTAAATGTTTTATTTATTTCTAGGAGAGAGAGAGAGAGAGACAGTGTGAGCAGGGGAGGGGCAGAGAGAGAGGGAGTTTCTAGGAGAGAGAGAGAGAGAGACAGTGTGAGCAGGGGAGGGTCAGAGAGAGAGGGAGTCACAGACTCTGAAACAGGCTCCAGGCTCTGAGCTGGCAGTCAGCACAGAGCCCGATGCGGAGCTTGAACCCACGAACCGCGAGATCATGACCTAAGAGAAAGTCGGATGCTTAACCGACTAAGCCACCCAGGCGCCCCTGAGGCAATGGTTCTTGAAATTCGTTTTGGTATACAAGTGCTTTGAATTACAAGCACGCTTCCAGGACGAATTAAGCTCACAAACTGAGGTTTTACTGTATTTGATACACCTGTAGACAAGACAAGCTTATCTAAGTGTAGTGTAGACTGGAGTGTAGACTGGAGGTTTAGGAATCAGAGCTATACCCAGGGATTCATCAAATAATCATAATCGTGAAGAACAAAAATAATCATCCTCGGGCCCAGATAAGAGAAGTTTATCTTCTTTTAAAAACCTTTTTCATTTTGATAACACACTATGAGGTCTGCCCTCTTAATATATTTTCAGTGTACAGGTAAGTACTGTGAACGTAGGTATGGTGTTTCACAGCGGATTTCTAGAGCCTCTTCATTATGCTTAGCTGAACCCTTACGCCTGTCTATTAGCAACTCCTTATCTCCCCTTTCTCCCAGCCCTTGGCAACCACCATTCCAGTCGTTGATTCTGTGCATGTGACTACTTTAGATACGTCTCAGGAGCAGAATCATGAAGTAGTTGTTCTTTTGTGACTGGCTTATTTTGCTTAGCTTGAGTTCCTAAAGGTTCATCCATGTTGTTGCATGCTTCAGAATTTCCTTCTTTTATAAGGCTACCTAATATTCCATTGTATGTACAGACCACATTTTCTTTATCCATTCATCTGTCTGTAGGCATTTAGGTTGCTTCCATGTCTTGACTATTGTGAGTCGTGCTGCAGTGAACACAGGAGTGTAGATATCTCTTAAAGATCCTCATCTCCGTTCTTTTGGATAAATACCCAGACGTGGGATTGCTGGATCATTGAACCTGAAATTTGACCTAATGTCTGGGTACTCCTCACCTCGTTTCTGATTTTCTTCCTTTCTGCTCTCTTAGTCTGCTACTGTTGTTACACACCTTGACCCTTTTCTATATGAGCCTGTAAGATGAAATTAAATAGTATTTTTATTTACTATGTTACTGAATGTGTTATGTTCCCTTTTTAAAACAATTGATAGAGCTGGTAAAGATGGACAGACCTGTGTTTCCAGTGTGACTCTTCCAGTTACATGTTGTTTGGCTCCAGAGAAGCCTTTTAGCCTCTGTGAATGTCACTTCTGTCATTTGTGAAATTTGGAAAACACTTAAGGGACCATTGAAACCGTTAGTAGGTCATGCAAGTAAAACATTTAGCACAATGCTTGGGATAGAGCAAGTTCTCCATACATGGTAGGCACTATTTTTTAAATCATGTAAATGGAATATTTTACATTCCTCTTAGAATAAAATCTTCACTAAATTGGCTGTTTAGTTGTGTGTGCTCTTCTTGAATTTTTCTGTAAGTCACTGGATTTCTTTTATATTTTCTTTTGTATTTACATTAACCCTCCTTTCATTATGATTTTTTCAACAGGAGATTTTTTAGAAAATGGTTACAGAATGGATGAACTAATGATTACCTTTTGAGTGTTTTCAGTTCAGTCTGTAACTAAGTGTCCTTTTTAAGAAATAGTGACTTTACAGTTATGAGTGTGATACATGTTAATTGCCAAACACCCATTAATTAACCTACAACCCATTAACTAGGGATAACCACTTTTTAAATGCATCTGTACTCCATGCCACCTGACCCCAATTTTGTTAAAAAAAGAGAAAGTTTTAAAATTGAGATTATAGAGACTATAGCTTTAGCTGTAGCTTTTTTTTTTTTTTTTTTTTTTTAGCTGAACACCATATTCTTGGTTCAATACACTTGGAGAATGTGGTTTTATGGTTGTAGTACAGAGGGACTGATGTTCCAGCCAGATTCCTCTCCGATTGCCCTCATGTAATTCTAGGGATGTCCTCAGGCACTAGAGGGCCTGATCTTTCTTTCTTTCTTTCTTTTTTTTTTAAAGTTTGTTTATTTTGACAGAGAGAGAGAGAGAGACAGAGACAGAGACAGAGCATATGAGCAGCAAAGATGGGGCAGGGAGAGAGGGGGAGAGAGAGAATCCTAAGCAGGCTCTGTATTGCCAGTGCAGAGCCCAACATGGGGCTCGAACCCACGAACTGTGAGATCCTGACCAGAGCCGAAATCAAGAGTCAAATGCTTAACAGACTGAGCCCCCCATGCTCCCCGGTTCTCCTGTTTCTGGCAAGACGTCAGGAGGTGCTGTGAGTTAGTGGCCACCGTAGCCGAGTGTAGGCAGGAGGATTTCCGAGTCCCCCTGAGCATCAGGAGAGGGTCTGGCAGATGTCTCTCAAGCTGGCTTTGAGGTCAGAGTCAAACAGAAATAAAGAAATACTCCATCGAAGAAGAGAACCCTTGTGCACCAGAGTCGGCTGGGCCTTTGCCCTGGCCTGTGCTTGCACGGATCCTGTTCACCGGCCTGAAAAGGCTTCCTACTGAAGAGTGCAGCCCGGAAGCAGAGACTGGGCTTGGCAGCCTGCCTTGTTCCTTCTCTCTTAGCCTCGTAATTTGATGATTAGCCTCCTTGCTAGTCATCTTACCTTTCAGATGAGTGGGATTGGTGCCAAGAGCCCATGAATCTTTTACCCAAATTTTACTTCTGCTGAAAATAGCACTCTGATTCATGATGACTTCTTACAGACAGTAGTTAGTACAGTTAATACGTAACAAAGAGATAATAGCCCATTGAAGCTGCCCGTTATGTTGCTCAGAAAACATGTATCTTCTTTGTCACCTGTCCTATAAGGGCCCCCGCCTCGTGTAGCGTTACCAAGAGGAAAATGGTGCTCGCGTGGTTTTGATTCCCAATGTAGGCTGGGCATGTGGGTTAAAATGATGAGCTGCTGAGACATTTGTATCGTGCGTCAGAGAGAGGCAAACAGAAGATGTTAATCCATGCCATGACCATCGCTAGCGACCAGACCGTCTACCCTGATTTACTTCCATCTGAGACTCCTGCTCTGTTTCTGTGCTTTGATGTCAGTATTGATACTTGGTGTTGGTAGTGACGGTAAGTGGCCTCAGTGTTTTGGGGGATTGAAGAGATACACAACAGAGGTGAGATGATCTTTCTTCTTTTAAGTCTAGAGGCTCTTTGGTGTGCTGCTCAGGACAGAAGGGGATGTTCCAGACCCGAAAGGTCTAAGCAGGGATCAGAGTGATACATCATGAGGGCGGGGAGCTACTTTAGGGAGAAGGGGCAAGAGAGGCGATCTGTCGAACTTAATTTCCACAGCAGTTCTGGGAGATGGAGAGGTGAGGGCCTCAAGGTGCAGAGATGAAGGGGAGCGGGCAGTGAGGTGAGGCAGCGTCGAGGAAAGCTGGCCCCCAGATTCACGCCTGGATGCCCACGGTCCTGCACACCAGCAAAGCTCGCGTCTTATGCAGGCAAATACCAGAAACTCTGACCGCAGGGATTTCACGAATAGCCACAGAAAATGGCTGATTTGTTATGAGCCTTTTTGCCAAAGGGGAGAAATAAAAGAAACTTCCATCATTTCAGTCATTTTCATAATGCTTTATAAATGGAGTTTTTAATAGACTTCATGTTTGTCATGTCGAGAATTAGCCCCACGAAGGCCTGGATATTAGAAGTCTTATTTTCTATTTTCAGTACCTTCTGTGGCCTGTGCAATCAAAATAAAATCCCTTACCAAGAAAATGGTGTAAGTTCCTGGTGTTCCTCCTTTTATTTATTTTTAATTTTTTTAAATGTTTATTTATTTTTGAGAGAGAGAGACACACAGCGCGAGCAGGGGAGGGGCACAGAAACCGAAGCAGCTCCAGGCTCTGAGCTGTCAGCACAGAGCCCGACAAGGGGGAACCCGTGAACTGTGAGGTCATGACCTGAGCCGAAGTCAGACTCTTAACCGACTGAGCCCCCCAGGCGCCCCCGGTGCTCCTCCTTTGAGCACGGAGACCCCTCACTTCCATTTCATCCTGTAGTCACGGGAGCAGATGACTTAGCAGCCAGTAGACCATCGCCAGTGACAGAGACATACCCTCCTGGTTTCTGTCCCCTCCCTCCCTCACCTGTCTGGAGCCCTAGCTTCACTGGGAGCCCTGACACCTGTAGAAGGGCCTTCTCTCCTTCTTGCTTTTGACCGTAGGCTCTTTGATGTTAGGTTGAAACATTACTCTGCTTCCAAAAATTGGACCTGCATCGGTAACATATAACCAATGCACATTTAACTGCATTTTAGCATTTTGGGTGTTCTGCTTTGGAAATTTAGTTGCAGGGGAGTTTGTAGCTTAAAAAACAAGGTGCCTTCATGTGCTGGTTAGATTCTTTGGTATTGAGTAGAGCTTCTATAATTATTTGGGAACTTCAGAACTTAGTGAAGTTGAGAAAGTTTCAGTAGAATTTAGGACATTTCTCCGAATGTGTCTTGTCTGTCACTTTCCCATTGACAAATACATGCTGAGCCTCTTTGGACACCTTGTAGCGGATGATCAGTCCCATTTTGAAGAGTCAAGACACAGTAGCAATGAAAAGTAGGAGTTTCCCAAATGAATTGAAAACAGTTGTCCAAAACCAAAATTTAACGTGAATATTCATAGTAGCATTTTTTCATATTAGCTAAAAATGGAAACTGTCCAAATATCCCTCCAGTAAGGAATGGAGAAACCAAATGTGGCATATCTACACAATGCAATATCGCAGTCTTAAAAAGGTTTACTGTTCTGACACAGGCTCCATAGCATGAATGAACCTAGAAAACATTACGCTAAGTGAAAGAAGCCAGACACAAAAAAGGCCATTTGTTAGATGATTCCTCTTATAGGAAATAGCAAATAGAGGCACGTCTGTATAGACAGAAAGCAGATTCATGGTTGGCAGGGCCCGGGGGAGGAAGGAATGAGGTCTTCCTGCTTAATGGGTGTAAGATTTCCTCTTGGGGTGATGAAAATGTCTGACACTAGATAGTGGTGAAAAGTTGCACACAGCGTGAATGTACTAAGTGCCACCAATTCATTTCAAACTGGTTAGAATGGTGAATTGTATGTTATGTGGATTTCACCACAATTAAAAAAAAATTAACAAAGCAAAACCCGACGGCGTTGGGGTGGATTTAGGCTTCCCCGTGTTTGAGTCCTGGCTTTACCACCCACTTGCCGTGCGAATTTGTGTGACTTACGTAATCTCTTCAAGCTTCTGTTTCTTCGTTCGTAGCAGTGGCATTTTGTACCTTACCCAGGGGTGGGGATTACATGAGATTGTGTGTTTTAGAGACAGTGATAGCCTACGTGATGGGGTTCCATTTCTAATGAGTTTGGGCTTCACACACTCAAGATAGCCCTGGAAAGCCTAAAGGAATGTTGGGTCAAATATCTAAAATAAAGACAGATATTAAATACGTTTTGCCTTTACGTTTTCCTGGAGAACCAAGTATGACCTCCAAACATGCCTTCGAGAGTACTGGAAGTCTTTGCTAAAGTCTCTCAGAAGGTGCCAAAGGAGGTATATATCGAGTGGTACGCGGCAAAGGGTCCTGGGGTGCTTTTCACTCCCTGTTTTCCCTCAGCCCATTTATCGTGGCAGTGGGGCTCCCTAAACACCCCCCTCTCTTCTCGCTCTATCTCTCAACATCTGCACTTCTCTCCATGCTCCTCCGCTGTCTCCTCACCTTTCCTCTCTTGCTTCCTTTCCTCCCCTTTTGCACTTGATGTAGCTCCCTACCTTCCTACTGTGCATCAGTGTGCCCTTTGTCTGGGCCTTTTGGGCTCTGCAGAAATACCTACTACCCTGATCCACACCCCAAGGCTCTCTGACTTCTAAGAAGAAAGGCTAATAGTTTTATCGTTGTTGCAGGCAATTTGTATTTATGTGGTAAATAGCCTTTATTCATCATCACTGGTCTTAAAAACTGAATCACCTGTGAACCTTCTGTGATTTTTTTTTTTTTAAATGAAGGATGGAGAAGTGTTACTTAATAAAAATGATAATCTGTTTGGATTAATGACCTTGTGCCTCCAAGGAGGCAAAAACCATTAGAAAAAAATGAAAGAAATTGCCATTCTTATGATGGGAAGAATGAGAAGAGAAAAGAGGGACACTCTGAATGGGGCTCTCATGTGCTTTAGCTGACGGCTTTCGTGAGGCCGCTGGTCAGACGAGGAGTGAACACAGTCGGTGTGGGGTGGAGATTGTACCATGGGCAGGATTCTTGGTCATAATCATAAGGGCTGAGTCTTTTTGTTTTTTTTTTTTAAATGTTTTTATTTATTTCTAGGAGAGAGAGAGAGGGAGAGAGACAGCGTGAGCAGGGGAGGGTCAGAGAGAGAGGGAGTCACAGACTGAAACAGGCTCCAGGCTCTGAGCCGGCAGTCAGCACAGAGCCCGACGCGGGGCTCGAACCCACGAACCGCGAGATCATGACCTAAGCGAAAGTCGGACGCTTAACCTGCTAAGCCACCCAGGCGCCCCAAGGGCTGAGTCTTTGGGTTTAGACTCTCCTTCAGAACTCAGGAACCTCGTGAGGCAGTTATTGACGAAACTGAGGCTCCCAGAGGCTTAATACATGAATGAAATGTAGCTGAGCCTGGATTCCAATCCAGGCGACAGGGCTCAAATGCTCTGCTCTCACCCACTCTGTGCTGGGCCTCAGACAAAGGTGTGCACCCGCCTTCCTGTGTCTCCTTTCTCCATCCCAAACCCCGAGCTCTCCTTAGCCCACGGGTGTAACCACATTCACAGCCACGGTGGGCACGCAGAAGAGGCAGAGTTTTGGGTCTGGGGAGTTAGAAGGTTTATGAGTCCATCCTTCCCTCCTGTAGCTTCCATTTGTCTTTGGTTCTTCTAGCCTCTGAGGCTCTGCTTGGAGCCTCCAGGAGGAGGCTGTGTGGATGCGACATTTGCTAGGGAGCCCCCGGCAGGGTGCCCAGCGGTGATCTGATGACGTCGTTTCTTGAGAACTTCTCAAGACACACACTTAGTGCTTCTGTGTGTGGTCATCTCCCCTGCTCCCCGCTTTTGTGTCTCGAGCCTTTAGTGGATAAAGTTTGGCTGCCTGCCTGGTGTGTCATTATTCTTTGTTCCCTAGGTCTGTTCACCATAGGACTTCTCTGTGCGTGCTCTGATGGGGACACTGCCAACATCTCTTCTTTTTTGTTTTTAATATTTTATTTATTTTTGACAGAGAGAGAGAGACAGCCTGAGCAGGGGAGGGTCAGAGAGAGAGGGAGGCACAGAATCTGAAGCAGCTCCAGGCTCTGAGCCAGGAGTCAGCGCAGAGCCTGACGTGGGGCTCGAACTTACAAATAGGAAGTTCATGACCTGAACCGAAGTTTGACGTTCAACTCACTCAGTCACCCAGGTGCCCCAAAGACCTCTAAAAAATTTTTTTAATGTTTTATTTACTTCTGAGAGAGAGACAGACAGATAACGTGAGCAGGGAGGGTCAGAGAGAGAGGGAGACACAGGATCTGAAACAGGCTCCAGGCTCTGAGCTAGGTGTCAGCACAGAGCCCAATGCGGGGCTCAAACCCACAAACCGGGAGATCACGACCTGAGCTGAAGTCGGACGCTTAACCGACTGAGCTACCCAGGCGCCCCCATCTCTTTTTTAGAAAGATTTTAGTGCACGGGTGAATCAGGACCAACGTTTGAAAGGTCATTTGCTACCCATAGTCTTCATAAATGACCCCAGCGGCCTGTTCTACACAGGTGCAATTGCCCTTACTTGCCTAGTTTTGAAGCTTCCTGGAAATTCCCTCCATGTCTTAATCAGCAAAGAATATCATCCTCAGGTTGAGCTAATTCTGCCATCTGAACTGAATCCCGTACCCAGTGCCCTGTGTCCACTGGAGAGAAGAGACCTTGCCGGCTATACATCATCTACTCACATATTGAGTGACACTTGTCAAAACCTGCATCTCTTCTCTTTGTTTCCGGGACAAGAGTGTGGCCCGAATAGAACTCAGCTGGTGGCACTGTCCACTCGGAAACCTCGGCATAGTTTTGGGCCTCAGGGGGATGACACACCAATGACCGGGTTGTGTGAGCAGGGGAAGCTGAAGATGTGTGAGGTGTGGTGCTAGCAGGGAGCTGTCGCAGTGGGTCTGATGCTCCTCTTAGCAAGTTGGGTTTCTGAGCCTGCTTGGTAGATAGATCAGGAAGCCTGGCTCTTCTGGTGGCTTTAATTACTCCGTGGTGCCCACTCGGGGCTTTGGAAAACCCACCACTATACTTGTTTTAGGACACCACGGAACCACATGCATTCATAGCAGTAACTTGTGCCTTGCTTATTACCAAAGTGGTTCAGGCACTGGAAAGAATCTGGCTCCCACAGCATCCAAAGGAGGTTGAGGGAATAAGAAAGAATTTTCAAATTGGCTCAAATTGCTTTCTCTTTCGCTTTGGAATTTTGAGAAATGAGAATTACGTTCAGTATGATTTTTTTAACGTGATGGTCTTCTGCCTTCTTTTAACGTCTTACTTTGACATTGCTTCAGGTTTATGGAAAAGTGGTAAGTGTGACATTCAGAATCAGAGTACAGTGCCATTATCCAGGCTATAAACCTGATACGGGTTTTGCCAGCCGTGTCCTTTATGATGCCACGTCTTTTTAGTGTGCTTTGATCTCAGTCAGTCCTCAGCCTTTCCCGGTATCAGAATATTGGCAGTTCTGGACTCCAGGGCAGTTATTTTGTAAAACGCCAGTCAGCTGGAGAATGCTTGTCTCCTTGTGATTTGATGATTTGGGGAAGGGATGCAGTGTTCGCAGTGTGTCACTTGCGCGTGTCAGGTCAAGGTCTTGGAGATTGTAATAAGCAGCATAATGCACCCTCATAAGTCTGCATGCTAATTTCTGGAACCTACAAGTGTCTTACCTTACCTGGCAAAAGGGGACTTCATGGATGTGATTGAGTGAAGGCTGTTGAGATGGGGAGATTAGCTTGGGAAAAATCCCAAGGCATCACAGGGTCCTTATGAAGGAAAGAGGGAGACAGGAGAGCCAGGGGAGGAGTTGGATGAAGGAGACGGAGGTTGTAATGATGCAGGGCATGGAGCCAAGGAATGTGGGCATCCTCTAGGAGCTGGAAAAGGCAATGAAACAGGTGCTGTCTTAGAGCCCCCAGAAGAAACACAGCCTGCGGACACTTTTGTGTTAGATTAGCAAAACCCGCGGTGAACTTCTGACCCCCAGAACAAAGCCTAGATCCGTGTTGTTTCCAGCTGCTGACGCTGCGCTAACGTGTCAGAGCTGCAGCAGAAACCCGGTACAGAGATCCAGCTAGGAAGCCGGGCTATGGAGATGTCATGAAGAGGAACACCAAGGGGGGCTGCCTTGTGAGCGGGGTGGGGGGGCCTCTGCACCCCTCAGGACCCGGGGCCCCATTCTCAGCGGGGGGTGCTGTGCAGTCCATTGTTGTCCAGCAAGGTGGTCCCGATCACCCTCAGGTGGCTCTTCTTAACATTTTCCATTAAGACTGGCTTAGGCGGGTGCCTGGGTGGCTCCGTCGGTTAAGCGGTAGACTCTTGATTTTGGCTCAAGTCATGATCTCCGGGACTGTTGAGTTCAAGCCCTGTTTGGGGCTCTGTGCTGACAGTGTAGAGCCCGCTTGGATTTTCTCTCTCTCTCTCTCCCTCTCTCTCTCCCTCTCTCCCTCCCTCTCTCTCTGCCCCTTCCTGCCTCTCTCTTGCTCTCTGTCCTGCTCTCTCTCAAAATAAATAAATAAACTTTAAGAAAATGGCTTAGGCAGGGTAAGGTGACCAGTGGCTCCTAGGGCTTTTGTTTACTGTCTTTATTTGGGCTTTCCTTTATTTTTTATGATTTATAAAAAATGTTTATTTGTTTTGAGAGAGAGAGGGAATGTACGTCTGAGAGAGAGCATGAGCAGGGGAGGGGCAGAGACAGAGGGAGAGGGGGAATCCAAGCAGGCTCCAACCTCGGCGTTGAGCACAGAGTGACCACGAGTCATGACCCGAGTCGAAATCAAGAGCCAGACGCTTACCTGACTGAGCCCCCCAGGTGCCCCTGGGCTTTCTTTTAGATCCATGTAGAAAATATGCTGGCGGTTCTACCCTGATACTTGCAGGTAATTCCCATTTTGCTTTGGGGACCTACGTAATCCGCAGGGTCCTCTGTAGCTTTCTGGGGGCTCTTGGTTGGTGGTGAGGATGAGATGTTGAGCAGAGGTGGTAAGAATGTGTATTCTCTATCAGGCACCACGCTTTCTGTTTGTTTTTCTTCTTGAAAGCTGTCGGCAGTGCAAAGAGGCAGCTGTGGCAAACCCACTTTACAGAAGTGGGAACCGCCACTCAGAGGGCTAGTGTCATTTGCACAAAGTCACAGAGTAGGGCTGGACTTTTAAGGCAGGTCAGTGGGACTCTGAGGTTAGTGTCTAGTCTGTCCATTATGCTATCTGACCTCTGGGCAAGCGGACCATGCTAATGTTTTTAATCCAGCAAACATTTAATGAGTGCTTATGACATGGTGAGGGCTGCAAAGAATATGAAGATGAATACGACACATCTTGTGTTTTCAAATATCTTATAAATTTGATTGCTTGAACATACCCTTGAGTGCACTAGGCCGTGAACAAAATAACTGGTTTTAAAACTTAAAAAATTTTTCTTTAATGTTTATATACTTTCGAGAGAGAGACGCAGAGTGCACGTGGAGGTGGGGCAGAGAGAGAAGGAGACACAGAATCTGAAGCAGCTCCAGGCTCTGAGCTGTCAGCACAGACTCCGATGCAGGGCCTGAACTCATGGACTGTGAGCCCTACCCTTAAGTGACTGAGCCACCCAGCCTCAAAATAACTGATTTTAAAGGATCCCTAACAAAATGGAACTTTAGTTAGATTGTGTAAAGAAAAACAAATTACATTTTTTTTAAAGTTTATTTATTTATTTTGAGAGAGAGAGAGTGCGAATGGGGGAGTGGGAGAGAAAAGGAGAGAGAGAGAGAATCCCAAGCAGGCTCCGCTCTGTTAGTGCAGAGCCTGACACGGGGCTGGAACCTAGGAAATCATGAGATCATTACTTGAGCCAGAATCAAGTGTCGGAGGCTTAACCGACTGAGCCCCCAGGCACCCTGAAAAACAAGTGAATTTTTAAGTGTGAAGTACAACAGAGGTCTTTGGCCTTGTCTGGTGATGGAGACTGCTTTTAATGGGGTGTTATTTTCGCAGATCTGGACAGAGGAATGCAGTCAGACACCTGCCCCCGGGGGTGAGTGCTTCCCATCAGTGTCAGGGTGGGTCATGGGCACAGCTCCTGCAGGAGTGAATGGGAAGGGCCAGCAGGGGCAGCTGTGAGCTCTGCCTTGGGTTTGGATGCCTGGACATTGTCTTCTGGCTTCTATCAGAGCAGGACAGGTTGTAGCTGGGAATGGGCAGTAAGATGCCCCCAAAACTGACGGTGGGAGACGCTGCTTTAGAGCTACAGAGCCAGTGGATAACAAGGAGCCTCTAGAGAGATTTCTCTAAAATTAGAAAAAATGTATATATTAATATGATGAGGGACATCATAGCTCTTCTTTTTTAATTAATTATTATTTTTTTTAATTTTAGAGAGATAGTAAGTGGGGGAGAGAGGCAGAGGTAGAGAGAGGGAAAATTTCAAGCAGGCTCCATGCCCAGTGCAGAGCCTGATGCAGGGCTTGATCCCACAACCCTGGGATCATGGCCTGAGCCAAAATCAAGACTCAGATGCTCAACCCACTGAGCCACCCAGGTGCCCCAAACATCAGAGCTCTTCTATTTAAAATCAGAACTATGAGGGGTGCCTGGGTGGCTCAGTCAGTTAAGCGTCTGACTTCGGCTCAGGTCATGATCTCACAGTTTGTGGGTTCCAGCCATGCATTGGGCTCTGTGCTGACAGCTCAGAGCCTGGAGCCTGCTTCAGATTCTGTGTCTCCCACTCTCTCTGCCCTGCCCCCGCTTGCTCTCTGTCTCTGTCTCTCAAAATAAAATAAAGACATAAAAAATTTAAAAAACATAAATATTCAAAAAAATAATAAAATAAAATCAGAAATATGAAAAGAATCCCCGCAATTAACATTATTTAATGTTGACCTGGAAGTTTGAGCTAATTTCAAAGAAGCATAAAATGGAAGTAACATTATAATAAGAATGTGACATGATTAACAGATACAAAAAAACTTAAATATTCAGCTGAAACTCATGCAAGTATTTAAATCATTTAGTAATAAAGTTAGTATATTAGTATATATGAGACAAAAAATTACTATTTTCTTATTTTTTAATGTTTATTTGTGTGTGTGTGAGAGAGAGAGAGAGAGCGCGTGAGCAGGGGGGGGGCAGAGAGAGAAGGAGACACAGAATCTGTCTCTTAAGCTGAAGTTGGATGCTTAAACTGAGCCCCCCACTCAAAAATAAATTAATAAACATTTAAAAAATTAAAGGTGAATATATAACCGAATCTGTGAAGAGAATGAATTTTCTAATCATAAAAGCAACAAAACAGCCTAATTTGGATTGCATACAATTTTAAATGTAGATTTGTTCAAAATGTATTAAGCAGTATTAATAAGCAAATGACTTGAAGCACCTGGGTGGCTCTGTTGGTTAAGCGTCCGACTCTTATTTTTGGCTCAGGTCATGATCTCATGGTTGTGTGATCAAGCCCTGCGCTGGGCTCCATGTTGAGTGAGCATGGAGACTGCCTAAGATTCTGTCTCTCTAAAAAATAAATAAATAAAAAGTGCAAATAAAACAAGAAACTTGTTACTTACCATAAACAAGATTAAGATATAAGTAAAAAAAGTTTTCACGTTATAAGACAGCTCAGTGCATGTGGTATGTTCTACTGAGTTTTGGTGGATGGATGTTATTAAGACTATTTTGGCTTATCAGACATTAATGTTGCCTTCTGTGCATTTTCTTAGTGTTTGGTAGGAGTAATTCCTGCCTCTGCTTGTAAGAGGTTAGAAAAATCTATTTTAATTGTGGAAAGAAATTTTAAAAGATAATTGACCTCAACATGGGAAATATATATTTAATTTTATATGAGAAACCGCAGACACTATATTACTTCAAAGTGTATCTCTTGAATTAACTGACTGTATATTAAAAGAGTATGGTTTTTATCTTGAACTGCTAGTTACAGAGCTGATTCAGACCCATCTAGGACAAGTGCACGATCTGCTGAACCTAGTGATTCATTATAGCTCTTCTTCCATTACTTTTATGCAGCAAATATTCAATAGAGAGCAAGAATTTGACATAACTTCCATGAAGTCTTATTAAATGAAAGTACAATAATATACATGAATATGC
Source organism: Crocuta crocuta (assembly GCF_008692635.1). Classification (NCBI taxonomy): domain Eukaryota; kingdom Metazoa; phylum Chordata; class Mammalia; order Carnivora; family Hyaenidae; genus Crocuta; species Crocuta crocuta. The sequence continues at coordinate 9,917,427 of NW_027532825.1, forward strand.
ATGAATTCCTGTAATTGTATGTCATGCAGTTTCACAGATAAACACAAGGGATAATAATGAATCTGAAGCTTTTAAGTATTTACTGTATCAGGACCATAGGATGAACTTGATGTTTCTTTCAACTCCTTGACAAAGAACTGTGAATGCCTTTTACGATTCAGCTCAGAAGCTTATACCAAGACTAAAAGCGAGGGTATAGCTCATGAAGAAATGATCTGAACTAGACTTTTCATTTATCTTGTTACTTAAAATATATTTTTAATGTTTATTTTTGAGTGAGAGAGAGAGAGAGAGAGAGAGTGTGAGCGGGGGATGGGACAGAGAGAGAGGGGGACACAGAATCCAAAGCAGGCTCCAGGCTCTGAGCCGTCAGTACGGAGCCCGACACGGGGCTCGAGCCCACGAACCGTGAGATCATGACCTGAGCCGAAGTCAGATACTTGACTGGCGGAGCCCCCCAGGCGCCCCAGAATTTTTATTTATGAGGTGACCGTTGTGTTCTTGTTGTGGGCCGGGCGGCATCGTACTTCATTCGCAAGTCAGTGGGAAGCTGTTGAAGCCAGAGCAGGATGTGAGTTGAGCCAAGCGAAGGGCCGTTTGGGCTGCGGTGTGGAGGGTACACGGGGACGGGGGTGGACGGGGGCCGAGGGATGAGTACGCGGGCGACGGGACGCGCGGCGGCGGCCCTCTGTCCAGGGACCGCGG
>NW_027532825.1:9918277-9918819 GCF_008692635.1 Crocuta crocuta
CCTGCCTGCAGACGCCCCTCCCCCCCCGTCCCCGCGGGCCTCGGGCCCCGCCCCCAGGACCTCCCCTCGCACTTACCCACGTCCGAGTCTAAACCCCGGTCCGGCTTTTCTGGACACGCTGATGTACGTTTGCCGTAAGTTCCTTGGGGAGGGTGCCTGACCCTGTCTGCTCTGCAGTCTCCACTCCAGCGGCGTTCGCTGGCGTCCCGACGCCCCTTCTGTCTACAGGACTGGGGGGGGGCGCTGACTTTCGGCCCACACCCCAGACACGCCGTTTTCATACAGCCCGTTTAAAAAACGTGTTTAGGTGTTTACTGTGAGAGAGAGAAGAGACATGCACGCGTGTGCACGCAAGCAGGGGAGGAGCAGAGAGAGGGGAAGAGAACCCAAGCGGATTCTGAAGCCCGGCCCGGCGTGGTGCGCTCACGACCTGAGCCGGAACCCAGAGTCAGGTGCTCCACCGGCTGGGCCACCCAGGCGCCCCTTTCCAGCCTCTGCGTGAAACACGGCGGCCTTCCCCGGCGCCCGCCGCCCTGCTCCCC
>NW_027532825.1:9918907-9967899 GCF_008692635.1 Crocuta crocuta
GGGGGGGGGGACGGGCAGGCGGGCAGCCCGGGTGGTGGGCAGCAGAGTGCAGGCTTTGCGTGTGTAACTGGGAAGCCCCGCCCTCCGTCGCTCTCTAGTCTTCCTGCCCCAGCTCCACTGGGCAACTTTCTCTCCTGGAGGGAAAGACCGTTTGTGTCCTTTCTGTCTTGTGCATTTGGACTGTAACACACGTCGCTACAACGGCCCAGAAGCCACTCTTAAAATTGTTATTCTTTTTGGGACGCCTGGGTGGCTCAGTCGTTAGGCGCGTGACTTCGGTCGTGATCTCGCGGTTCATGAGTTCGAGCCCCGTGTCGGGCTCTATTCTGACAGCTCAGAGCCTGGAGGCTGCTTCGAATTCTGTGTCTCCCTCTCTCTCTGTGTCTCCTCCGCTCATTCTTTGTCTCTCTCTCTCTCTCAAAAGTAAAAATAAAACATTAAAAAATGTTAATAAAAATTGTTATTATTTATCTATGTGTAGGACTCCTCTCCTCCCTGCCTTATATTTCGGTGAAGGTTTTTGTTAGATTCCTTGATTGTCTGTGCAGCACCTAGGATTGTCATTTGAAAAAATACTCCTAATAATAAAAAAATCTAGAAATACTTGAGAATTAGCATCGACTTCCCCATCTTGCAGGGATGGACCACCCTAAGGTGAAATTTGGCACACAGGCGTGTTTGGTTAGCACATTTAGTGTTGGTTTTCTTTCTTCTTTTGTTTAAAAAAGATTTTTTTATTATGTCTCTTTATTTTTGAGAGAGAGACAGAGTGCGAGCCGCGGAGGGCCAGAGAGAGAGGGAGACAGAAGACGAAGCAGGCTCCGGGCTCCGAGCTGTCCGCACACGGCTCGAACTCACGAATGTGAGATCATGACCTGCGTCGAAGTCAGATGCTCAACCAGCTGAGCCCCCCAGGCGCCTCTAGTATTGGTTTTTCGAAACTGTGCGTGTCAATATCGAGAGATTCCAGGAATCCTCCGGATTTCAGGTCTCCCTAGAGGAATGTGAAGATGCGTAACCCTGGCCGGCTTTGTCCCCGGGCGGCAACCTGCTAGCGTAGAAGGAGCCCCCCTTTCAGGCGGCCTTGTGGTCTCCGTGCGGCTTCAGGCAGAGCGGCGGCCCCTGCACGGCGTCCGACAGTCCGTCTCGTGCCGTTAGTGTGCGTTATGTGCGCACAGGGTCGCTGGCACGGCGCTGACACGAGGCTCGCGCGCAGGAAGCGGGCTTCCCGCCCCCCGAGACGGAGCTGACGGCTTCAGGGGGGTGGCGCGTTGGGGAGTGTTCTGGAGCCCGGGAGGAGGAGCTTGGAGCGCGCCCGCGTCCCGGCGGGAGCCGTGTCGTCCTAGGCTCCTGTCGCCCGCTGTCGCCTCACGTCCAGACCGTCAGTGTCGTGTCAGCTCTGCCTTCGGGACACGCCTGGAGTTGGAGCCCCCCCCTCAGCTGTGCGGCGCGGCCTGCCGTCCCCTGTCGCCTCCCGACGTGGCGCCCGCTCCTGCCCCGGCCCCTGTCCGCGCACGGCCGCCAGCTGGCCGGGGTCGCAGCGCCGGTCTCCCCTCAGGACCCTCCCGGGGCTCTCCGTGCCGCTGGCGTGAAGGCCGCTGCAGGGTGGCCCCGCGATCGCGCCCCTCCCGGCCTCCTCGACCGCGGCTCCGGCCTCCACTGTCCACACCCCGCGGGCGGGAGTGTGGTCACTGCCCCGCGCGTCGGGCCGCTACCCGCGCCGAGGCGGGCGCCCCGCAGGGCCTGCTGCTGCGGAGAAACGCCCGCGAAGGCCCGTTACCGCGCGGGCTCTGCAGCGGCGCTGCCCTTTCCAGAACGAAGCTGTGGAGTAATCCGGCAAAGTAACACTTGCTATTTTTGGAGACGCGTTTAACTCCTGTGATAGAACTGAAAGCAAGAAAGGGAAAATTACAGGTCCTTCCATATTTTTATTTGATTGAACGTACGAGCCACCCAGGAGCGCAGCGCGTTATTCCCTGGTGCTGTGGACGTAACCCCGGCTGATTGGGATGTGCGATGTGCGGTCTCAGTAGACTGCCCAGGGAGCCCCCGGCGCTTTTTAATTCTTTCTTTTCTTTCTTTTTTCTTTTTATTTGAAGTATGTCAAAGCAAATTAGTGGATACGTTTCTACACTGAAAGAACAGATTTGATTTCACCGGAGTGAAATAGATCCTTTTATAAATACAAAAATAATTACACGTTTGACCCATTATCCATCTGCTTTATGGGGTTTATTTTCCCTCTAGAGAGCCTTTTATTTATGTCATTTAGCAAACATATTTCTTATGTCCCTACTGTGTGCCAAGCATTTCCTGAGATGTAAAGAGAAGCGTTAAAACAGCATCTGCACTTGAGTAACTTGCAGTTCGGTCAGAGAGTTATTGTAGATTCATAAGCAACTATAAGAGAAGATGAATAAATACAATAAAAGAGATACTGCTGTGACAGTCATGGGGAGGGGGTCCAGACATGGCCCAGGGGGAGGCGTGGCTCATGGGGAGGGGAGGCTTGTATCTGTGGGAGAGACCTCAGAGACAGCTGAATGGGCTGGGGGGCAGGGCTGGCTCTGGAAGGATCTCTCCAGCGGAGGGAGATGGGACCGAGCCGAGATTGGACAGAAGGACCGTGAATGGCGTGCTGCTGAGGGGAGCTGCGGGGTGCCCGCTCACTGTCCGCAGGGTAGGAGAAAGGGGATGAGAACTTGGGGAACTTAGTGACATTTTTCCATGTTGAAGGACCCTTTCAAGCTTACGAGAACGGAATTTACAGAAAGTAGGCATTTTGCCTGTGAGATTTGTGCATCGTTCTGTCTCTTGGTTGGAATACTTAAAATTTTTTAATATATATTTTTAATTTATTTCTGAGAGAGAGAGAGACCGTGTGAGCTGGGGAAGGTCAGAGAGAGGGAGACACAGAATCTGAAACAGGCTCCAGGCTCTGAGCTGTCAGCTCGAACCATGAACTGTGAGATCGTGACCTGAGCCGAAGTTGGACACTTAACCGACTGAGCCACCCAGGCGCCCCTTAAAATTTTTTTTTTAATGTTTATTTATTTTTGAGAGAGAGACAAAGACAGAGCGCTAGCAGGGGAGGGACAGAGAGAGACACACACACACAACCCAAAGCAGGCTCCAGGCTCTGAGCAGACAGCTCAGAGCCCAACATGGGGCTCGAACTCACGAGCTACAAGATCATGACCTGAGCCGAAGTTGGATGGTTAACCACCTGAGCCACCCAGGCACCCTGGTTGGGATACTTTTTACTTGGAAATTGCCATAGCTTTAGAAACTAGCAAGCTTGGGGATGCCTGGGTGGTTCAGATGGTTAAGCATCCAACTCCTGATTTCAGCTCACGTCATGATCTTGAGGTTTATGAGTTTGAGCCACACATCAGGCTCCACGCTGTCAACACAGAGCCTGCTTGGGATTCTTTCTCTCTTTCTGTCCCTCCCCTGCTCTCTCTCTCTTAAAATAAATTAAAAAGAAAGAGAGAGAGAGAGAAAGAAAGGAAGGAAGGAAGGAGGGAGGGAAGGAAGGAGGGAAGGAAGGAAGGAAGGAGGGAAGGAAGGAGGGAAGGAAGGAGGGAAGGAAGGAGGGAAGGAAGGAAGGAAGGAAGAAAATGAGCTTGGGGTGGAAGTCAATTGATAATTTAGCTGTGGGCTCAAGAGAGAAGAAATAACCTGTCTTCCCTTTGGAAGAGCTCCTGATGATACAGTGGAAAGACCATGGTGGGCTTTGGACACAGCTCACCCTGGGCATGGGTTCCCCCCTCCATCGGTGAGTAGTTGTGCAGTATGTTTCACCCTCTCTGGACTGATGACAGTATTACGTTCTCCTGAATATAAGGCGGCCAGCGAGAAGATTCATTTTTATTTTTTCTCCTGTGTTCTTAGGAATTTCCAGGGTCACAGTTAAAATCGTTGAATGTCAATGGATAATATTAATATGTTAATCTAGTAACATATTTAAAAGTCTTTTGTGTAAAATCACATTTTACCTTGGAGAGATTGCTTATATTTGATGAAACTGTTGTTTTCTAGCCTCTCCCTTGCACCTTTGACCTCAGTGTTTGTTCCCAGTGGAGCCACCTTTTGGGGTCTCTTAACTCTGTTCCCCTGAGTATTTCAACGCTCTGTTCAGGTTGTTTGAGGTCAAGTGCCCTTTGAAAAACATGTATGGTGCTTTCCCTGATAATTTTATTCTAAGCAGCGAGGCCCTATTAAAGTAGTTTCTATTTTCACTTGCCTTCCTCATGATGATTTGGAGTTTTGGCCCACAGAATTAAGTGAACCCTAAAATCTGGCCTAACCAGGTCCAGTGTTCGTGCCCATGTGGTCACAGGTGCCCTCTCCGGGCCTGATTGACGTTGGTTCAGCTTAGGATGTCTGCCCCAGACTGTATTGTTTCTGTTCTCATTTAATAACTGAGAGCCCCACAGTGTGAAACCCTGTGTAAGGAACCCAATACAAGGCCTTTATTGTTAGAGGAATACTTTTGTTTAATAAAATCTCATTTTCAGGTCAGGCAGAAACCGCAGTCTACAGGAACTCAGATAATGACGAGAATACGTGACATTTTGACATGACCATTTTGATGTTTATTCATTCTTGAGAGAGCATGATGTGGGGCTCGAACCTACACACAAACCTTGAGATCATGGCCTGAGCCGAAGTTGGACGCTTACCGACCGAACCACCCAGGTGCCTCCACAGTTGACGTGACTGTTTTGGTTTAGATGCAGCTATTTTTAATGTCAGCGGTTGTTGACAGTCAGGAAACCAAGCCGTTAAACAGTTTGCTACTTACAAGAAGTTACCATGTTGTGTATAAAACAGCCCTCTTTACTTTGTGCCTGTGCTTTAGAGTCACCTCCAAGCCGAAATGAGGGTACAGGCGCATGTGAGATAAGAGAGGGGGTCTTCCGGGGGAAGAGGGGTGGGTCATGACCCGGAAGTGAGTCCTCATCTCCCCAAGAGCTAATGAACGCGCTCGCAGTTCTCCAGAAGGACACACCGATCACTCTCTAGAAGAGTCTGCTCACCTTTGGTCTGAATTTCAGATGAACTGATTGTGATCTTCGTGTTTAATAGTAATTCTTTGGTATCAGTGAAAACACTTAGTAATTGAAATTGCAGTTTGGTAGCGACAGGGATTATGCTGCTTTCCATTCTAAAGTGTGGAGATTGGGCAAACCTACTTTTTCACAGGCTCTCTTATTATGCTAATCTCATTTGATGGAGTGTCTGTTAGGCAGTGGGGGCTTAGGGGGACAGGAAGGGCTGCGGAGGAGCATGTTTGAACTTCAGGTGCCTATGAAATCTTCAGTTAAATGTGAACAATTATGGTCATCATCTCAGTAAAATATGTATTAGATTTTGTATCATAAGCGTTCTTTACATTGATGGTTTGGCAGTAAGGAAATAATAGTCTTGGCGCATGGGTGGCTCAGTGGGTTAAGCCTCTGACTTTTTTTTTAATGTTTTATTTATTTTGAGAGAGAGAGAGAGAAAGAGCATGAGCAGGGAAAGGGCAGAGAGGGAGAGTCTCAAGTAGGCTCTTCACTGTCCGCACAGAGCCCTATGTGGGGCAGTATCTCAGGAACCCTGAGATCATGACTTGAGCCAAAACCAAGAGTCAGATGCCCAAACGACTGGGCCATCCAGGCACCCAAGCCTCTGACTCGATTTCAGCTTGGGTCACGATCCCAGGGTCATGAGATAGAGCCCTGCTTTGGGTTCTATGCTGAGAGTGAAGCCTACTTAAGATTCATTTTCTTCCTCTCCCTCTGCCCCTCCCTCACTCATGCTCTCTCTCTCTCTCTCTCTTTTTCTCTCAAAAAATCTGTTAGAAAATAATAGTCTCTAGAATCAAAGCCAATTAGAACAGTTTTTCTGAAACTACATTTTTTCCTGATTATAAAAGTAATAAATCCCCCTAACAATCCAATACAGCTTTCCTTAATTGGAAGGTCGATTTGACATAGAACAAAACCAGAAATGTGAAAGGAATCAGAAATCGTTAATAGGCAAATCATCATTAATAGGCAAAAAATGAGAGTTTTATATTTTCATAGGTCCATTTTGAGGTAGTGGCCGTAACACGTCCGGCACATACAGTAGACATTTAGAAATCATAGATCGCGTTGCCCTTTGCTTACCTAGATCAGTTCCCCAAGGGAGGGGAAGCAGGATAATGATTACACATATGCCCAGAGTTCCTTTTTTTTTTTAAATATCTAGGGAACCCAAATTCAGTGGAAAAGATTCACGATAATAAGGGAATCTGTTACACTGAGAGAACGATGCAGAAATACAGTTGGGCGAAAAGACGGAGACAACATGACCATTACCATTTAACATCTTACCTGTCTTGAAGTTTGGAACTTTCAAGCTGAGAAGCCCGGTTGATGACTCAGGACAAAAATGGGGGCTTATTATGAATGATTGTAACGTCGGGCTTACTGGCAATCACACAGTAATTGTGCAGATTTTCTCCTGGGATGGACCCAGGGCATTGGTATCTGTCCGCGACCTGACGTTTTAGCGTATGAAAGCAGGGCCACCACTTTCTGCGTGCAAGTTACTGTCACTGCCTGAGAATTTTGCCAGTTAAGTAATTTATTCAGAGACTTCAGCTCAGAGGACTTTGCATTTCCCTGCCCCTGGGGAATAGCTTGGGTTCCAGCACCTGTGCTTCTTCTCTTTTGCAGACTTTTCATTAGTTAACTGTCAGAACCTCTCCAAATCCCTTTTCTGTACAAAACGTGATTTAAGTATCGGAGGGCTTTTAAAATTTTTTTTGAATTTTATTAGCTGCCCTTAAGCCCCGCTGATAACTCAGGAAGTTTAAGCTGACAGCTTCCCTGGGAAGTAGCTCCTCCAAAGCACTTCGAGGACAGTGTCTGGATTCTTCTTCGATGGCACTGAACAACCACAACTGGCCAACCTGTGTCCCACCTGATGGAGGAGCACCAGCCACCAGAGCTGCTTCCCGGTATCTAAGGTGGTCAGAAGTGCAGTAAAGGGTACGGGGCGCCTGGGTGGCTCGGTCGCTTAAGTGTCCGACTCTTGATTTCAGTTCAGGGCGTGATCTCACAGTTTGTGAGCTGGAGTCCTGCATTGGGCTTTGCCCTGTCAGGGCACAGCCTGTTTGGGATTCCTTTTCTCTCTCAAAATAAGTAAATAAACTTAAAAAAAAAAAAAAAAAAGGGCATGGAGCCTAGCAGACAGGTTGGCATGGTTTTAGCTCCTTGACGTACTTACTCACTCTCAAGGGGGTCATAAACTATAAAGTTGGTGAAGGACCTCAGATTTTAACCAGATATTATGTTGATCATTCCCTCATTCACACCCTGCAGATTCAGAATAGGTGTGGACTTTGTGTGTGTGTGTGTGTGTGTGTGTGTGTGTGTGTGTGTGTATAACTAATGATATTTAGGTCACTATTACTTGGGCCCAAAGTGTGTTACAGGGTAAAGAATGCAGACTTTGATGTCAGGATGACCTGGTATATAATCTAGATCCTGCTGAACAAGCCATCTAATCTCGCGATGCCTCCGTTTCTCCATCTCCAAATTGATGATAAAAAGTGCTTATTTTGGTAGAGATTAAAGGGATGTGGTAGAGTGCTTAGCACAGGATGGAGGCGAGAGCAGGTAGGCAGTACATGGTAATGAGGATGGTGATGAGGATAAGCAAAGTCGGGACCTGCAGTCTACGCTCTGGCGTGTTAGCCTGTAGACTGTGTTCGGACTTATCTTCCTGGCTTGGGTCACGTGCTTTCGCCTTGTATGCCAGCATTGGCTCCAGCCTTCTCCTCCCATCTTGGACCCTGGCCATAAATGTAAGAGATGAGATCAGTCCGTGTTGCTTAGAGCTGACTCACTAGCAATTAGCACTTTCATATCTTGATTGTTACAAGTGAGTTACTATCTAGAGTGGTTTCAAAATTGAGCTGATGCTCTTGGTCTGAGAGACTCCACGATGAGTACCTCAAGATAAAAGGCTGAGGGAATTACTGTCACCTCACATCGTGCCGTTACCAGATGCCACGTTTCAGACGCCACTGGAATTTTAATGTCAGGTGTTTCACCCAGACAATGCCCTTTGACAACAGTCTGGTGAGAAGGGAATGAACACGTGACACAAGAGGCAGAAGCTGGGTGATGGGGAGATGAGACTCTATTACACTGTTATGTCTACTGATGTGTAGGCTGGAGGGTTTCCATGATAAAACATTTCCACATTGGAAAGATTCTGGGATGGTTGCCTTCCTGTTGAAATAGTCAGAAATAATAGGAAAGTTTTAGTCCCAAGCCTGACTTCAGGCAGCCATCTTTTAGGTATCATTGAATGTATCATGTCATTGTTTGTAGGAGGGGATGATTTAAAAGCTCAAAAAAGATGAAAGCTAATTTCAAGAGGAATGTGAGAATATTGTCTAAGTACAAAGTGCTCAGAGAACAGTCTCCTAGGAGAGCTGCGATCTCTCTGTCCTCCGGTTTAAGGATTATGTAAGTGAAATCCTCTGTGTAGCCCCAGTCCAGAGTGAAACATGCATTTATATTTCATTTTCCCATTAGAAGTAATCAGTGCCGAAGCATTATTGAGACTTTGAAATTCCACCGTATATGGCACTCAAATGATGAAGGATGTTCAAAAATAGCCCTCCCTGCAGTTAAATAGCCTGTTAGAGTAGACAGGAAAATTCCACTGGTGTGGTGGATTCTCAGGCTGTTTAACAGATCCATGTATTAGATGCTTAGGCTAAATTGGGGTCTGTGGGATGTAAAAGAACATCACATCTAGTATAACAAGCATGTCTGTCACATGGTTTCTTCAAAGATTCTGATGTATAAAGAGATTGTGCTTTTCTTAAGCCAGATGTGTGCCTACGGGACCTGGTCCCACAGATGACCTCAGGGCTTACTGTCACCATCCAAGTGCATCTTCTTACTTTGCGAGAACCCCAATGAACAGGGCTGACGCTTCTCTCTCCCTTCCAGCTGAAAGCCTGTTACCTACTTCAATCGCCTGTCCATCGTCAGCCTAGTGGATATTTGTTTACTCTTTCCCAAAGAGTAATGGATTAAAGCCTCGAACTTGGAGCCACATAGACCTGAGTTTAAATCTCTGGCACTATGTCCTTACACAGCTCTGTGATACAAATTCTCAGCTTCCTCATCATTAAATGGGAAGAATGGTCGTATCTACCTCATAGCCCTGGGGTAGCTCCTCACTTAAATGGTACGCAATCAATAGTCGTGTGAACTATTGCTACTATTATTATAATTATAAATCGCTGACTTATGAGTCCAGGTGTTCGAGCATGTAGCTCGTTGCCTCCTGAAGGGGGAAGTTGCCATCTTTTGGTTGTCATGGAGAAGTCAAAGAGAAGGATTTTCTAATTCTTACTTGGGTGGGAGAGGACATTTCAGTCTGAAACCCACAGTACATGGGGGAAACCTAGACCCTGAGGTTCGTTGGCCAAGATACACATATGCCCTTGCATTCTGGACTCAAGCCCAGATCTTACATAACATCCGTTTAATTTAGGTGGAAGACGTGAGGACAGGGCTCCATCTGCTCAGGTCTCTGCTGAGACAGCAAAGGAATCGGGCCACGTGCCCAGGAGAGGACAGAGGGAAAGTTTCCAGGAAGCTTGCTGCCCGTGATCACTGATTTCCCAGGTCTCTCATCACCAAGCTGGCTTTCCAGATTCCTAGGAGGGCCCTTCTCTTTTTCACCATGTGACGTGATTGCTGCCTCAATGCCAAGAATCACCCACCCGAGAAAGAACAGCATCTCCCTCTGGGACACGCTTAGGTTTTGGCAGAATAACTGCCTTCCTGGGGAGAGTCCCTCATGGACGGCGTTGTCGGAAAAGGAAGGTGCTAGGTGTTAGTGAATGACTAACCTGGCTGCAGAGACCCCTCGGGAAGAAGGTGACCACAGAGAGATACACAGCTGGCTAATGAGGCGCAGAAGCACCTCAGACAGTCACCTAGGAGTGGCCCATTTCCCACTGCAGTACCCGGCCGCCAGGGCTCCCGGGAGACATAGCTGTCCTCACATACACAGGAAATGCACAAGGTGTGTCTGGAATATTGTGTGACCCCCTGAAACGAGGACACTATCAAAGACGAACTGGGGGCACTTCCAAAGGATACAGATGGCAACTGGAAAGTGCTCCCTGTGGCCTGAGCCATCATCCCTGATAAAGGGGTGGAAAGGATGACTACAGCGGATTGAAACCCATCACATGTATACAAATGAATGGGTTCTTCACCATGCCAAAAATGTCTAAAAACACATGCACAGATAAAATTACACTTGTAACCGAGTCAGTTTTCACGGATCCAGGCAGATGAGGATCAAATAACCATACTTTCAGCACCGTCTCTCTCTGTGTGGTGACTCTGTGAGCTAGGGGTGTGACGGTGGTGGTGGTGGAGGAGAGGTTCCTTAGGGACAACTTTTCAAGGGTTGTTAGTGTAAGGAGACAGCGCGACTTGTGCGGCGGCTCCTGGGCTGTCCTCACTGGGCTTCGTCGCACCGGGGGCGTGGCCCTCAAAGCACTGGCCTCCTGTATTGTAGTTCTCCTCAGGGTGGTTTCTGTATTAGAGCGAAAGCTTCCCAGAAAGTAGGGGCTCTGATTTAGTCTCCCCATTCTCTTTATTCCTATTGTCTACCGCAGTGCGCGGTACATCATAACACTCAAATGTGTGTTGGATGAGTAAGCACTTCGTAGAATGTATCTATCCCTTCCACCTCAGACCAAATGCAGGAAGTTTCACTATGAATATCTATGTATGTATTTTCCCCATAGGTTCTTTATTTTTATTTTATTTTTATTTTTATTTTATTTTTTGCTTATGTGTGTCTTGATATTATTTTATTACTTAAAGGTGTATAGCTTCTGCTCTGTTACTGAACTACTTTTTAAAAATCTGCCTTTGCTTGACTCTTCATTAGGCACATTGTAAAACTTGTTTATTTGGCCCTCACAAGCCTCTGAAATTTCTTTTATAGATGGTAATTAAGTCCCAGACAAGGTAAGCAACTTGCCAAAGTCACTCAGCTGGGAAGTGGTGGAGCTCAGGTCCACGGAGCTCTAAAGTCTATATTCCTTTATACTACAAGAGATATAGAAATGTAATCTTTTTTTTAAAAAGTTGATTATTTTGAGAAAGAGCGCTTGCGCAAGTGGGGGAGGGATAGAGAGAGAGGGAAAGAGAATCCCAAGCAGGCTCCATGCTGTCGGTACAGAGCTTGATGCAGGGCTTGAACCCACAAACCATAAGATCATGACCTGAGCCAAAGTCGAGAGTTGGATGCTTAACCGCCTGAGCCATCCAGGCGCCACTCTTTATATGTTTTGGATATTAACCCATTATCAGATATATCACTTGCAAATATCTTCTCCCATTCAGTAGGTGGTCTTTTAGTTTTATTGATTATTTCCTTCACTGTGCAGAAGCATTTTAATCTGATATAGTCACAGTAGTTTATTTTTGCTTTTGTTTCCTTTGCCTGAGGAGACATACCTAGGAAAACATTGCTACAACCAATGTCAGAGAAGTTACTGCCTGTGCTCTCTTTTAGGATTTTTATGGCTTCATGTCTCACATTTAAGTCTTAATTCATTTGGAGTTTATTTTTGTGTATGCCATTTAAATTTTTTTATGTTTATTTATTTTGAGAGAGAGCACACGTGTGAGTGGGGGGCAGGGAAGAGAGAGAGAGTGAGAATTCTAAGCAGGCTCTGTGTGCTGTCAGTGCAAAGCCTGTTGTGGGGTCAAACCCATGAACTGTGAGATCATGACCTGAGCTGAAATCAAGAGTCAAGACGCCCAACTGACTGAGCCACTCAGGAGCCCCAATTTTTATGTATGCCATTTTAAACTCTTAAAAGATGATAACCCCAAAGACTTATGGTTTATTTGGATTATATTCATTGATATTTCCCATATTAGAAATTTAAAAAAATTTAAACATAAGAATATACAGGTACACATTCCATTAGGTGTCAGAGTAAAAGTGTCATCACATGTCGTGGGGTTTCTGGAAAACTCCACCATACCCACATGAGAGAATAGTGGTGAAAATATTTTTGATCCCATGGACCCATTGTAAGGTCTTGGGGATTTCTTTGGGAGGTTGGGCCATATTTTGATAATTACTTTCTATGTTTCCCTTTCTCTCTTCAACCCACTCCAGTCAGGCCTCTCCCTGATTGTGTTATTTAAATTGTCAAGGCCACCCGTGACCTCTGCATTATTTAGTACAGTGGTCAGGTGTCAATCATCACTTTACTTGACCTCTCAGAACCATTGACACAGTTGATCAGTAACTCATCCTTGAAATATTTTCGTCAGTTGGCATCCAGGGTCCCAGACTCACTTTCTCAACTGCTGAGTGCCCCTTATCTCCTTGACCACTTAATATTGGAGCTCCCCATGGATCAGTCTTTCAACTTCTTTTTTTTGCCTTACTCTATGTTATTCATTTGGTGTGGACATCATGTAGTCCTGTGTTTTTAAATACCATTTCTGTACAGATATCTCCAAGCATGTATTTCTAGTCCTGACTGCCCTCCTGAACTCCAGATCTGTGTATCCAGCTGGCCACTTGACTTCTCTCCTTGGGTGTCTAATAGCATCTCATACTTACTGTGTGTGAAACTGAACCCCCTAAGCTCCCTGTTTTTCAAAACTTCTCCCATAGTCTTCCTCATGTCAGCAGACACCCTGCTTTCAAGTTGCTCAGTCCAAAGACTTGGAGACATTCTCGATTCCTCTTTCACACTTCTCATCCAGTCCATCAAGTGGTCTACAATGGCTCAGAATCTAAAATGATCTGGAATCCTATTGCTTTTTACGACGTCATTTGCTCCCACAATATCTTGGCTGAGTTGCTGAAGAACCTCCAAACTGTGCCTGGTCCCTCCCTTGCTCCACTGTAACCTCTTCTTCACATAGCGAACTGGTCATTACTGTTAAAAGGTGAGTCAGATCATGACCCTCCTCTGGTCCAAGCACTTCAGTGACTTTTCATCTTAGAATGACAGCCAAAGTCCTTAGAAAAGGTTCCCAAAGCCCCATATAACCTGGATGTCTCAGTTCGTTAAGCATTTGACTCGATTTCGGCTCAGGTCATGATCTCATGGTTAGTGGGTTCAAGCTCCACGTCAGGCTTTGCACTGACTGACAGCTTGCAGAGCCGGCTTGGATTTCTCTCTCTCCTCTCTCTGTCCCTCCTTCTGCTCATATGTGCGCTCTCTCAATAAATAAACATGAAAGAAAAATTAAAATGACATACACAAAAATAAACAGCCCTTATAATACTGTTAAAGGGCACTCTTTGAGTGGAAAGAAAAGACCATAAGTAGGAGTAAGAAAAGTAGGAAACTCTAAAGCAGTAAAATTAAGTGGATCTATAAAAAGGATACACAGGGATTCACAAAATAAAAGGATGCAAAGTATGACACCATATACCCAAAATGTGGGGAGGAGAAGGACCTCAAGACCAAAGGTAAAGGTAAAGAATGATCTAAAGACCAAAAGGCACATGCAAATTGAAAGTGAAGGGATGGAGAAATATTTATCATGTAAATCGAAGAGAAAAGGAAGCCACAGTAGCAGTAATTCTTACGTCAGACAAAATAGACTTTAAAACAGAGACTGTAAAAACAAAAACTTAAAAAATAAAACAGAGACTGTAACAAAAGACAGAGAAGGACACTGTATAATCAGAGAGGGGGCAATCCAACAAGAAGATAATAATAATTGGAAATATTTATGCACCCAGCATGGAAACACTGTATATATAAAGTAGCCAATAACAAACATGAAAGAAGTAATTATTAGTGATAGAATAATAGTGAGGGGCTTTAACATCTCACATCAGTGGATAGGTAATCCAACAGAAAATCAACAAGGAGACAGTGGCTTTGAATTACACATTAGACCAGATGTATCTAACGGATATATTCAGAACATTCCATCCCCCAAACAGGTGAATACATATTCTTTTCAAGTGCACATGGAAGAATCTTGAGAATAAATTACATATTAAGCCACAAAACAAGCCTCAGTAAATTAAATAAAGATTGAAGTCATATCATTCATTTTTTCTGACCAAAAAGGTATGAAATTAGAAATCAACCAGAGAAGGGGCGCCTGGGTGGCTTAGTCGGTTAAGCGTCCGACTTTCGCTTAGGTCCTGNGAAGTAAAAAAAATATATGGAACAAATGAAAATAAAAACACAATGGTGCAAAATCTTTGGGATGCAGCAAAAGCTGTCCTAATAAGAAAATGTATAGCAATACAGGCTTAACTTAAGAAGAAAGAAAAGTCTCAAATAAACTACTTAACTTTACACCTAAGGGATCTAGAAAAAGAACAAACAATACCCCAGACCAGTAAAATGAAGGAAATAATAAAGATAAGAGCAGAAATAAAATAGAAACAAACAAAAAGAAAACCCTCAATAAAACAGATCAGTGAAACCAGGAGCTAGTACTTTGAAAAGATTAAGGGTGCCATGGTAGCTCAGTTGCTTAAGTGTCCAACTCTTGATTTTGGCTCAAGTCATGATTTCATGTTTTGTGGCTTCAAGCCCAGCCATCAGCCTCTGCGCTGACAGAGGTGCAAAGCCTGTTGGGATTCTCTCTCTCCCCCTCTTTGGCCCTCCCCTCCTCTCTCTCTACCAAAATAAATAAATAATCATTAAAAAAAAAAAAGAATGATGGTGAAGATAGTGGAGGAGTAAACCAATTTAAAGAAAGAAAAGGTCAGCAAAATTGGTAAACCTCTAGCCAGACTCATCAAAAGAGAGAGAGAAAACTCAAACAAAATCAGAAATGAAAGAAAAGTAACAATCAACACTACAGAAATACAAAGGATTACAAGAAAATATTATGAAAAATTATATGCCAACAAATTGAACAACCTAGAAGAAATGGTAAATTCCTTGAAATATATAATGCCTCACAACTGAATCAGGAAGTAATAGAAAATTTGAACGGACCAATTAATTAGGTTAGTAATCAAGAAACTTCCAGCAAACAAAAGCCCAGGACCACATGAATTCTACCAAACATTTAAAGAAGAGTTAATACCTGTTCTTCTCAAACTATTCCAAAAAATAGAAGAGAAAGGAAAACTCCCAAATTAATTCTGTGAGGCCAACATTACCCTGATACCAACACCAGATAAAAACACTACAAGAAAGTATTACAGGGCAGCATTTCTGATGAACATAGATGCAAGAAGTCCTCGCTAAATATTAGCAAACCACATTCAACAATACACTACAAAGCTCCCTCACTATGATCAAGGGGGATTTATTCCTGGGATCCAAAGGTGGTTCAGTATGTGAAAATCAATCAATGTGATACACCATATCGACTACAGAAAGGCTAAAAACCATATGATCATTTCAGTAGATGCAGTTAAAGCATTTGACAAAGTATAACATCCATTCATGATAAAATCCTCAACAAAATAGGTTTAAAGAGAATATACCTCAACATATATATATAAAAAACCCACAGCTAACATCAAATAAAATGGTGAAAAACTGAGAGCTTTTCCCCTAAAGTCAGGAAGGGATAAGATGAGGATGTCTACTTCTCTCACTTTTATTCAACATAGCACTGGAAGTCCTGGGCACGTTAATCAGACAAGAAAAAGAAATAAAAGGCATCCAAATTGGTAATGAAGAAGTAAAACTTGTCACTATTTGCAGATAACATGATATTATATATATAGAAAACCCTGAAGATTCCAGCAAAAAAAAAAAAAAAAAACCTATTAGAACTGATAAATGAATTCAGTAAGGTCTCAGTGTACGAAATCAATATACAGAAATCCATTGCATTTCTATATACTGATAATGGAACAACAGAAAGAGAAATTAAGAAAACAATCCCATTTAGAATTGCACCAAAAATGATAAAATTTCTAAAACACCTGTACTCTGAAAACTATACAACATTGATGAAAGGAATTGAAGATGACACAAACAAATGTAAAGATATTCCATGCCGATGGACTAGAAGAACAAATATTTTTGAAATGTTTGTACTACCCAAAGCTATAGGTTTCATGCAATCCCTATCAAAATAGCAATGTATCATTTTTCACAAAACTAGAATAAACCATCCTAAAATTTGTATGGAGCCACAAGACCCCGAATAGCCCAAACAGTCTTGAAAAAAGAAGAAAAAGACTGGTAATATCACAATCCCAGATATCAAGATGTAAGACAAAGCTGTAGTCATCAAAATACGATGGTACTGGCACAAAAATAGATAGATCAGTGGAACAGAACTGATAGCCAAGAAATTAACCCATGATTATATGGTCAATTAATTTTTGACAAAGTGGACAAGAATATGCAATGGGGAAAAGAGTCTCTTCAACAAATGGTGTTGGGAAAACTGGACAGCTACATGCAAAAGAATAAAACTGTATCACTTTCTTACACTATACACCAAGATAAACAATGGAAAAACACAAACAAATGTAAAGATATTCCATGCTCATGAATTGGAAGAGTAAATATTGTTAAAATGTCAATGGTACCCAAAGGAAGCTACACATTCAAGGCAATCCCAATCAAAATTGCACCAGCATTCTTCTCAAAGCTAGAACAAATAATTCTAAAATTTGTATGGAACCACAGAATACCCTGAATAGACAAAGTTATGTTGAAAAGGAAAACCAAAGTGGAAGGCATCACAATCCTGGACGTTAGCCTCTTCTACAAGGCTGTAATCATCAAGACATATAGTACTGGCACCAGAACAGACTCATAGACTAATAGAATAGAATAGAGAACCTGGAATTGGATCACACATGTATGTCCAACTAATCTTTGAGAAAGCAGGAAAGAGTATCCAGTGGAAAAAAGACACTTTCTTTAGCAAATGGTGCTGGGAGAACTGGACAGCAACATGCAGAAGAAAAGAATGAAACTGGACCACTTTCTTACACCAGACACAAAAATTTAAAATGAATGAAAGACCTGAATATGAGACAGGAAACCGTCAAAGCCCTAGAGGAGAAAAGAAGCATCAAGCTCTTTGACCTCTGCCGCAGCTGTTTATTGCTTGTCACATCTTTGAAGACAAGGGAAATAAAAGCAAAAAATGAACGATTGGGACCTCATCAAGATAAAAAGCTACTGCACTGCAAAGGAAGCGATCAACAAAACTAAAAAGCAACCGATGGAATAGGAGGAGATATTTGCAAATGACATAGCAGATAAAGCGTTAGTAACTAAACTCTATAAAGAACTTACCAAACTCGACACATGAAAAACAAATAATCCAGTGAAGAATTGTGCAGAAGACATGAGTAGATACTTTTCCAAAGAAGACGTCCAGATGCCCAACCAACACATGGAAAGATGCTCAACATCACTCATCATCAGGGAAATACAAATCAAAATCACACTGAGATACCACGTCACACTGGTCAGAGTGGCTAAAATGAACAACACAGGAAACTACAGATGCTGGCAAGGATGTGGAGATATGGGGAACACTTCTGCCCTGTTGATGGGAATGCAAACTGGTGCAGCCACTCTGGAGGACAGTGTGGAGGTTCCTCAAAAAATTAAAAATAGAACTACTTTGCAACCCAGCAATAGCACTACTAAGAATGTATCCAAAGGACACAGGAGTGCTGATGCCTAGGAGCACAGTTACCCAACAACAGCCGAATTATGGAAAGAACCTAAATGTCCATCAATTGGTGAATGGATAAAGAAGATGTGGTTTATATATACAATGGAATACTACTTGGCAATGAGAAAGAATGAAATCCTCTCATTTGTAACAATGTGGATGGAACTGGAGGGTATATGGTAAGTCAAATAAGTCAGTTAGAGAAGGACAGATATGATGCATTTTCATTAATTGTGGAACTTGAGAAATTTAACAGAAGACCATGGGGGAAGGGAAGGGGAAAAATAGTTACAGAGTGGGAGGCAAACCATAAGAGGCTGTTAAATATAGAGAACAAACTAAGGGTTGATGGGGGTGGGGGAGAGGGGAAAATGTGTGATGGGCATTGAGGAGGGCACTTGTTGGGATGAGCATTGGGTGTTATGTAAACGTTGAATCATGGGAGTCTACCCCCAAAACCAAGAGCATGCTGTATACACTGTGTGTTAGCCAACTTGACAATAAATTGTATTTAATAAAACAGATTAAGGGCCTAAATGTGAGACATGAAACCATAAAAATCCTAGAAGAGAGCACAGGCAGTAATTTCTCTGACAAGGACAACAAAACTAAAACAACCTACTCAATGGGAGAAGATACTTGCAAATGACTTATGCAAATGATAAAGGGTTAATACCAAAATACATAAAGAACTTTTACAGCTCAACACCAAAAATCCCCAAGTAACCCCATTAAAAATAGGCAGAAGACATGAACAGATATTTCCCCAAAGACATACAGGTGGCCAACAGACACATGAAAAGATGCTCAGTGTGATAATATCTCACACCTGTCAGAATGGCTCAAATAAAAAACGTGAGAAATAACAAGTGTTGAGAAGGATGTGGAGAAAAAGAAATCCTTTGGCACTGCTGGTGAGAATGCAAACTGCTGCAGCCACGGTGGAAAACAGTATAGAGTTTCCTCAAAAAATGAATAATAGCATTATCAGAAGATCCCGTAATTCCAGTACTGGCTATTTACCCAAAGAATATGAAAACACCAATATGGAAAGATCTATGCACTCCTATGTTTATTGCAGCATTATTTATAGTAGCCAAATTATGGAATCCCAAGTGTCCATTGATAGATGAGAGGATAAAGGAGAGTGGTATGGGGGTGTATACAATGGAACATTATTGAGCCTTAAAGAAGAATGAAATCTTCCCATTTGCAACAACATGGAGGGATCTGTAGAGTATGATGAGGAATGAAGTAAGTCAGCCAGGGAAGGCCAAATACCATGTGATTTGACTCATACGTGGAATTTAAGAAACAAAGCAAATGAGCAAAGGAAAAAGGAGATAAACCAAAAAACAGACCCTTAACTATATAGAACAAACTGACCTATCTGAGGGGAGGTCAGGGGGGGATGGCTGAAATAGGTGTCAGGGATTAAGGGTACACTTGTCATGAGGAGCACTGAGTAATGGTGGAAGTGTTGAATCACTGTATTGTACACATGAAATCAATATAACTATGTTAACTATACTGTAATAAAAATTTTTTTAAAAGTCTGTTTTCTCTCCAACTGAAGCCGAAAAATCTACTAAGGCAGTACTTTATCTGTTTCTTCTATTGCTACTCTGTGCCTCTCATGTGCCTGCCTTATGCTAGACCCTAATATTTGTTACTGAATGAGTGGGAAGCAAACTGTATTTCATCTCCTCAGATTGAGAAAGCAGGTTAATAAGGTTACTTAACTCTAAACTCTAAATTTTTGCAGTGTTCAAAATCATAATGTAAGTTTAAAATGTCCTTTAGAATAAGATATAACTTTGATTATAGGGAGACCCGAATTACATGTTGAGATTAAAGTATAAACTCATACCTACATCTTTAGATACCTTAGGCCTAAGTTGATTTTGTAGTGTAGTAACTTCAGTGTTGAGACTCTCCTTTGAGAATGAGTACAGCTATACCATGGTGTCATCCTTATTGTTGTCACCATCGTCATCATCATCATCACCGTCATTTTACACCTTCCCAGGTTCAGATGATAGCACTGATAAGGAGGGTGATTCATCCAGTTTCCTTAGGATGCCAGCTGAGGGAGAACATCCCTAGCCACAGGTCTGGTCCATCCATCCAGGGCACAATGCCTACCACCCCTGAGCTTTTACACCCCAGGTTTGACATTTCAGATGGCACTGTCCAGACAGCTCTGAGGTGGGTTTGTCAGTGTCCGTAGATATCATACAGAAAGTGGGGAGGTTCAAGATAATTTGGGAAATAGCCGGTTGAAGTTTCTGCTTTTCCCAGCACCTTCATTTTGCTACTGTGCCTTGTAAATCTGTAAGAAGGAAATGTGGGTTGTAATGTTTCTTTAAACATTTTTTTAAATGTTGTTTTTTGAGAGAGACAGAGCACAAGCAGGTGAGGGATAGAGAGAGAGGGAGACACAGAATCTGAAGCAGGCTCCAGGCACCGAGCTGTCAGTGCAGAGCCCGATGCAGGGCTTGAATCCATGAACTGCAGGATCACGACCTGAGCTGAAGTCAGTCGCCTAACTGACTGAGCCACCCAGGCGCCCCTATGATGTTTCTTAGTATAGCATATACTTACTGGGATACAGAACCTTTTGTTTTTTCTGTATTTCATTGGGGGGGGGGGGGCTCATGAGTATAGTAATAAGCCTTTACTATATATATGTTACATTCTTTTATCTTTCTGCTGGTCTCTAACTAGGGAGAGAAAGACATAAAAATGAAGTAGAAAAGTCTTGTCATTAAATGCTTTTTTTCAAAAGTGGGAACAAAGTCTAGTATGGTCTTTTACCTACATAGGATTGATGCAGTGCTTTCAGGAAAATGTAAATGTGTATCAGAGATTGACCGGACGTTTTGGAGATTCTCATTGGGCTAGCTTTTTACATAAATGTTCCCTTGCAGCTCAGGGGCTGATCTTACACTGTGTGCATTCTGTTGGTCCTTTTGAACCGCTCTTTCCCTGTGCATGATTTACTTCAAAGGTTTGGTGAGAGACGAGCTCCATGTGAAACTCAGGTGTCGGGATTCATATCATTACTTCAGATTTGGCTATAAATATTAAAACTCTCCAGCTATTATCCTTTTTTTAAATGTTTATTTCTGAGAGAGAGAGAGAGAGAGAGAGAGAGAATGGGGAGGGCAGATAGAGAGGGAAGCACAGAATCCAAAGCAGGCTCCAGGCTCTGAGCTGTCAGCACGGAGCCCAGTGTGGGCTTGAACCCACAAACTGTGAGGTCATGACCTGTGCTGAAGATGAACGCTTAACCAGCTGAGCCATCACTCAGGTGCCTCCACACCCCCCTCCCTCCGGCCCACATATTACCCTTTTGATTTTGATTTAGTGATTTTGATTATTCCTTTATCTTTTAAAGAATTATTCTGGGCGAACAACCGCTGACATAAATGTTGTTGCATTCATGGTATTGTTATTGCTTCTTTTGGAAGAAGAATTCTGGTATTTGTTAAATCTTAGGCTATTATGTTATGTCTTAAGATCTCAGTACATACCATCTGCTCACGGAACATAGGACGGTATGCGCCAACCATTGTAGCCACCCCCCAGGAGAAGACACCGTACACTGCTGTATAGTGTCCTAAAAACAATTAAGGAATGGTTGGTTTGGAATTGATGTTGTCACTATCCCTATGTTGAGGCTTAAGGATACTGATCTCTGAAGAAGGGCGCTGGAGGGGAAAGCAAAGCCAGCAGGTGGCGAAGAGGGTGTGACCATGTTTGGGTTGGAACCAGTGTTCTGAGAGACGCTGGCAACAGCCCGCAAGTGGGGCCACGCGTGGGCATTTCTGTCTCTCCCACTGTCTACACAGTGACTCGTGACCCCCTGCATATGGTAGGCCAGCTAGAAGCCATCAGTAGACACCAACACCAGCTTGTTGGGTGTTTCATCGTCTGCATTGCTCTCTAGTCAGCTCACAAATGTGGTTCTCAAAGTGCGGTCCAGGGACTCCACCAGAGCCCCTTTCAGGGCCTTTGAGGCCAACATTCTTTTTCTTTTTCATTTTATTTTTAATGTTTACTTATTTTTGAGAGAGAGAGAGACAGTGTGAGTGGGGGAGGGGCAGAGAGAGAGAGAGAGCCTCCAGAGCAGCCTCCAGGCTCTGAGCTGTCAGCACAGAGCCCAACACAGGGCTCCAGCCCACCAACTGTTAGATCATGACCTGAGCCAAAGTCATACGCTTAAGCAACTGAGCCACCCAGGTGCCCCAATTTTTCTAACTACCCCAAGATGCGATTTGCTTTTATTACTCTCCTTCTTTTACCAATATGCAGTGGAGTTTTCCAGAGACTGGTATCTCAATAGACTGAATGCCAAAGCAGATGTAAGAGTCCAACTGTCATCTTTTAAGCCAGACAGCAAAATGATTTGCAGAACTGGAGACGTAAAAGCCACACAATGTCATAATATATGATATTTAGATTGATATGTAATGGGTTTATTGTTATTCAAATGATTCATAAATATTTAAAATATCTTCCAGTTAGAATTCTAATAGAAATATGGGTAAGAGGTAACTTCCATAAACTAAGGATCTTTATAAATTGTTTTATAAAGATATATGTCTGTTCCAAATGCTGCACATATTTTTATTTGCTAAATCTGGCAACCTTACCTGTTCACCTCTTGTCCTGCAGGGAGGACTTAGTTTAGCACCTGTTCGTTGTCCGGGGTCGGGGTAGAGAAATCAGAGGTGCTTCTTGCTTTCTTATTGACTGCCAGCTCGGTGGGGAGGGAATAACCCGTAAAGGGTAAGGACATACTGGTTTATTCCTGATGTCTTTATGACTTTGCTGTAGTGGGTGTGGTTTTCTTCCAGAAAGAGTTGAAGGGTTCTTGAAGGGCATCACCTATGAGAAGACAGGGCCTCCCTGGTTCTGTGTGACAGTGTCCGCAAGCCACCTCAGCCCAATTTCTGTCATTTATTACTAGACACAGAGTATTGTGTCTCCTGTCACTCATAGCAAACCTGCATAGTTCGCAGAGTTATTGTGCCCATTTCCAATGTTAAGCCCTTGGAATGTGCTAGGAGAGGGCTATGGGGCTGGTTTCCAAGAGCTCTCAGTGGAATTACTTGATTCATTCATTCATTTATTCATTCATTTTTTCCTTTCTCCCTTCTTCCCTCCTATCCGTCCCTTTACCTGTTTGTCTCTGTTTTTCTCTGTCTCATTTGTTCAACAAGTGTTCATTGCATTCTGCCATGTATGGGGCACTGTGCAGAGTATGGATTTTCAGGGAAAAAAAAAAAGTGATGTTTCTGCCTTCAGGGAACCTGGTCTCTATCCCAGAATTCTTTGCAGTTGACATGTGTGCTAATCAAGGTCACAAGGAAAGAAACCTATACATGAGAATGTAAATGCATTAATTTACGGTGGACAGCTGTCCTTTCCAGTAGATTCCATTTCTTAGCCTCTGCGTATGCTAAGGGAGGACTGGCTTGCAAACCTGTAACTGACAGGTTCGGGGAGGAAGAGGGAAGCCCCAGGCGTGAGGTGATTTGTCTTTGCTGCACACAGCTCGCGTACCTGGGCGCTGTGACAGTGCATTCATCCACATCTTGTCTGTCTTGTTCCTTGAGGTTTTTAAAATGAGGTTTTGGATATTGTTTGTGTAGTGGCATTTTTAAAGCTATAATGAACTTTTATGTTGGAAGTAGTGTATCTTCTGCCTATTCTTGCACATAAAAATCAATTTCCAGGGGCACCTGGATGGCCTCGTTGGTTGAGCATTTGACTCTTGATTTCATCTCAGGTCACAATCTCGTGGTTTGTGAGATTGAGCCCCATGTCAGGCTCTCCACTGACAGCTCGGAGCCTGCTTGAGATACTCTTTCTCTCCTTGTGTGTATCTGCCCCTCCCTGCTGGCTCGAGCACTCTCTCTCTTAAAATAAACTTAAAAAAATCTATTTCCATATTCCTCACACTCTGGTAAAGATGGTCTGTGTGTAGTCTTGAAGTCTAGAAGAGACTAGAGCCCCATCATATCTTCCTCAGGAAATAATAATAATAGCTACTAGACATTAAGAGCACATTGTGAGCCTTCTACATACTATTTCATTTCGTTTCTCAAAGCAACCTCCTCAGGTCGATTTTATCATTCCCATTTTACAAGTGAGGGAGCTAGTTCCAGAGAGGTTAGGTGACTTGCCCCAGGCCACACCACTCTTACGTGACAGACTCCAGAATCAGTTTCTTAGTTCACAGTCACACCCACATGCTGCGTGCGCCCCACATTTTCCTCGTGCTGGACACAGGAAAGATTTAAGTGGAGATTGCTCAGGCAGGAGGCTAGGGGCTCTGCCCCATTCTTTAACATTCTCTCAGAAATACAAATGGGCAAGGATGATGAGCGACCCTCCGTGCCCCATTCTTTTGCCTTTGTCTTATAAATTCTGAGTTGAACAATAAGGACCGTTGTCTGGCCGTTCTCACTCCAGATGATTTCCTGGAAGACCTTGGATGGCTCATTCTAGGTATTCTCAGGTGGATAAGTATGAAAACAAGAAAAAATAATGAAGAGAGAACTGCAACACATTTTAATGAAAATTGCCATAATTTAGTATCTGAGGATATTAAATCAAACATTTGAGGGGCTGTCATGTGGCAGAGGGGCTAGTTCTGCCCTGAAGTGGAAAACTAGGGGTACCGGTAAAGAGAAATTACACGCGTGAGTTGCGGAGCTCAATATTAGGAAGTTTTTATTTTGTTCTTGCCCTCCATCCATTCCCTCCTCCTTTCCCTTTCTTCCTTCCTAGCTTCCATTAGACTTTTCCAAAGAGGTGTGGGCCCCTTTGGAAGGTTTTGGGTTCTACAGCATTGGACAGCCCCATCAAAGGCTTTTTGTGAAGGTATTTATTTATCAGCCATGTCCTTTAGAACTGTGATCTTTTAAAAAATAGTCTTTAAAGTATTTTTTAGAGTGTATTTATTTTAGAGAGAGAGAGAGTGAGAGCATATGAGTGGGGGTAGGGCAGAGAGAGAGACGGACGAGAGAGAGGATCCTGAGCAGACTCTGTGCTATCAGCATGGAGCCCGGCGCAGGGCTTGACCCCACAAACCTTGAGATCATGACCTGAGCTGAAATCAAGAGTCACGCGCTCAACTGACTGAGCCACCCAGGCACCCGTAGAACTGTGAAGGAAGTCTAGTGGCCATCTCGACCAGAGGCTTGTAAGATATGTGTCCTTTTAGAAGTTTCTTTGTAAGAGTTATTTAGGGATGGTGACTAAAAGCTACAACAGTGGCTGGAGGGAGTCACAGGTGGTGCCTTTGGGGCTGTATCCATGCCAGGTTTAGAGATGGCACTCAGGACACCCACCCTGGCTCTGGTGCCAGGTGGTAGCCCGTCAGAACGGAGGGAAGGTGGGCAGCCGAGGCTGGACGGGCATGGAGACTGGCAAGGTGGGAAGAGGGTCAGGCTGCCCGTTGGTGACCTTCTGTAGCATCCTGGCTTGGACATCGAATATTGGCTCTCTGTTTTGTATACCTATAGTCATTTTAAAAATGATCATTTAATGACACAAATACTTAGGACTATATTTTCCACGTTAAAAAAAATCAAAATTACTACAGAGAAGAATAAACATTTTTTGTTCTTTATTCCCAGTGCCCAAAGGAGAGGTCTGTCTACATAGAATAGGGCAAAGCAGGTCTGTTCACAGATGAAGGTGCGACAGGAAACCTGCGATCTGAGTTTACTGGCACCGTTCAGTGACCGCGAAGTGTGTTAGCAATGAGTTTTCATTTAGGTAATAGGAAGTGAATGCTAATTATAGAAATCTGGAAAGCCTAGAAAACAAATAGAATAAACAACTCCCCCATAGCCCTGTTACCTAAGCGTAACGTGCGTAACCACTACCGTTCTGTTCTTTGTCCCGTTGACATGTGTTTTTGTAACAAGTCGGGGTTTTTCGTTTGTTGTCACTCTTTCCAGGCCGGCCGTTCCCTCTTACAAGGAGGGAACATCCTTGTTGTTGTGTCAGCATTGGCTGCTGTCCGTCTTTCAGTGTCCTCAACCTTGTAATTCGGGCAGACCCTAAGGAGAGCAAGAGCTGGCCGCAATTCTGATCTTTGGCGGTGTTACGAGTGTTTGTGTCCTGAGGATCCCGCCGTGGACAGGGACCTCACCAGAGGCCTAATTGCCTGCTTCTCCATTGTCTCGCACATCTGTGATGGCAAGGAAGATAAGAATATATGTGATAGAGTTGACATCACTAATTGCGAGAAATAGGATGATTCACTAACGTTGTGAGGATTGTTAGCCGACTCCTCAGGAGAGAGAAAAAGAACTTTAGGTCTTTGTGGGACACTGACTGTCCGGACACCAGGTGTCCCCAGAGACACCAGGTGGCCATGTTTGAGCACTGCAAGCCTAGCACCAGTCATCTCGGGTTCAAATCCCGGGTCTGCCACCTACTAGCTGTTTGACTTTGGTCAAGAGACTTCACTTCTGCACGCCTCCATTTTCTCATTTGTAAAATGGGGATGATAATAGTAGCTACCTCAGATATGAGAATTAAAATGTGTTACTTTATTAGTATTTAGAACTGTGATTTAGAATAGTATCTGGCATGAAGCAGGCTCCATATAATTGTTTCCTATTGATATTATATTTGTGGGGCACCTGGGTGGCTCAGTGGGTTGAGTGTCTGACTTCGGCTCAGGTCATGATCTCACGGTTCATGAGTTTGAGCCCCACGTTGGGCTCCATGCTGACAGCTCAGAGCCTGGAGCCTGCTTCAGATTCTGTGTCTCCCTCTTTCTCTGCCCCTTCTCTGCTCATGCTCTGTCTCTCTCTCAAAAATAAACAAACATTAAAATTTTTTTAATATGTTTCATATTATGTTTGTGATTTTTATAATTGTTTATGGCTACTACTATTATTATTATGATTTACATATTACTTAAAGAAATCCTAGGGGTGCTTGGGTGGCCCAGTCGGTTAAGTGTCTGACTTCGGCTCAGGTCATGATCTCATGGTTTGTGGGTTCAAGCCCTGCATCAGGCTCTGTGCTGACAGCTAACTCAGAGCCTGGAGCCTGTTTCAGATTCTGTGTCTCCCTCTCCCTCTGACCCTCCCTGCTTGCTCGCTCTCTCTCTCTCTCTCTCAGGAATAAATAAAACATAAAAAAAAAAAGAAATCCTAAAATGACCAGGAGGAAATATAAATTAATATTTATCTGATCTTAAAATCAGAACAGCCCCCCTTAATTGAGTATGCAGTCACTGTAAGAAACTACAAAAGACTGATACATTTACATAAACGTTAATGTCTGTGTTGGATAGGTCCACAAAGCAAAGTATAAGTATTTACAATTCCCGTGTTCAAAACTATGCACATACTTATATGAGTGCATGTGTGCTACATGCATGTCTTTCTTTCCTGCCTGTTCCATGAATGATTGAAGTCAGCTTACAGTAATGTAAAAAGTGCAGAATAGCCAATTTTAAAAATCGGAGGAAAGAAGAATAGAAACCGTATAGGGCGGTTGAGGCTGAGGCGCAGTGCAATTGTGAGCGATAAGGCAAAGCAGTAGGAAGGCGGGCCGTGTCTGTGAGCCCATCTCTACCTGATTACTTAGAGTACAAATAGTTTTGGTACAGAGAACGGCAGAAAGGTAACAGTATAAGCAGCAATCTTTTTTTTTGTTTGTTTGTTTGTTTATTTTTGAGAGCACAAGTGGGGGAAGAGCAGAGAGAGAGGGAGACACAGAATCCGAAGCAGGCTCCAGGCTCTGAGCTGTCAGCACAGAGCCCGACATGGGGCTTGAACTCACGAACCCTGAGATCATGACCTGAGCCGAAGTCGGACCCTCAACCGACCGTGCCACCCAGGCGCCCCTGAATGAAAAGCGATCTTGATACCGTTCTGTTACTATTACCAGTGCTCATGGTGAGGAGGGACTTCACCATAGGCTGAAGTGTGGGCTGCTGGCACCACAGCAAAGCAGATTGCAGGGAAGTGATTTCTTGGAATTGAGGACGGTGGTCGTTTGATGCAGTTGGGGCACCACCTGGGTCCTGGGCCTGCTTGCCTTCAGACGCCTTCCTCTGGGCCGGATGCTCCCCTTTCTCTGCTGTGCGCCTTGGAGGGGCCAGCGCCTGCCGGCTACACTTNGGATTTCCCTCCTGCTTCATGTGAGGCGGCTTCTTTAGCTGTAGTTGTGTGTCCTTCCTGGATCCGGTGCCCCATGGACTGGCCTACCCTGGTGCCCACTTCTGTCAGGCGGCTTTGGCTTCTGGGCTCATTCCTGACATCCCCTCCTCCCTGTGTCTCCCCAGCCTCGGTGTGGGAGCAGCTCTCCACAGCTGCTGGTCTCTGCGATGCGTCACTGTATCTCAGCTCCTCCGTCCCTTGTCTAGTGAACATAGAAATAGTGTGTGTTGTTCTGACTCCTGCAGACACCGGCTCTCAGCTGATCCATCTGGCTGGCTTCTGGATGATATGTTGGCTCACCATTCAGCATAATAAAACAAGCGAGAAGCTTGAAGACCTACCCCACCACCTAGTTTCCATTGCTGACGTGGAATGCATTACTTCTCGTAAAAGTCTTCCTTCTGGTCCTTCCTTGAGCGTGCTTTCTTCACCAAAGGGCTGCTTTGGGTTGAGACGGAGCCTCGCCGACGGGCTCGGAGTCCAGGACCTCCCCGTCTCCAGGACTCATTAGGGCAACCTCCACACAGGCTGCATTGTTAAGAGTCTACTTGAACATCCACTTGCGTCGTGCACAGCGTTACGCAAAATTTGTGCTGTCACGGAGAATTACCGTTTAGATTGAACAAATGGAACTCTCTGGTTTCAGCCATTTATTCCCAAGAAACTTATGGCCTTTGTGAGGTAACATAACTGGGACATTTTGTGTTCCTGTTTTGTGAAAATTGCTTCCACGTCTATATTTAAGAAAAAAAGAGCAAGTAAAGAATGCCTCAAAAGACACATACGTGCCGCATCTGGTGCTGTGGCCGTCCACTCCGAGTGGTACCCAGAACCATCGTGCCTCTCCTGGCAGAGCCCTGAGCCCAGATTTGCTTTGTGTCCCAAGTCTTTCTGGATTCTGACTTCTTTGCAGATTTCTTGAAAAAAAAATAAAGGTTTTCCATAGTCTATTTTTTTTAATGTTTATTCATTTATTTTTGAGAGAGAGGGAGAGAGAGACAGAGAGACAGAGAGACAGAGACAGAGAGAGTCCCAAGCAGGCTCTCCGCTGTCTGCGCTGTTCGTGGGCTCGAACCCATGAGCTGTGAGATCATGACCTGAGCTGAAACCAAGCTGGACACGGAACTGACCGGGCCTCCCAGGCGCCCCCCGTATTCTTGTCTGCACGCCGACCGATAGAACATGGAAGGAGCCTCATCCCGTCCGTTATTCTTATGTCACTTGGCAGCCTCCACCCCATTTCAGTTCCACTGTGCTTTGCTCTAATGCCAGGTGCTTCCCTCAGGCGGTTCTACTTCTCATATAATGTGAGCTGGTGTTGATTTATTATAAGCATACAAAATACAGTATTTGGACTATAAATAGATGCAAATATATGTGTGAACTTAAGCCACTTACATTGAAATGTTAGCTGGCATTAGAAGTTTTTTAATGTACGGTGATTTAAAAAATAGTTTTTATGATTATAAAATGCACTAAGGTTGCATGGTAGTTATTTGGCAGTTTGCCAGTTTGGGGGCATTTCTTTTTCTTTTTATCAATAACCCGATGGGAGTATTTATGCATAAAGTCATTTCTGGTTTTAAACTATTGTTTTAGGTAGCATAAAGTATTTCTCAGTGATCAGATTATGCAGATTATATTTATCAGCCAACATAGATGAGAACTGGATTATTAAATTCTGGTACCGTTTTATAGTGTAATGTGAAAATATGCGTCTTTTACTACTAGTATAGTTACTGGTTAATAACATGGGCTTTGTTTCTGGGCACACCTGGATTTGATCCTCATCCCCACCCTGGTGTGTGTGACCTTGGGCCTTTCTAAGCATTGGTTTCTGTGTAACTCAGTAGTAATGGCATTTATATCATTCATTGTTTAGATCTGTGCTGCCCAATACTGTACCCACTAACCACATTTGACTCTTAAGTGCTAAAAATAACAGCTAGTAGATCTGAACTGTGCTGTGAATATAAAAGCACTTGACATGTCATAGGATCGAGCCCCACAGGAAGCTCCATGCTGACAGTGCAGAGCCTGATTGGGATTTTCTCTTGCCCTCTCTCTCTGCCCCTCCCCCATGCACACACTCTCTCTCAAAATAAATAAAATAAACTTAAAAAAATTAAAAGACATTGAAAATTAATTTAAAAAATTTTTAGTATTTATCTATTATTTTGAGAGACAGAGGAAGACACACAGCATGAGTGCAGGAGGGGCAGAGAGAGAGAGAGGGAGACACAGAATCTGAACCAGGCTCCAGGCTCTGAGCTGTCAGCACGGAGCCCAATGCAGGGCTTGAACTCACAAACCATGAGATCATGACCTCAGCCAAAGTCAGAGGCTTAACCAACTGAGCCACCCAGGCGCCCCTTAAAATTAATTTCAATAATATTTCATTGAACCCAGTATTTCTAAAATATTATCATTTTAATATGTAATCAGTATAAAAATTATTAATGAGATATTTGCATTTTTGTGCCCTATTTGGTACCGTATTTTTGCACCCAATTTTGTGCCATGTTTTTTATGCCAAATTTTCCATGTCAAGCCCACCTCGGCCTCTTGCTGGTATGAAGGGTCTACACCCAGAAGAAGCGCCCATCAGCGTGGACTGCTGACCCCGGCCACGCTCCCCAGAGACTTGTTGCTACTGCCATGCTGCACACGGAGACTCTCCCCTTCGTCTCCCACACGGGCTGCTGTTGCAGTTCCCGGCTCCCGTGGGCACTTACTTCCATGCACACTGCCCCTCCAGGGTCAGGGCTGCAGTCACTGACTCCGTGCCCTTCCACTGTTACCAGCCATGCGCTCACGCCTGATGCAGAGCTCCTGCCTTGCACTCGACACCGCTGGGCACCGGGCGCGATTGGCTAGTGGGTCCTGGTCCTGGAAATGGGTGCTTCACCCCTGCTGCGTCTGCCCGGGCCCGCGGCAGGCATCAGTAATCAGACGCAGCACCTTTTCCTGTTAAGGCGAGATGCACCTTCCTCATCATTCCAGTATTTCTCAGTTAGTTTTTCAGGCGGCCGTGTGTGATAAAGCCTATTTGCTCCAGAATTTGGGTGGATCTTAGCTCAAATCCATTATGGGGTAGCCGTGACTTTCGAAGGAAGTAGTACTTATTTACACATTAGCAGGTACACGTTCCGCAAATGGGCGACCTAAGTTGATTTAATTTGCAGTTGTGTGTAATACCCCAACAGTAAATAAGAACTGGTTTTGTTTTAAAGTTAGTGTTTCTTAAAATCTCAGGACGTGTAAAGATAACTTGGGAACATTAATTTGGAATCATGTTTAGTGTATTTGTAAAATTTCAGAGGTAATTCCAATGAAGTCTAGATCAAAATAATATGTAGTGGGGAAAATATATAAATATAAAATATTTACATATACAAATTTATATATAAAATATATAAATATATATTTTATAATATATTTATTTATTTCATAATAAAGTATATAGGAACTCTGGTTTGTACTTGTTACAGTGTCCCTGTATATTTTACATGCTATCAAAATTAAATTGCAGGTTTAATTATTGATTGTTCCTTGAAATGGCACAAAAATGGAGTGTAAATATTTTCAGCACAGATTGAAAAGACTCATAATAGTCCCATTTATTATTATTGTTGTTATTGATATTATTTTGGTGGGTTTTGGGGAGCATAGAAACTCCATTTCCTTGTTTACAAACTATTCTCCATATTTTTACCTTTATTTTTAACTTAAGATTTTTCTTTCTTATTTTAAAATTTATTTACTTTTGAGAGAGAGTGCATGCACAAGTAGGTGAAGGGTAGAGAGAGAGGGAGACAGAGAATCCCAAGACATGGGGCTTGAACACACAAACCATAACATCATGATCTGAGCCAAAATCAAGAGTTGGACACTTAACCAACTGAGCCACCCAGGTGCCCCTAACTTAAGATGTTTCTGAACAGTGCAAAGCAGCCAATATATAAAGTTTTCCTGCGTGGAAAGCTGAGGGTTAGTAACATCCAGTTGATGACGGCATGATTCTGCATGTGCAGATGCTCTCACAGATTATGATCTGAAGGATTTACAAGTAGCAATGCTTTATCATAGTAACTCTATCCTTTGTGTATCTTAACGCTAATGAACTTGAAGAGAGTTTGAGCTCTGCATAGCTCAACAACAGGAGGATGTGATGCTTTAATCTCAAAGGGGATTTTCCCCCAAATCATTAGTTTTTCTTTCTTTCGGTCATATTGTAAAAGACAAAAAGATTGTTGTTGTTGTTGTTGAAGTATAATTGACTCATGATATTTATATTAGTGTCACTCTGATTCCTTTATTGAACCGCCATCTGTGAGAGATGATACCATGTCTCCTTTCCAATAGTTGATTGTATTGCCTCTATTCAAAGGCACCCCCATCTGAATTAAGAATGGCCATTTGAAGATTTATGGTAGTAAAGAAGCCCCACCATACTAAACACAACCTCTATACTATAATTGCCATGCTGTAAAAAGAAATCTCTTCCTGGGATGAATCTTCCTTTTTCTAGAACTGAGGATCTGAGGGTTTGGGTCACGTCAGCATCAGCAAGGGGCTCCTGGGTTTGTGCCACCCTTGGCTCTTGGGCGTGGCACAGACATATAGCTTGTCCCTCGTCATCTTCGGTCATCGGCTCTCTAGTCGCGAGGTCTTTGTTCTTCTTGTCTCTTCTGGACCCCGTTCTGGACCACAGTGCTCCTATCAAGGTCACGTAACCACCTCTTCAGACACACGAGGGCTTTGTTTCATGGCTACAGGTTGTTCATAGACCCGCATTGCTTCCGTTGCCTGGAGAACTGAGCAAGAGCCGTAAAGTTCCTGCTCTCCCTGCGATGTATGTTGGGATTCTGTCTCCATCCCCACCTGAAGCCCCAGGTGATGGAGATGGTGGGAAATTAGACCAATTGTTTGGAAATAGACAACATCTAAATAAACTCTAGTTATTGGCTAACATTTGGGGAGATATTTTACCTCAGTTACATGTTTAATTCAAAGTGGTAGGGATTTGTGCCAATGAACTAGAGAAACCACACAAACCCTGTTGAGAAGCATTTTCAGAAAGCGTTATTTATTGTAAAGAATTGGAAGCCACTCAAGTGATTATCAACATGGGAATGATCACACTGGTCCATTCAGTGATGAAATGTTACGGAGTGGTTAAAACATAGATGCTTGAAAATGTGTGGTAAGGTGATAAAAACCTCAAGATATCATTTTAAGAAAAATAGGATTCCAGTAATATAAAAAATAAGTGATCGCAGTGGGGGGAAGAAGGATGACATATACTGGATGCTAATATTGTTTTTTGCTGATTGGTGAGATTATGAGAAATTTTTATTTTCTTTAGACTTTCCATGTTTCTTGTAACAGAGCATTTGTACCTAAATCGGATATACTCCTAATGATTTCGGGACTATTTTTACTGTTTTCCAAGTAATGAAAATTTCATACTTAAATACATAGATTATTGCTCTCGTCCAGGTGATCCAAAGTTGTAGATCGTGTATTTAGGTAAATTTTTCATTCAGCAAGTATTTACGGAGCCCTGGAAGGGAACAGACTGTAGAGCTCACTGCACAAGAACTTCAGGCTCTGGGAGTCAGATTCCTGGATTCAAAGCTTAGCTGTATTACCTTCTGGTCATTTGATATTTGGAAGTTACTGCTTCAGGTCTTTTTCCTGTGGAACCCATATAGCCTCCTGGGAAAATACAGTGTGGATACTTACCAAATGCCATGGAATGAGATAACTTGATCACGATGCGTTTGTTTTATTACTGGTTTTAAATTTTATAATTATTATTTTTTATTTTAGAGACAGCATGTACATGAGCGGGGAAGAGGGCAGAGAGGGAGAGAGAATCTCAAGCAGGGTCAGTGCTCAGTATGGAGCCTGATTCAGGTCTCAATCCCATGACTCTGGCATGATGAACTGAGCCAAATCAAGAGTTGGGCAGTCAATCGACTGAGCCACCCAGGTCTCCTGATCATGATGTGTTCATTATTGCTGTCTGGCCTACTGAGTTCCCAAGTAGCATTTGAGAATAAATGATGAAATAAATGGATACAAGAAGATAGATTTAGAAAGTCTTTTCCCCTGGAGTACAGATTGGTTGATTTTGGGGGGCATTTATGCATGTAATTAACAAGCTGCCCTTGGGTGAACCCTGGGCCCCATTCATCCAGTGAATTCACTTAATTAGAAAGTCACTCATTTGCTCATTTATTCATCCATCATTCCGTACTTCATGGGTATCTGATACATGTAATGATAGGCCTGGAGAAAAACCCTCTTCTAATGCCTTTTCCTCAGGAAGTACTTTCTAATTAAGTAGGGAATCATAGAATGCTTAACATGCGGTCAGGTGCAAATGTAGTTGACCTCACGTTACTGCTGTTGAAGTCAGATATTGCTGGCTGTGCTTAGTAAGGGAGAAAATACAGAAATGCTCAAAGAAACTGAGTCAGAGACTAATGATGGCTTTAAATCCTGTTTCAGGTGAGGTTTGCTTCCTGAAGGGTAGGAGAAGAGGTATGAAGACACACCCCTCCCATTGTTGGTTTCTGTCTGTTCATTCTTTTTGCTGTTGTATTCTTTTAATAGCAAATCACAAATAAAACATGCTTCTGGTTTCTTCTCCCCATCCCCTTACGTACCTACTCCGCTCTCTGCACACCCCTGTCCCCTCTTGCCTCTCCTCTTCTGCTGCTTTTTGTAACCAAATAAATCATGGCTCCTCTGGTATTTATTACAAGCCCACCATTGCCATTGAGGTTGAGGCTGTGAATCTTGATACTCCTTCCTGTGTGTGACTTTTGCGTCTCTCCTGTCACATCAGCTGTGTGGGAGGCCTGTGCATGTTTCTTCCGTTTTCCCTTCCTGTCTTCTGCTTTGCTAGCAGGTGACAATAAATATTTATGAACTAACGATTTCATCCTGATGCTGTCATGAGACTATGAATGACATAACTTCAATGTAAGATGTGGTTTTTTAATTGTATTCAAAAAAGGTTTTTAATGTCTATTTATTTTTGAGAGAGAGAGACAGAGTGTGAGTAGGAGAGGGGCCTAAAGAGCGATGGAGACAGAGAACCTGAAGCAGGCTCCAGGCTCAGTTGTTAGCACAGAGCCCGATGCGGGGCTCAAACTCACAAACTGCGAGATCCTGACTTGAGCTGAAGTCAGATGCTTAACCAGCTGAGCCACCTAGGTGCCCCTTAAGACGTGTTTTAAAATTAATTGATTTAATGAGAAAAGGAGACCACAGAGCACAACCTCAAGCTGTCAGCTGCTTAAGAGACTGTTAGGTAATGATGGCTTTCTCTTGAATATCAGGGTTTGTTGGAAAGATCTGTAAGTGTCAATATGTTTTGCTTAAGATGAAACAGGAAGGTTTCTTCCTTCTGAATTGCCTAGTTGCTCCTTGCTTGCTCTTCTGATCTTTTTCATCTTTCTCTTCCACTCTTTCCGTCCACAGAATGGCTTTTTTCTTCTTTCCCACACCTCCTTTTCCACGCACCCAACTTCCTCATGCTCTTGTCCGCATGGCCCCTCTGCTGAAATCCCATCCCTTCTGGGAAAGCCTTCCGTGTTCGTCAGCTCGGGCAGCTCTAACGAAGTACCATAGACCGAATGGCTCAGGCAACAGACAATTATTTCTTTTTGGTTCTGGAGGCTGGAAAGTTCAAGATCAAGGTGCCCAGCGGGTTGTCTGGGGAGGGCCCTCTTCCTGGCTTTAGGCAGCTGCTTTTCTCTCCATGTGCTTTCCTCATGTGTATGTCAAGGACAGAGGGAGAGGGCTCTCATTCCCATCATGACGTCATCTAGACCTGACCACCAACCTGAGCCCCCCCTCTACAGATGTCATCACACTGGGGGATAGGGCTTCAACCTGAATTTTGTGGGGCACGTTCAGTCCATAGCACCTTCTTCGTTCACCCGAACCGGAGTAATTCTGCCCTCCCCCCTCCATTAGGGTTCACATGTGTGCCAGTGACGTGGTTCTGCCGATTTACTGTTCTCCTGCTTCTCTGTAAACACGATCATCTCGAGAGCCCCTGCACTTACCTGATGTGTGTTCCAACAGTGTCCAGCAGGACGCTAGGCACGTGGTTGGCATCAGTGTTTACTGACCCACTCAGTGGCTGATCCCGATCCATGTGCTTGCTCCTCTCTGTGCTGTAGGCATGGCTCTTTCCAGAGGGTGAGACAGTCCAGCTGTCTAACTTCCCAAGGGGAACCAGGTGGTGCTCATTTAGCATGGAATGCTGGTGACTGCTATCCCATCAGGCTTTCAGGGCTGGAAGGAAACTTAGGGGCTCATTATAAACACCTGTTTCCAGGGTGCCTGGGTGGCTCATTCCATTGTGTCTGACTCTTGATCTCAGCTCAGGTCTTGATTTCAGGGTTGTGAGTTCAAGCCCCACATTGGGCTCCATGCTGGATGTGAAGCCTACTTTAAACACACACACACACACACATCCCCATGTGGGAAAGATGGCTACAGGTGTGGCTAAATGATTTGCCTGTGATCTTCCATGGGGGTGGCCACACACCCACCCTGTGAGCTTAACTACGTGCTTACTGACAGGCTTAGCTACTGGGCCTTTCAAAACCATGAATCAAAGCCGGCGACAAAAAGGGCAGAGAGTGATTCTTCTCTGAAGATAACTTTTCTTAGTGAAAGGGTTAACCTTCTTCAATGAATGGGTGGGCTTTTAAGATTTTCCTTCTAGCCCGAGTTTGAGAGAACAAGCAGTAAAAATAGTATGTCGGCCAGTCAGTGGGGATTGAAACCCTCACAGTCTGATTCTGGAGAATAAAATAGCCACACCACTGCCTTACCCCAGACCAGTGAAATCAGAATCTGGGGTGGGTCTCCTGCATCAGTATGTTTGAGAAGCACCCAAGGTGATTATTCTGTTGTACGGCCGGCCACCAGTGGAACGAGACACTAGCCACCAGTAGAATGAAGTTGACCACAAATAATACAAAACTAAGCAAACAGGTTCTCTTCTTGATTACACATAACCTGTTGAGCAGAGTGTGGCTCGGATGAGAGGAATGTGGTCACAGGGTCACATCACACTACTGTTAACACTGCAAAGATGTCAGAGCTTTACTTTCTAAATAATTGTAGCAGTTTGCTTGTGCTGTGTAACAAAATGCCCCAAAGTTTTAGGCAACAAGGGTGTCTTTTCTTGCGTTAAGGAGGTGGCTTTTGGAAAACACCTAAGGATGATGGCTGGTTGCCAGGAGAAGGAAGCAGGTGATTAGAGTGAATTTTCAGTCCCCCACCCACCCCCATGGCCAATTTAATCAATTGTGAGTCTATAATGAAGCCTCTGTAAAAACCCCAGAAAGGACAGGGTTCCAGAGCTTGTGGGCTGGAGAATGGAGGGAGGCACTGGAAGAGTGGGGAGGGGAGGGAAGTTCCGCACCCCTTCCCACATACCTCGTCCTCTGCGTCTCTCCACCTGGTTGTTCCCGAGTTACATGTCCTTTTGTGATGATCGGGTGATCTGGTAGGTGAGATCTTTCTCTGAGTTCTGTGAGCCACTGCAAAGTAATTGAACCCAAGGAGGGGTTGTTGGAACTTCCAGTCCATCACCTATGGGTCGGAAGCACAGGTGACAGGCTGAACTTGAGCTGTGTCTGAGGCAGCGTGGGGAGGGACACTCTTACCGGACTAAACCCGTACCCTGTGGGATCAGACCCCACCTCCAGGCCGACTGTCAGAATCGAGTTGAATTATAGAACGCTCGGAGGGTGGTGAAGAATCACTGGATGTTATGGGGAGTCCCTCTGCCCCCAACACACCCCCACACACACTGGAATTGGTACTAGAATCATTAGTATAATATTCTTTATTAACATATTCCTTAGAACTTATCCTGAAGGAAGTCTTTGAGGACAGGGGTGAAGTTCATTTATTTTTAATGTTTATTTTTGAGAGGGAAAGAGAAAGAGAGTATGAATAGGAGAGGGTAGAGAGAGAGGGAGACAGAAACTGAAGCAGGCTCCAGGCCCTGAGCGGTCAGCACAGAGCCCAATGCAGGGCTCGAACTCACAGACCCATGAGTTCATGACTGGAGCTGAAGTCAGACACTTAACCAACTGAGCCATCCAGGCGCCCCTGAAGTTCATTTCTTCTGGAAAGGATTTGTGTCTGCCACAAGTGGGCCTCCACAGGCACCATCAACCACAGGGACCGTGGATCCATCAAAGAAGGATTGCTTTAGATAAAATTCTTGGCTTGACGTTTTGACCCCCATTGACTCCGGAGATAGTGGGACTGTGCGTTTTGGACACCATGAGCCCAAATGGGGCTCAGCATTTCAAGGAATGGGTTTCTTCCCACTTTCTCCCAGTGGTAGGGTCAAACAGGTAGCTTTTCTTACGTTCTCCTTGTGGGGACAGGTATAGTTCTAGTTCAGTGTGACACCGAAGACATAGCCCTTTGGGGTCCCAGCAATATGTGTGGCTGGGGAGGGGCATGTCGGGGTCTCCTGGTAGACTCCCCACCCTGGGCTAGTCCCAGCTAAGCTGGTTGGTCCAGCCAGAGCAGCCGTCTACACAGTGGAAAATGCTCTTGGAGCCAAGGTCTCCCAGACTGTTTCCACTGGCCTCGATTTCCTCAATTCTTCCCCACTCGGCATCACTTTGGAAACAGGGTTTATTATATTTTGTCTGGAAATTTGGGATGGGAGGGTTGGCCCTAGATTTTTAGCCCACCAGAGTGTAAGAAATAGAAATGCCCATAACATATTTAACATGTTTCTCTACTTGGGGGATATTTATGTTGCCTCTACTGTTTAGCTGTGGTGAATAAAATTATCCTGAGCATTCTTGGAAACAAATATTTCAAAGGATCTCTGATTTATTCCTTAGTGTATTCATGGAAGCAGAATTGCTGGATCAATGAATATAGACATTTTTAAGGCTTTTGGTGGATAGAGTATTCCAGAATGACTGAATTAGATTGTGCCCTCACCGCATTGCTCATTTATTTATTTTAGCCCTTAGAGAACGTGACTGGACTCTTCTGAGGCCAGTATATGGCACAGAGAGTAAGCCCGGGATGTCCTGGGTGGTATTCAAGTCTCATATTTACTTTGTTTTCTACTGAATAGTGGAGAGCACCAGAAATCATCACTGACACAAACTGAATTTCCCTCTTGGGCGTCAGAGGAAAAAAGGGTATAGTGGACTTTATGAAAATGTCTGGAATGTAGTTCTCTGCATCTTCCCTGTTTCAGGAAGCTAGTTCTGGCCAGGAGGGTGAAGCGGAGGAGTATGGGTAATAGGAGTAATGCAGAAAAAGCACCAGCCCTGGGTCTGCAGGCCTCCAGCACCTCCAGCATGTTATGAGAAATGCTGCTTTTGTGGCGAGAATCCAGTAATGGATGGTTAGAGCACTAAGCTCAGCACTCGTTTCTTTAAAATTTTTTAATGTTTATTTATTTTTGAGAGAGAGAGAGAGAGAGACAGAATGCAAGCAGGGGAGGGTCAGAGAGAGAGGGAGACACAGAATCCGAAGCAGCTCCAGGCTCTGAGCCGTCAGCACAGAGCCCGATGTGGGGCTCGAACTCACGAACTGCAAGATAATGACCTGAGCCAAAGTTAGATGCTTTGCCGTCTGAGCCACCCAGACACCCCTCAGCTCAGTACACAGCTGGTTAAACCTATGAATGACCAGTCACCTCCTCTGTAGCAAAAGCAAAACCCCTTTTCTAGCCTGCATTTGCTGGAAGATGAGACTCCAAGCCTGTGCTCCTGGTCCTTTCAAAGGGTCTTGCCTTTGGAAAACCATCGGGCTCCATTTTATATAAATTTGAGGTTTGGAACTTTCTTTTCTAGAAATCTAATTCTGGCTGCACTCATGACCCCATCAACCCTAGTGAAAGCTCATGACAACAGTTTTTAAGGGCCTTACTCTGAGTAAAGAGTTAGTACCCTTCCTAGGCACAGGCTTGCTTTACAGCTGGGCTTTCGAACTTTGACTCAATCTGGTATACATTGGACACACACTACTCAGTGTGTATTAAAACGGTATAATTTGGACATGCAGCATCCTATTCCAAGAGCCCAGTTTTGTTCTGTGACTGTGTGTGTGTGCATGGGTGCTCTAAACCTGTGAATACTACGCCCTCCCTATGGGTTCTGGATCCCAGCAGAACAGAGGTCAGCAGGACCAGAGATAGGCTCGTGCCATCAGCCAGGGCCTGGCAGGAAGCAGAGTTCAGCTCAGATGGTTCAAGAGGCTTCACCAGAGACTGGTAACCAGAGCAAGAGGCTGTAACTTGCTGGTTACTACACTGCTAGTTTAAAGGGACAAGGGAAGAAAATGGGGTCACCAGGCCCAGTGAAGGGACTGAAGGGATATCAGCGCCGCCAGAAACACAAAGCTGGGACAGAGCAGCGCCTGACCTTTCCTCACCTTCCATTGGCCCCAAAAGTTTAGAGGCAGAGGAGCTAGGGTGATTCAGTCCATTGGGCCAGTCGGTGCCACCGGGCTCAGGGAACAGTGGAGACTGGATTTGAGGCCATGGATGCTGAGGTCTCTGGAGGGTCTCGATGTGCATGTGTTACCCAGATGGGTTTATTCATTAGAAGTTATCTAAAGTAGTAGAGCAGTGGAGCAGAAAAGGAGGCAAGAGAAAGCTTTAGCTTATACTTGGCAGAGTTGAGGCATGAACCAAAGCTCTTCCCCACCTCCCACCCCCCGCCCTGCTCTCTGACCATTATTTGAACTTGGTTTATATTGAATTATTCATACAGGGCAGTTCATGATACTGATGTGTGTATCCCAGTAACCTGAGCTACACCTGACAGGGGTTCCTGCATAGGGATTCTGTCGGGGAACCAATGATCTTCAGGACCCTGTGTGAGGCCTTGGGGCAGCTGAGAGTTGGGGAAGGGAGACATATGGAATAAGTGTGGCCTATCCAGGGTGATAGAGCTCACACATGGCTGAACCAGAACATCTAATGATTTGCATATGTTTTGCGAGATGGTTCGGTTTTAGTTGCTGTGTAAATGTGGTATTTAGAGAATTCTTCTTGGGAATAAGATCAAGGATTTGCCCATGGCTGACACATCAGGACACACCTGTGGTCATCAGAATGATCTGGGTGGCCCCGCTGCAGCAGAAGTGTGCCCAGTGCTCCTGATGCTAGCTGGGCTGAGGGGCTCTTTTAGAGGTGCCAGGGGTCTCTGGGTCTAGAACTCTGTGGCTCGGGCTTTTTCCAGATGCATTTGGTAGAACATCAGTCTGGCAAGATCGTCCCTTGACAAAAAGTTTCTCTGGTCCAAAGCATTTTGGATAACGCTGCAAGTTGCATCTCCCTCTTGGAGATTCACAATGCACTTGACATCTAAGGCTGTCTGAAGTCATCTGGTTTCCTGGATCAGGGAAGAGTGAGTTAATAACTTAACTTTGCATTGGAATTTATCTTTTGTCTTTCCAACCAGTTACCTAAGCCTTTCATTGGCCCTTCACGCCCACCCAGGAGAGCGCATCTGAGCAGTCCATATTCTGAAAGAAAGCTGCTTTTAGTTGCTTGTGCACCTACTTCAAAGACCTGACGGACAGTACAGACATTTCTTTAGACATTGTCTCATTTCCTAAGTCGGTAGCTTAACATTTCAGAAGCAGCCTGCCTGGGATGTGCATCTATGTGTCTCTCTCTCTCCTCTTCTCTTCCCTCACCGTCCCTGTGGCTATTCCCCCAGGGTCCTGGATTCATTGGGAGGCAGGGGGATTCGCGTTTTTGAGGTCCTGGGCATCCTTTGAAGAGAATCAGGTCCCTCACGTTCTTTGGAGAGATGCTGCTACAAAATGAAACCTCCTGTTGCTGGCCACTTTGCACAGCATGATTCATTATACCATACACTGACAAAGTCCGTTATGAAACTCCCAATGAGAGGAGAGGAGGGAAAAGAAAAAGGAAAGAAGCAATGAAGGAGAGAGCAAACCCCCGTTTGCCACCATTATGGTCAAAGGAGGCAGTGCCTACTGTCAGGATTTGTAACTGATCCTCCCAAGGCTACACGTGGCATCCGGTTCGCAGCCCGGTGTGGAGTGAGCCCTTGGTTCTGACTGCTCATGAGGTTCTACAGGAAGAAGCAAAGACAAAGTTCAGTGTTAACGGTGCAATGGCATGCAAACTGCTGAGTTAAAGCCTAACTCTCTTTTTATGTAGAAAACCATCCTAGGCCATTTGCCATAGAAATAGATTTGCTCTTATTCACGGCTGTGATTGTCTGATGGAAAAACCCCCTGCTTGCCATCCCCAGTTGCTTGAAACCGTGGTTCTGAAATCCCAGACCAGATGCAGCTCATCTGGCTTCGGTTGTTGTTTCCGCACGAACGGATGGGTTCATCCATCCAGGGTTTTGAGCAAGCCAGCGATTAGGTATTATTTTGGGGGATGGCCAGGAAAACATCATGGATATTCCTATTTCATTTCTGTGAACTTGTTGGATGTAACTGAGCCAGAAGCTCAAGTTTAATTCATGTACTCTTGACAAAAAATGTGACGAATCTGGATGATTGTACTTCCCATGGAGTTTGCAAAATCATCTGATTATAAAAATCTAGATGTGAC
This sequence comes from Crocuta crocuta, assembly GCF_008692635.1. Taxonomy (NCBI): domain Eukaryota; kingdom Metazoa; phylum Chordata; class Mammalia; order Carnivora; family Hyaenidae; genus Crocuta; species Crocuta crocuta. The sequence goes on from NW_027532825.1 coordinate 9,961,435, forward strand.
AACTTTACGCAAGCACAAATTAAATGAGAAACACCCAGAACCTAGTCCCCCATCCAGAAGGTTGAACCTTTTGGGAATTTTTCAGTCATCTCCTTTAAGAGAATGGGGGAGAAGCTACACGGAGATCATGCATTCATTTCAATAATAAGCAGTCAAGATTGTATCCTGTGACCGTAACGGCTTCAGCCTGATGCTCTTGATTTCTTTTTCTGTACCTACAACGAGCGCCCAGGCTGGTTCTGTCATTTACCTGTAGGGTTTGACACTGGGTGTGGATTTGAAGAGCCGGCCTCCTTGAATGTGCAGATAGATTGCCTGGGTGGGTTGTTAAACTGCAAATTCCAATTCAGTGGGTCTGGGATAGGGCCAGGACCCTGCATTACCAGCAAACTTCCAGGTGAGATTGGTGTTGCTGGTGTGAAGACCCACTCTGAGAAAAGGGAGTGTAAGGAGGACGAAAGGACTTCATCGAATCAGGAATCCATGAATACTTACTGCTTAATATATTCATCAAGTTGACTAATTCTTAGAAGCGATGCGATAAGATTTGAAGGTGTTCATAGGTTCCTTCTTTCGGGTAACTCGGATCACATCATATTGATCAGATTACAGTATTCTTTCTGTTTTCCGACGAATCAAATACCAAGTACTGTATATTATGGCTTTAATAGGTACACAGGATCCTAAGGAAAAGAACCAACATTTTAGAAAGCAAACTCGTATCAGTCTTCTAAAACAGAAGGCAGAGAAATCCTTCTGCAGTACTGCATATAACAATAACAACTTATAGAACCAGTGTAGCCAGTGACTCAAAAGGATTTACCTCGTGAGCGTAGTCTGTGGAGAGTGGTTTTATCCTAGAAACACAGCCAGCTATGTTTCCATAAACCAAGTCTTACCCTTTGTCTATGTTAGTTTCTATCTTGTAGCCTCTGTGCTCTACACTGGGGACCCTCCATGGGATTTGATTTCTTGATGGATGTGGAATAAAGCTTACAGCTAGTTGAATGCAGGCATTGTTTTCTGTTACTGTGGTCAAGATTTACTAGGTGCTAAGGTCAAGGATTTTGAAGGAAATTGCCATTAACACAGGACAGAAGTCAGTTTTCCATTTTTAATTTTTTATTCTGAAAGTTCGACTCATTGTCTCTAAAAGGCTCTGGGGTGGGATGTAGCATCGTATTTTTTTTTTTTAATTCTCCTTTTCTCAAAATTGTTCTGGGTATTCTGTGTCTGGTTATTGTCTGGCTATTCTGTACATTTCCAGATTAATTTGAGAATTCACTTTGTTATTTTCTTCAAAAAAAAAAAAAAAAAAAGAAGAAGAAGCCTGCTAGGATTTGGTTGTGATTACCTTGAATTCTCAGTGGAGGAAAATTCGGCATCTTCATAACACTGATGAAACAATGTTTTGACAACTCTTAGATAGAAAGTCCTACAACCCTTTAAAAGGAAAACCAACTTCTCCCTTTTGAGATGCCTTCAGCCGAAGGCTGAAAACATCCTACTAAACACTTTCTAATGATAATTATCCTTTGGCAACTACAGGGCTTATGTTCCTGAAAAGTGTTGTCGTTGGCAAAACCCCATTGTTGTGGGCTTAGTATACTTAGACTTGCTTATTGTGCACATTGTTTCTGGTACTGGTTTGTTTTTAGATCATTCCTACAGGGTGACACACTGCTTTTTTTTTTTTTTTTTTTTAGAAGACCAGTAGATTGTTTTAATTCATTATTTCTCCCAATTGAGAGGTAACAAGATAGTGGGAGATTTTGAGCTAGAAATTTTGAGACCCAATTCTATTCCAGGATGCCCTGTGGGGAGGATGAAGAGAAACCGCTTTGAAGGCTCAGAGAGGGGAGATATAATTGTTGGACAGACCACCAAGAGGGAGGGTTGAGCCTACTGCAAAGTGGATGGTAGAGAGAGAGTCAGGGAACTGGTGGCCTAACCTGTCCCTTCTCGCACCGGCACTTCCCATTGGTTGATACCAGACCGAAAGCCAGAGGGTCAGGGCAGGATGGAGCCCCTGGGGATCTAGTTCCTGGAGCGCTGGGAACGGTGACCAGGGCAGAGTGTGGACCTGGAGGGGTACGTGCAGAGTATGTGCCATGGAAGTGTCTGCAAGCACAGTATTTCCCCCTTAACCACAGGACATGCCTGAAACCGTGGATAGTACCAAACCCTGTACAGACTCTGTTTTTCCTTATGCATATACTCCTTTGATAAAGTTTACTTTATCAATTAGTTACAGTAAGAGAGCAACGATAGTAACATGATAAAATAGAACAAACAGTTCTAATAGTAGGCTGTAATAAAAACGATATGAATGTGGTCTTTCTCTTGCAAAATATTGTGCAGCACTCACTCTTCTAATTGTGATGCTGTGGATGATAAAATGCCTATGGGATGAGACGAAGTGAGAGGAATGACATAGACGTGGTGATAAAGTGTTAGGCTACCAGTGACCTTCTGACAGTATGTCAGAGGGAGAGCGTCTGCTTCCAGCCTGTGGTTGGCCATGGATAATGGAAACGGCAGAAAGTGAAACTGTGGATAAGGGGGTGGGGGGACTACTGTATTTACAGATGGCGTGAACAGCTAGCAAAGAGCTATTCCAGAAGCCTCTTTTCATGTATGCAGGTATTGTATGACTATCCCTCAGGGTCTTCAGAAGACAATTGTGTTCTTCCCACCCATTCTATCATGTAATAATTCTCACTCACCAGATTGTGTTTCTAAAAACATCCCCCTAAAGTATTCCTAAATGGCAGGTAAGGGTCTGGTGATGTAACCCAAAGCAGCCTACTGTCAGCACAGTGTTGATATGCTTTTAAAAACTCATACAGAGTTTACATTCCATGTTATAAAATATCCATGTTAACCATAGGAACAGGGTGATTCCAGCTCAGAAGCCCCAAGTTAAATCTGAAGAGCAGGCATTCTACAAAACTGTGCTTTCTCTTCCTTAGCAAATTTCCTTCATGCTGATCAGAGTTTAAAAATGGCTACAGAAAATGGAAAATCAATGCATAAAGCCAAAATATAGAAATGTGTACAAAAATTATTAGGGCTGCACAATTTAGTTTTTTTTTTTATTGTTTATTATCGCTTTGCTTGTGGTGATTGCATGTTCTGCATTGAGAAGTGTTTTCTGCTCTGAGTGGCTGTGAGCAAGAGGCCATGCTCTGACACAGGCAGCCTGTGCAAGAGCAGCCTATTTCTCATTCAAGTATCCCCAGTACCTTATGTTGCCCCTCTGTTTCAGTGCTCTTTAAAGAAAGGTTATGAGGGCACTCAGAGTTCCTTCTTGAGCACAAATCCTTAGAAAACAACCATAGACACAACTGAACTGTAAACACTGTGTCTACTCTTATGTCAGGACTCATTTCCAGAGAAAGTAACATTTGTTTTCAGTCTATTAGTGATTGCCTTTTTTTTTTTTTTTTTACTTCCATTCAAACCTGCAAGTTGTACAAAATTTGGGTTTTTAAAATCATATCATTCTTACTTTTGGAGCAATACACATTAAAGATAGAAACCCCTTTGAAATTGCCTTTTGGCCACACATCCTGTTGGATGCACCCAAAATCCTTGGTGATGGTGAGCCTGGCATTTGGGGTATATTTCATGGCTTGGGGACCTTTTAAAAATCTGTGGTATTTTGGTGGTACTCCAATCTGACATTATGCAGAATATGTTTTGAGATATTTTCTAAGTACCCTGTAGCCTTTCTCCTTTTCTTCATTCACAATGTGTTTGCAGGTCAGGAAAAGGCAAGTTACCAGAAGGCATCATTTAATTAAAAAAGAAAAAAAAAGGAGGCAAGTTTGTTTAAAAGATGTTGAGTGGTCTTACTCATGTCACTCAGTCACCCCAGGTAGGACTGTAGTGGGACATGTATGTGAGGATTGTGGTCATACTATTATTTCCAACAGAATGTGCTACACTTTATTTTATTTAAAAAATATTTTTAAGTTTATATATATTTTAAGAGAGGGAGAGAGAGACAAAGCACAAGCCTGTGAAGGGCAGGGAGAGGGAGAAATAGAATCTGAAACAGGCTCTAGGCTCTGAGCTGTCAGCCCAGAGCCCAACATGGGGCTTGAACTCACGAACTGCAAGATCATGACTTGAGCCAGAGTTGGACGCTTAACCGGAGTTGGGCACTCAGTTGCCCCAAACATGCTACACTTTTAAATAATATTTGGTCTTAAAAATATGAAGTCAAAATGAGGAAAAAACGAACTGCTCTTGGTATTTGCCCAAACTCCACCCTCAGTCCCCAGGCACAGATTATCCTGATTCAGGATTTGCAGTAGCAAATCTGATGGTGGCATTTGGTCTTCTGGTATAGATGAGAATCACATGGAAGAATTCTATTTCCTGCTGCTCTAAAACTCTCCTCAGATGCTTCAGTAATACGGAGGAGTTGCTAATAAAGACAGTTTCTAGGAACCTAGACAGCTACTCTAGGCTACTCTTGGTTGCCTTGGCAATGTTGCTGACACACGTGTGTTTCTTGGAGTTTGAGAATTGTCCAAGAAGTATTTACTGAGCTGTAGAAAAATAACTGCTAGCAAACCATGCTCTCAATAAAGATGGTTCCCGAGGCGCCTGGGTGCCTCAGTCTGTTAAGTGTCCGACTTTGGCTCAGGTCATGATCTCAGTTTTTGAGTTTGAGTCCCGGGTCCAGCTCTGTGCTGACAGCTCAGAGCTGGAGCCTGCTTCAGATTCTGTGTCTTATTTTCTCTCTGCCCCTCCCCTACTTGTCTCTGTCTCTTAAAAATAAGTGAATGTAAAAAAAAAAAAATTAAAAAAAAAATAAAGGTAGTTCCCTAGTCTTCACAGTGTCTCCTTAACCATAAAAGATCCCTCTGTATCCTAGAAGGCTGAAGATGTGACATTGACAGTACACCTTCCTCAGACTCTCATCTGTTAGATGAGCAAGTTAGATTGCAAGAAATCCATGCTCCCTGTCAGCTCCTATACATTGCAGTTTAGGATGTCAAATCAAAGAGAAGAAAAAGACTCAACCCTTACTAAAAAGCACCTGTTGGAGTCAGGCATCAGTTAGGCTCTTTTGCTTGTGTTCTCATTTAATCTTCCCAGAATCAGTATTCTCCCTGCTGAGTATGGAGCCTGCTTGTGATTCTCACTCCCTAGCTCTCTCTCTCCTCTCCCTCCCACCCTGCTCCCCCACTTGCATGCTCTGTCTGAAAAAAAAAAAAAAAAAGTTTTACATGTATTTTACCATTTAATTTTCAAACCATACATTGAGTTAAATACGAGTATCCTCCTTAATTTACAGATGAGCAAACTACCATAGAAAGATGGAGGGAGAGCCTTGCCCGGGGCAGACTTCCGGGGGCAGGGTGGGATGCGAACCTCCATCCTTCCCACCCAGCACACTCTTTGTCACCTTGATATGCTGCTTCCTGTCACTTTGTTCCTACCCCCAGGGAACATTCGCCATTTTAGCTCTTTTTTCCTCTTGGACTTATCCAAAACCAGAGAATTCACAGGCTAATGGAGCTTCTACCTGAGCAAATCAATCCAGAATTACTGAATTCCTGCCTCTATTAAATTTGATTATTGTCTCTCTGAAGCAGGCAGGTATGAACAAGGGGAACCCTCGTACAAATGATGAAGGAGTTTTCATTCATATGTAATTGTAATTCCTCACCTGTTTTTGTAGTGGGGATCAGAGAAATCGATATGATGCAGAGAGAAGAAGCTGTTCCCCAAATTGTGCTGCAGTGAATAGTAACCTTATAAGAAGTTAACAAATCCACATGGGAAACACAGGGTTAAATGCTACACAAGTATTTTTTATTGCAGGACTTCTTGAAACCTTTAATAGGCTTATGGTGGAAGATTATGGGCATGTCTGGTAGCTCAGTCAGTTAATCATCCCACTCCTGATGTTGGCTCAGGTCATGATCTCACAGTTGTGAGACTGAGCCCCACGTCGGGCTCTGTGCTGAGCGTGGAGCCTGCTTAGGATTCTCTCTCTCCCTCTCTCTCTGTCCTTTCCCTGCTTGTGTGTGCTTTCTCTCTCTCTCTCTCTCTCTCTCTCTCTCTCTCTCTCTTTCTCAGCATAAACATTTAAGAAAAAAGGAAATTATGAAAGTTCTAGGAATTACATTCGAAGGGTGCAGTTGACTAAGGTCCAATGTATTTTCCATTCATTCAGCATTCTTTATTGCCTGTATATGTGGGCTCTTTGAATTCTTCCTGGAACTGGGACATCTTACCAGTTCTGTCGTTAAATACTGAGTTAAAAAATAATCTTTGCACATGTTCATTTGTATTTTTTTTTTGAGCATTGTGATTTCCCCTTTTTTAACCTTTAACACTATTCTTTGATACTCTACAGAGGGATATATAGTATTTGGTGTTTTTCAAGTAGACTAGCCCTAGATTTTTTTTTTTTTTTTTTTTTTAGGGATTTTTTAAATTATG
>NW_027532825.1:9968688-9988832 GCF_008692635.1 Crocuta crocuta
TGTATAGAGATTTCTGAGATTATGTCCCATGGAACACTTTTTGGGGAATACTGCTTTAGTAAGAGTGTGGTACATCAAAAGGGTAGCTGAAAACCAAATCCCAGTTTTAGATAGACTTATAATTCATAAACTTAGAACATCCCTGCAGAGTAGAAAGGGAGCAGACATTCTTATTCTGACTTTGGTCCTTATCCAGATGGGGTACAAAGCATATAGACAATTATCCCAAATTCCCACAAAGAGATAAGGTTCTCAGTCCCATCCAACGATTTTAGTCCAGGGCTTCAACACACTGCCTTAGTGAGTTGTTGTTTGTTTTGTCTTTTTTTTTTTCCAGTTATACCTTAATCTGCCCATCTCAACCTTTCAATTCACCTCCTGAGATATATAAGACAGATTGTTGATAAGGTAGAACAGAGCTTCCAAAAATCTTCTCTGTGATTTCTAATTAGTTAGCAATACTCTTAGGTATGTAGACTGTGTTGCCAGAATGAGAGGGAAGTTGGCAGCATTTGGTCAAAATATGTTTTGTGAAGCCAAGATGACGGGCTGCAAGGAGCTCGTGAAGGTGAGTGGTGGCAAGAGTCGGATGCGGTGCTGCAGGGTCAGAACAGGTGTAAGAGGACCTGCGTCGTCTGCATTATCTCCCGGGCAGCTTGTCACTTGTCCTAATGGGATGATCTTGTTTTGACATCTGTGGAATCAAGTAAGGTTGTGTTGTCTTGTGTTTCCGTACCACTTCCTGCTCCGGTGAGTCATTCTTTGTGTCCCGAGTTTACAAGGAAGTAATGTTCTCCCAGGCCTTTTGCTAGTCAGAGGCAAATTGGATGGTTTCTGTCCAAATGCGGGTAGAATGGGGGAGAACACATTGTGTTGAGTCCGTGGCCATCACTCAGGGTATATGAATAAATATAATCTATTTTGGATGAAGATGATGGCTTTTGTTTAATGAAAGTATTTATCTTCTTGGAGCACCTGGGTGGGTCAGTCGGTTAAGCATCTGACTCTTGATTTCGGCTCAGGTTGTGATATCATGGTGTGTGAGTTCAAACCCCATGTCGGGCTCTGCACTGACGGTGCAGAGCCTGCTTGGGATTGTCTCTCTCTCCCTCACTCTCTGTGCCTTCCCTGCTAATGTACACGTGTGCGCTCTAAACAAACAAACAAACAAACTTAAAAAAAAAAGTATGGATCTTCTCACCACTGGGTGCGAAGCTGACTCTAGAATCAAACTGTCTGCTTTGAGTCCTGGCTCTGCTACATACCAACTCTATCACTGCAGTCAATGACTCCAATTTTCAGTGTTCTCATTGGTAAAATGAAGATAATCGTTGTAACCTAGCTCACAAGATTGTTGGGGAAGATTAAATTCATTTTTGATATAATGCATATAGAACTAGGTTTGATATGTTTTAAATTTATATAGATGATAGCAAACACATTAGGGAATTATAGAATTATTAGCGTGGGACATTTTCACAAGAAGAGGAAGAGCAAGAACATGTCCTTTCCTCTCTGTACTTCTTTTCATCTATATCCCACCCATCAGCCCCAACAGCCCCCTCTTGACTTCGGCCACTTATAGTCCCAGTTGAAATCCCGGTATGGTTTTGTGAACTTTTTGTTCTACCTAAGACAGCATCTTTCATAACTGTACTGCAGGTCAGCGTTTTCAAATTGCTGACTCATCTTCTGCTGGTACAGTGGGTTACTGAGGTCACAAAGACTGAAGAGTGCGTGTGAAGGAATCGGGAACAGAACTGGTGAATTGCCGGGCAGGTATAGAGCTTCCATAACTACATGCATTTGCAAGAGCTGTTCTGCAGCTGCATTGCCAACAGTTCAGCAGACACGTTTTCTCTTAAACATCTGGCCAGTGGTAAATGGAGGACTATCTCCCCGTAACTTAAGGGGCATGAGGATTCATTTAAATGATAGAATGGGGTTAGAGGGTCATCGTATTACTCTCTGCAATACGTGCAGTATTGGTACGTCCTTGAAAGGGGCCACTGTAGAAGGAAGATCCAGTCTCAGAGTGTCGGGATGACTTGAAGGCTTTAGGAAACTTCTGTGTCACTGAGTTTTGGTGTAAATGTTGTATTCTGGGTTGGGTACTGGAGGTATCAGGTTTCATGGAAAAGTGGTTCTGAGACAAGGTTGGCCAACCCAGGCACCTAGAAAAGAGGAGGCTGTCGAGTGCCAGGGCGAATGTCCATTGTCTTCCCTTGATCAATATTCCTCAAGCTGTGTGTGTGTGTGTGTGTGTGTGTGTGTGTGTGTGTGTGTGTGTGTGTGTGTGTGTTTTAATCCCACCAATAATTATTGTTTTTAAGTTGGAACACTAAGATGTCCTCAACTTTAAAGATGGGGAAGGAGGGAAGAGAGCAGACTTTGGGAGTCTGGTACCTGAGCAGGTAGATGCATGATTGAAAACAGCTTTGGCTAGTCCTTCCTGCATCTGCATTCTGAGGTCCCTTCTCGCTTACCTCTGTTTCCCTTCTAGGCTCCCCACCTTTCTTTCCTCCATTGCCTTCTAATTCTCAGTTGGCTCTGTCACACGTAGGATAAACCTGCTCGTGTCTGAGATTTGTACTTTCTCTCTCCTGTATATTATTCTCAAACTTGTTAAGTCTGAAGGTCATTCAAGTGGGACAGAAGGCTGCGAACACTCCCTCTCTCACCTGTTTTTGCTTATCTCCTCAAAAGTGTTTTCCAGAATTAGAGGAAGGCGCATGCCAGCCTCTTAGAGACTTTGATGCCATAATGGCTAATGTATTGAAAGCTGCCAGAACGAGGAGTGGATGTCATAATGACGCAGACATAAATCTATAAAAGACCAGAAAGAGGCCAAGTACAGGACCTTGACAGGAGCTGGCAAAGGATGATTCCTCTTGTTCCTCTCAAGTTAGGGCACATTAAAGCTATTGCTTTAAGTCTTGGAACACACCTAGCAAGAAGTCAAAGATCTAGTACCCTGAAGGTTGGCCAACAGTGCAGTGTGTGCTCATAGGACACCAGCACAAGCAAATACCCTGCACTGTCACGGACCTGATGGCCTCTTTCCAGTCCTGGATTGTGGAACTTTGCACAGAGCCGGAGTGAGCACTTGGTAAATGCTTTCTGAATTTCTGCAGGGACATCTGGGTATCTGAGTGAATGAATCATCTGCATGTGGGCTAGGGTGGAAGACCAAGTCTCCATGTCTTATCCAGACAAGAAGAGACCATGGTCATCCCATGTAGTTGCCTCCTGAATTCAGTGGATAGTGTGTACATAATTTTATGTGCTCTTCTTTTTTCATAAAAACAGAGAGTGTGAAGAGAGGAGTGTGTTCTTATTCAGAGAAGGCTAAATTATGCAGCTCTCTCCTTGGCTGCCCAAACCAGAGAGTTCTAAATTTTTAGAGACATTTCTTGGCCACTTCAGGAGCAATTGCTCTAAGAAGAAGAATATAAGGGGCACCTGGATGGCTCAGTCAATTAAGTGTCCAACTTCATTTGGCTCAGGTCATGATCTCATGGTTTGTGAGTTTGAGCCCCACACTGGGCTCTGCACTGTCCGTGCAGTGCTTGGGATTCTCGCTCTCTCCCTCTCTCTTTGCCCCTACGCTGCTCTCCCTCTCTCTCCCAAAATAAAAAAATAAACCTAAAAAAAATAATAAAAAACAATGTGAGATTCACGTCTTCGGAGCCGCCCAGGCAAACCATTAATAGCCACTTTAGGAGACACTGAAATAGAGTTTATTATTGGAACTACTCCAAGGTATCACATTCCTGCATTTCCTTCCTGTTTAATTTTTAATTTGTGCACGTCATGGTGTCTTTACGATCACATCAGAACTTCTGAACTTAGGCTTGAGAGAGGAGAGTGACACAACCAGCTATAGAAGGATGTATCTCATCGAAAGGAAAGGAAAATGCTTATTCAACTTAGGATGTAATTTTGTATTTGAAAAACAGCATTGACAAAAGTAACCAAATCCTGTTGTTTCAAAACAGTAAAGTGTCAGTGCACGTGAAATTATGTGGTGAAAGACCTAAGTCCTAAAGCAAAACGCATGGGACACAGGATTGTCTGCCATTTGCCTGTACACGGAAGGTGGCCCCCATGTTGTAGGACCCCCCCATGACAACCCGTGCTGTCAGGGCCATGAGTGAATCGCGATCGCTCTGTAACATTAACATCAGTGGTGCCAACTGGTCAGGCTTAATGGATATTTTCAATTATTGGGACAAAAATGACAAGACTTCTTATGTGCGTTTTCCAGCTGAGCCGTCAGTTTCATCCACAGGTCCTGTTGTGTGTTTCTGGTTCTGACCTTTCCTAATCCTGCGTCTGAACCATTTCCCTGCCTGGAGTCTTCAACATAGCCTGGGCCCCTGGTTCTTGGTGGCAGAAACCCAAGGTCATTCCCACGTCTTCTCTGTCCCCACCCTGTCCATCTCTCATAAGCCAGTAAGTGTAGTGTGGGTTGCATTTTTTTTAACATTTATTTATTTTTGAGAGGCAGAGCACGAGTGGAAGAGAGGCAGAGAGAGAGGAAGACAGAGATGCAGCTAGGGGGTATTGTGAGAACAAAAGGTGTAACATGTAAATCACTTTCTTTGGTTTCAGGCACACAGTAGAGACTCAATAAACAGTAGTCTCTTTTCTTTCTTTTCTCCACTGCTGAGGCCAGAGTGCCTTTGCACTGTGCGGACAGCCTTGGGGCCAAGGTGGCTTTTGTAAACTGCTGCCCTTACATGAGATAAAGTCTGCCCTTACCCTGCTCTAGAGGAGCCAAACATTTATGAAAAAGTAAATTTTAAGAATTAGGGGGAAAGGTCACATAGTAAATGCTAGTTCCCTTTCTCCTGTTACTTTTAGTGTTTACGTGTGTGGCCAGAGGTCATTTGGGAGACTTGGTTTTATTTTTATTTTTTTTTTTAAATGTTTTTATTTATTTATTTATTTCTAGGACAGAGAGAGAGACAGCATGAGCAGGGGAAGGTCAGAGAGAGAGGGAGTCACAGACTGAAACAGGCTCCAGGCTCTGAGCTGGCAGTCAGCACAGAGCCCGACGCGGGGCCCGAACCCACGAACTGCGAGATCATGACCTAAGCGAAAGTCGGACGCTCAACCGACTAAGCCACCCAGGCGCCCCTGGAGACTTGGTTTTAAAATGAAAGTAAAATTTTGTTTTCACTTTATTTATTTTTGAGAAAGAGTGAGTGAGAGAGCGAGCACAGGTGGGGGAGGGGCAGAGACAGGGAGAGAGAGAATCCCACGCAAGCTCTGTGCTGTCAGCATGGAGCCCGAAGTGGGGCTCAATCTCACAAACCATGAGATCATGACCTGAGCTGAAATCGAGAGTCAGACTTAAGCTTAACCAACTGAGCAACCTAGGCGCCCCTAAAATGAAAACTTTTAAAAACTGAGATGGAATAAAGAATCAAACAAGCACTTCTTTCTTTCTTTTTATTTAAAATTATTTATTTATTAAAAATTTTTTTAAGTTTATTTATTTAGAGAGAGAGAGAGGGCGTGTGCGTGCACATGGGGCAGAGGGAGAGGGAGAGAGAATCTCAAGCAGGCTCCATGCTCAGTGCTGAGCCCAGTGTGGCACTCGAACTCACAAACCGTCGAATCATGACCTGAGTCAAAACCAAGAGTCGGACACTTAACTGAGCCCCTCCCCCCTCAGGTGCCCTGCAACTTCCTCTTCCTTAAGCTATTTTACTTTAGAATGCAGATCTGGGGGTGGGTGGGAGGAGATCTTAGAACAAGGCCCAGAATCCCTGTGTCATTGAATTTCCTTCTGTAGCTCCTGTGACCTGTGTGAATCTGCTCTGCCCTCTCTAACAACGATGGTCATAAAAATGATAGTAACAGTGTCTTGCATTTACAGAACGTGCTGTTACAGTTTTTCAGAAGTTAAAGACAACATTTTCATATACATAAATAATTTTCACCTCATTAAGGCAGTGTTTATGGAGGTTTTCATTTTTTGTTTTTTCGTTTTTTGTCTTCTTTTATTCTTGAATGACTTGGTGTTTTAGATATGGCGCGTGGGACCACTGAATAGGGAACCCAGGCATGGCTCTCAGGAGCCTTCTGCCCGGTCCCCAGCTACCTCTCTGCTGTCTCTGTATGAACGCTTTCTCCTGTTAATCAATCCCATGCTCCAGGAAGACGGAACCACTCCTGCCCAGTCCCGCAAGATGTAATGATTTTTCCAGTGATCTCTGCTGAGGCTCCTTCCTTGGCGGGAATGTAGTCTGGCACATTCCTGTCTGCTGGCATTTCCAGCACAGTTAGAATCCATCAGCAGACCATTCCCCCCCATAACCTCAGCTCCCGAGGGCTAGCGCTCATAATGCTATGTTAACCCTTCACACTACCTATCACACATTGTCTGTTATTTGTGAACCTGCTTTGTTTATGCCACTAGACTCTACGTTTCTCAAGATTAAGTATTGGGGCCTCGTTTTATTCATTAAAATTTTTTTAAACGTTTATTCATTTTTTGAGAGACAGAGAGAGACAGAGCATGAGTGGGGGAGGACCAGAGAGAGAGGGAGACACAGAGTCCAAAGCAGGCTCCAGGCTCTGAGCTGTCAGCACAGAGAGCCTGATGTGGGGGTCAAACTCACAGACAGTGAGATCATGACCTGAGCCAAAGTTGGATGCTTAACCAACTGAGCCACCCCGGCGCTCCATCGTTTTTATTCATTTTTATGTTTCTGGATTGTAGTGCTTAGCAGCAGGCTTTGCGTCATCCAGGGCATCTTTGAGCATTGTATGATTTGAAGAGCATATTCGAAGGCAGTGCGGGAGAATCGTGCATCGTGCCTGGCTCCAGTAATTCTAATACCATTGCCAAAAAGTAGGCTAATTCTTTCATAGAATGTCTTTGGTTCACTGTTGAGTAAACAACTTCATACCTGGTATGTTTGGTTCACTGTTGAGTAAACAACTGCATACCTGGTATGTATCAAATATTGTCTGAGATGCTTTGAGCAAGGAGACAAGGCATTAACTTTAACCTTTAAGTAACGTACAGCGTACCAGAGGAAACATACAGAAATCGATAAATGCAATGTAGCGTTTGCTCAGCCTGGTGGGTGGCAGAATTGCTTAGTCAGTGAGCCGCAGAGCTGTGGTTCAAATCCAAGTCTGATCAACCCCAAGCCACCAAGCCAGGATGCTTCCAGAACAGAAAGCCCAGCTGTGTTGAATGATATCTTCTCTGAAGAGCAAAACAACAGCCTTGCCCTGCCAATTATTTAAAGACATAATTAAATCACACCGTTTTTGTTTCGTTTGCAAACTAGGTCCTTCAGAAGCTTGGGAAAGCTGATGAGACCAAAGATGAACAGTTTGAAGAATATGTCCAGAACTTCAAACGGCAAGAGGTAAGTACATTTTTCTGGTTTCCGGAGGGAGAAAGGGGTTGATTGTGCTTGTGATTTTCTTTCTTTGGGGTTGGCGTTAACCTGAGGGTGGCGCTTGCTGCTTCTGTGGGCTTTCTTGTGACGGGTGAATGAAGACGTGGTAGGCAGTACAGGGGGAAGCTTTGTGTTTTAGTCGCAATCTCAGGAGATTAAGACATTGGTCTAGAGCCCGTCAGTACAGATTATTGGTCTAAAGAAAGGATGCTGGGGCACCTGGGGTGGCTCAGTCGGTTGGGCATCCGACTTCGGCTCAGGTCATTATCTTGCAGTTCGTGAGTTCGAGTCCCATGTCGGGCTCTGTGCTGACAGCTCAGAGCTGTCCTTCGCTCTGACACAGCTGTCACAGCTCCTTCGGATTCTGTGTCTCCCTCTCTCTCTGCCCCTCCCCCGCTCATACGCTGCCTTTGTCTCTTTCTCAAAAATAAATAAACATTAAAAAATTAAGAGAATTTTTTCGGGGCGCCTGGGTGGCCCAGTCGGTTAAGCGTCCGACTTTCGCTCAGGTCATGATCTCGCAATTCGTGGGTTCGAGCCCCGCGTCGGGCTCTGTGCTGACTGACAGCTCAGAGCCTGGAGCCTGTTTCAGTCTGTGACTCCCTCTCTCTCTGACCCTCCCCTGCTCACGCTGTCTCTCTCTCTCTCTCTCTCCTAGAAATAAATAAAACATTTAAAAAAAAATTAAGAGAATTTTTAAAGAAAAGATGTAGTTTCTGGTGATTTATAGTATTAGTATAGTATTAGAGAAACAGTATTTAGGATACCTCTGGCACAATCATTTCGGTTGTTGCATGCTTCAAGATCATGCATCCTCAAGAGAGATTATATCTCCCCCAAGATGCTAAAAAATGGTTCTTTGTGGGTGAAAAAAATGGTACCTTTTTATGTGTATATCCCATAAATAGATACATAGTATATCTATGATATTAAAATTTCATGGGGGTGTGTGATGAGGAAAAAATAGGTCTAAAATAGCTCCTTAAGGGAGATGATAATGAGGAAAAAGGTTGAGAAATATGATTTATGGTAACCCTTCTTTTTTTTTTAGTTTATTTATTTTGAGAGACAGAGAGAGAGCAGGGAAAGGGCAGAAAGAGGCAGAGGGCGGGGAGAGAAAGAATCCCAAGCAGGCTCCATGCTGTCAGCACAGAGCCAGATATAGGGCTTGAACTCACCAACAGTGAGATCACCACCTGAGCCGAAACCAAGAGTCGGATGCCTAACCAACTGAGCCACCCAGTCGCCCCTGTGGTGTTTGTTTTTTTAACGGGCTGCATAAAAACACATGCATAAAGAAACAAATTGTTTTTAAAATTATGTTTATATCTCTAAGATTTGAGTAATTGGACAGAATATCACTCTTTTGAGGGTCAAAGTCAGGGGAGGTACACGTGGAAGTCTCTACAGTTAGAAGACAGGTCTTCACCAGAACACATTCCCAAATGTCTCCAGTCTCATCCCGAGACTAAGAGTTGACACGTGCAGCTAGATACGCCATTTACCGTGAGCGGTAGCCATCTTGTTCTGCCTGAAAATGAGGAAGGAGAGAAGGGAGTTGGAGAAGAAAGCCACCATAGTAGCATGTCCACAGAGAGCTTTGGATTAATGAAGATAGAAGAGAAAATCCCAGAGAAATGTTGGATCTAGGCCCGTAGACTATGTTGGCCTCCAGTCTCCTCCCGGATCACAGATTCTGCACGTCTCCTTATGTTCTCATGCTGTGAGTTCTCGTACTTTCTCTCATGCACTTGGATAACACTCAGACACAGCACTGTCTGGATTGCAGTGGCTTCCCGCAGAAAAGATGTTCAGTCACTGCCCTGTTACTTTGCAGGGTGATCCCGAACACCTGCTTGAAGGGATTAGAGTTGGAAAGAAGCGATTCAGGTTCATAGTCGTACCTGCTTGAGGATTTACTCTCTACCTTTTGGAGCCTCGTTGTCCTGTTGGGTGTATCCCAATGCAGCTGATTAGGTTTTTGCTCTTGGATTTTTTCCTGTGTCACTTTTATGGTGTCTTGATGCAGTCAGCATCCGGGAAGGCTAATCTTTGGAAGCATCAAGTTCAGGAATGCATTCATGACTAGGAGGCACTTTGCATTTTCCAGTTACAGTGAATTCTTATTGGCCAATTCTTTTTGGACTTTGTTGAGTGGACCAGGTGAGGATTGCTTTTGGTCTAAAGCACTAAAGGAAAGTATAGTTGGTTAAATCATCAACTCCATCGGTTAAATGTCACTTGCAGCAGCAGCATGAGGTGACTTTATAATGCTTTGTAAAGAAAATATACATTTTCTTAAACATGTACTTTCTTTTAAAAACAATATTTATTAGGGCGCCAGGGTGGCTCAGTCGGGTAAGTGTCTGACTTTGGCTCAGGTCATGATCTCATGGTTCGTGGGTTAGAGCCTCACATCGGTCTCTGTGCTGACAGCTCGGAGCCTGGAGCCTGCTTCGGATTCTGTGTGTGTCTCTCTCTCTGCTCCTCTCCCGCTTGCACTTTGTCCCTGTCTCTGTCTCTCAAAAGTAAACATTAACAAAAAATATTTATTTTTGATTGACAGAGACAGAGAGGGAGGGTGGACAGAGGATCTGAAGCAGGCTCTGGGCTGACAGCAGAGATTTTCAAATGTTATAGAGAAAATCATACATTGTCATTCTTGAAGACCTGATATCTTGGTCCTTTGAAGAATATTAGCAAATTTCAAGATCTGGGTAAAACTTCAAAATCTGGGGGAGTTTGAACAAGCAATTCTACCTTATAAGCATGAAACAATTAGGATGGAAATATAGAAATAGTATTTCCCAATGAGTATCTTAATTCCCTCTGTCTCCTTTTGAAAACAGTTCTGCATCAAAAGCATCTTGCATTTGCACATACTCATGTTGATGTTTTTTGTTTTAATCAGAAAAAATAAATTTATAGTCATTTTAGTGCAGTAAGCAGGCATGGTACCTTAACCCTGTCTGTAAAATAGAAGGGGATGAATATATAATAGAAAAGGGATGAATGGGAGGAGGTAGCAGACAGATTTATCAATTTTCTATAGAAACATATTAATGGTTGAGAAGAAGAGCTGAATGCTAAATTTATTAATACTCTACAGAAGGGAAAAGATATCCTTTTAAGCCTCAGTATGTACTGGTGACCACGTCACATCTGTTGCATATGCTGAGAAGGGTGTTTCCACATATACTTGTGTAGAAACTAGAAAGAAGGATCTACTAAGCTTGTGGTGACTTCTACAAGGCCTATTACTTGCAGTGTTAACATAATGGTGAATCGTTACTCTAATGGCAGAAGACAACATCTAAAGGCGACAGACTCTGAGGATATTATCTGACCCAGAAAATCTAGACATCTTATTTTTTTTGGATAATATGTTTTTTAAATCCAAAAAGATGATACTACTTACAGTATAAAATGAACTATATTGGGTTTGTGCACTATATCACAGTCGCCTGATCATGCTTAATTAGTACTTGATCTAAAGTAGATTATTCTAGAATTGTTCTAGAAAGTATTCAAACATTTCTGGGCCCTGATGCTCTTACTTTTAAATTCCCTGTAGTAAAATTCTGAAAGTCCTCATAGTGATTGATGTAAGCCCTGCTCGTTCATGTTGGAAACAAAGGTGAGATCAGAGTCTGTGTTTGAACTCAAGCTTGAAGCCTAGCCTTTATCTGATTCAAACCTCAGGTTTTCTTTTTGATCCCAAACCTCTCTTCCTAAAAAGGCAGTTTTTGTTAGACTGAGAGCGTGGGTGAAGGGCCTGTGCACAGCTCTCTCCGCTGTCTACTGGGTTCCCCCATTGCTTGCTTTTTGGGGTCCAGATTTCCTAGACTGCTCAACTAGGGCCAAGAGGAAGGGGAGCGGAGGGGAGAGCAAAAGGGAACAGAGTGAAGTCCTCTGCAGAGAACTTGGGATTTTCCATGTCGACGAGTATCAAAAAGAACAAGAATTATAGAAATCTATCCAGCAGGAAGAACAAAATGTGACTTCAGCATGTGCTCCCTAAAGTGGTTTTTCCCTGCTTTTAATTCCGCCTGTCTTGCCAGAGCTGCTAACGAGTAGCAGAATTGACTGGGGTGAACGTCGCCTGCTTTCACCTGGCTGCCTGCTGGCAATTCTGTTAATGAGCACAGAGAAGGTCCCAGAGAGAAAGGAAGGTCCTTGGCCTCTCTCCCTCCTTCCTGCAAATAAACTTGCCACTAAAATGCCGTGCTTATGGCAGCTGTGCTGACTGCAACAAGACCTGAACAACTTAGGGGCCATGTGGGCCCAGATTACCAACTCTTCGATCACATTTTAGTGAGTACAGCTGTAAGCACACAACTGGGCTTAGAGTCCAAGCACAATACTTCAACCATTCCAATTATGTTTTAATTATTGTTTTTTTTTTTTGAGAGAGAGTGAGAGAGAGACAGAAACAGAGTGTGAACGGGGTAGGGACAGAGAGAGAGACACACACAGAATTCAAAGCAGGCTCCAGACTCTGAGCTGTCAGCACAGAGCCCGACGTGGGGCTCAAACTCACAAACTATGAGATCATGACCTGAGCCAAAGTCAGACACTTAACCAACTGAGCCACCTAGATGCCCCTCAAATATTCCAGTTATTATTCATTATTCCAATTATTAGAATCATCCAGTCACTGTAAGCTAAAGTCACTTTACTGATCTCTCCTTAGCCTGTGTGGCTGCTTTCCTCCTTTTATGTCCATGGAATCTAGTGCTTTGCACGTAAGCCTTAAAAATACTTGCCCTGCCTGGGGCACCTGGGTAGTTCAGTTGGTTGAGTTTCCAACTTCTACTCAGCCATGATTTCATGGTTTGTGGGTTTGAGCCCTACATTGGGCTCTATGCTCACAGCTCAGGATTTGGATTCTGTGTCTCTCTGCCCCTCCCCTGCTCGTGCTCTGTCTCTCTGTGTCTCTCAAAAATAAATAAATGTTGAAAAAGAAAAAAAAAACACTTGTCCAACCCGAAGCTAAACCTAGTAGCAGGAATGATTATTCTGAGCACTTTCTTAGAGCATGTTTTTATTTCAGGGCTGGAAAAGATGTTGAAAATGTGAATTTTTGCGAGCAGCCTCATGATATTTTTTAATACATATGCAAATAAGTAATTAACAATAAAACTTAACAGAAGTTTTAAAAAATGTAAATACAAATATACTCCCGAGTATGTTAATGTGTGAATAAAATTTTTATTTATGGCAAATTGCATTTACATTTGGAAAATTTTTACAATTTTCCTGAACAGATACCTTTCCAGCCAGGTACCTTAGAATTATTTCTTTTTACCACAGATAACCATGATCTGAATATGTTAGTGTATCCACCTTTTATTTATTGATTGTTTTTAACTGTTTATTTATTTTGGGGGAGAGAGTGAGCATAGGTGTGAGTGGGGGAGGGGCAGGGAGAAAGGAAAGAGAATCCTAAGCTCTATGCTGTCAGCTCAGAGCCTGATGTGGAGCTCAGTCCCATGAACTGTGAGGTCATGACCTGAGCCGAAACCAAGAGTTGGATACTTAGCCAAGTGAGCCATCCAGGAGCCCTTGAGTATCCACCTTTTATACTAATAGTGACCTTCATCTGAAATAACCACTGTCTTCATTAATTGTGAGCCCATCCATCTGTCTGGGGTAATGGTAATGACCCAATTCTAAAGGCCAGCATCATAGCCCAGAGTGTGGAGAACATCAGTCTGCCTATAGAGTCAGGTCATCAGACCTTCTGGGTTCTGAGTAAGAACTTCAGGCGGCAAGTTTTGTACCCACCAGAGCAGTGTTTTTTAAGCTCCAGCTGCATCAGAATCACCTGGAAGGCCTTAGGTCAGCACAGATTACTGGGCTCCACCTCTGAGCTGCCGATTCAGTAGGTCTGGGGCGAGGCCTGGAAGTGTGCATTTCTGACAGGTTCCCAGGAGATGCCACTGAGGCTGGTTTAGGGGCGACAAATTGAGGACCTGTGCTTTGTTTCTATTCATACACTTGTTTCCAGGCACTTCCTCTGATTAGTTCTTGAAGTTTCTGACCCTGTGTTTTATATCTTTTTTAGTATCTTTATGACAAAGAAATACTAGAGATACTAGAGATTTGGTGGCCATTTCCTGAATTTTCTGTAATCTGCATAACTGGGGTCTACTGAGAGGATCTCATCCCTAGCAGGCACGATTTGGGGTACACAGGGCAGAGTTCTTTTCTTCCCAGGGCTGTTGAACCTGGAAGCTGTATGCCCTGTGAAAATACAGATACCCCTGCAAGAGATAATAAATGTGCTGCTCAGACCTTAATGAGAATGAGTTTAATAAGGCTTTTTTCTAGATACTCAGGCTTACTAGGGGTAGGTATAGAAAGTATTAGATTTCTAGATACAGGATCCTGAGAAGAAATGAAGAATTTTTATCAGGCGGGGCAGAGGGAGGAAGTGGGGAGTTAGATAAATGCAGCAAATATAAGGCCGTGAAAACAAATCTTTCAAAGCATCTGGAGCAGTGCTGGGAGGGAAATTTATGGCATTACCTGCTTACATTGGAAACAAAGAAAGGAAACAAATCAATAATTTAAGTTCCTACCTTAAGAAACTAGAAAAAGATGAACAAAATAAACCCAAAGCAAGCAGAAGGAAGGAAATACAAAAGAGCAGAAATCAATGAAAATGAAAATAGGAAAGCAATAGAGAAAATAAATGAAAGAAAAAAATGGTTCTCTGAGAAAATTTGTACATTTGATAAATCTTTAGCAAAACTGACCTCCAAAATCGACAAAAATCCTCAATATCAGGAAGGAAACCAATGATATCACTGTGATCCAGTAGCCAGTAAAAGGACAATAAGGAAATTTGTGAAGAGCTTTTTAATGAATTAATTTATTTTCAGCAAGGACAGGAGAGAAGAGTCACCAAAGAGAATGACATACGCAAAAGCCACAAGTTCAGAAGGAAAATGCCACCTTTGAAAAATTGCATATGATTGAATAATATTAATGTCAAGAGTTGAGTCAGGTGTTGAGGGTGGAGATGAGCTGGCCAAACAAATGGGCCATGAAAAGAACCCCTCCCTTCCTCTCTCCCTCCTTCTTTGTCTTTCTCTCTCTTTCTTTCTTCTTCTTTTCCACCGGCTTTATTGAGATATAACTGACCTATAACATTGTGCAAAGTTTAAGGTATTTAACATGCTTATTTATTACAAAATGATTACCACCATAGTGGTAATAATTACATCACCTAGTTACTATTCCTTTTTTTGTAGTAAGAACATTTAAGATCTGTTCTCTTGGCAGCTTTCAAGTGAATGCCACGATATTAACTGTATCACTGTGCTCCACAGTAGATCCCCAGAACTTATTCATCTTATAATTGGAAGTTTTTACCCTTTGATCCATATCTGCCCTTTATCCTTTCACCCCCCAGACCCTGATAATCACCATTCCTCTCTGTTTCTATGAGTTTGGCTCTTTTAGATTATACATAGAAGTTATACCAAACAGTATTTATCTTCTTTTTTTTTTTTTTTAATTTCTGAGAGAGAGAGAGGCAGCATGAGCAGGATAGGGTCAGAGAGAGAGGGAGATACAGAATCTGAAGCAGCTCCAGGCTCTGAGCTAGCTGTCAGCACAGAGCCCGATGTGGGGCCTGATCCCACAAACCGTGAGATCATGACCTGAGCTAAAGTCAGACGCTTAACGGACTGAGCCACCCAGGCGCCCCATACAGTATTTATCTTTGACTTACTCTGCTTAGCATAATGTGCTCAAGGTCCATCTATGTTGTTGCAAATGGCAGGATGTCCTTTCTCATGGCTGAATAATATTCCCTATATAAACACATATAAATATATATTCCATTTTTTATCCATTCATTCACTGATAGACACTTAGGTTATTTCCATATCTTGGCTATTGTACATAATGGTGCAATGGACATAGGCGTGCAGATATTTCTTTGAGATCTTGTTTTCATTTCATTTGGGTATATATCCAGAAGTGGAATCGCTGAATGAAGTAGTTGAATTTTTTTTTTTAAGAAATCCCATACTAAACAGTAGTGCAAAAGGGCTCCCTTTTTCCACATCCTCTCCAGCACTTGTTATCTCTTGTCTTTTTGATAATTGTCATTTTAGTATATGTGAGGTAACAACTCATCGTGGTTTTGATTTGTACTTACCTTATGATTAGTGATGTCAAACACCTTTCTGTGGACCCGTTGGCTGTTTCTATGTCTTTTTTGGAAAAAGGTCTATTCAGTCCCTCTGCTCATTTTTAAAATTGGACACTTTGTTTTGTTGCTATAGAGTTGAAAGAGTTTTTTTTATGTATTTTGGATATTAATCCTTTTTCAGATAGATGGTTTGCAAATATTTTCTCCCCATTCTGTAGATTGCCTTTTTATTTCACTGGTGTCTCCCTTTGCTGTGCAGAAGCTTTTATAATTTGATGCAGTCTCTTTTAATTTGATATGTAGAACTTCATACTTTTAAATTGGACAACCACAATGGATGAATTTCTCAATAATCATAAACTGCCAAATGTAATAAAGATAAAAATATCTGAATAACCCTATAACCATTAAAGAAATTGAATTTGTAATTTAAAACTGCAAAAGAAATATTTAGGCTCAGATGATTTCGCTGAAGAATTCTGACATTTAAAGAAGAATATCAATTTTATGCCATCTTTTCCAGAAAACAGAAGATGTGGCCAGTGTGACCTTAATACCCAAACCAGACCATGACAATATGAAAAAAGAAAACTGAAGATCAATATGTTTCATGAACTTAGACATATAAATCCTTAACAGAGTATCAGGAAATTATAAGCATGACCAAGTAGGATTTATTCAAGATATATAAGGCTGGTTTAACATTGCAAAATCAATCAGTGTAATCTACCCTATAAACAGTGTAAGGAAGAAGAAACTTTACGATCATACTAATTAATTTAGAAAAAGTGTGTGACAATATAAACAGTGTAAGGGAGAAAAAAACCTTATGATTATACTAATTGGTATAGAAAAAGTATGTGACACAATCTAACATTCATAATGAAAATGCTCAGCGAGTTAGGAATAGGGAGAAATTACCTCAAGTTGATAAAGAGTATATATGAAATAACTAAGGCTTGCAACATACTTAATGGCAAAAGACTGAATGTTTTTCCCCTAAGATTGGGAACAAGTCAAGGATGTCTGGACTCACCAGTTCTGTCCAGTGTAACTGGACGTTCTAGCAAATATAATAAAAACAAAGGAAATTCAAGGCACACAGATCAGTAAAGAAGATATAAAACTGTCCATTTGCAGATACACTGTGTACATAGAAAATCCCAAGACCACAACAAAACACTCCTAGAACTAATAAGTGAGTTCAGCTACGTCACAAGCTATAAGATTGTTACCCCCAAGTCAATCACACTTGTATCTATTAACGATGAACATGTGGAAACCAAAGATATAAACGTAGTAACATTCTAAAGAAATAAAATATTTATGTACACACTTCACAAAATACATACAGTATATGCTGAAAATTACAATGTGCTAATGAAAAATCAAAGAAGAACTAAATAAAGGAAAAAACATACCATGTTCATGGATTGGAAGACTCAACATGGTAAATATGTCAGTTCTTAGCAAATTGGTCTATAGGTTTAATGCCATTTCATGTAATTCTTAACAGCAGCTTTTTAAAAGATATACACAAGCTTATTCTAAAATTTATATGGAAATATCCAGACCCTAGAATAGTTAAAATAGAGACAAGAATAAAGTGGGAAGAATACATTCTATTTCAATATTAAGTCCTCTTTTATTGCTGCAGTTTGATATCAACAGAAGAATAGATACATAAGTAATGGGTCAGAACAGTTTAATAGAGGAAAGAAAGTCTTTTTAATAAATGGCGCTATATAGGCGCCTGGGTGGCTCAGTCGGTTAAGCGTCCGGCTTCAGCTCAGGTCATGATCTCATGATTCGNCCTTGTGTAAAATTTAACTCAGAATTGATCAAGGACTTAAATGTAAACATAAAATTTTAAAACTTTTGGAAAAAACAATAGGAGAAAATCTTCAGAATCTAGAACTAAGCAAAGAGATTTTTTAGACTTGACTCAAAAAACACAGTTCAAAAAAGGAAAATTTGATAAATTGGATCTCATCAAAACTAAAATATTTTGGTCTATAAAAGAACTGTTACGAGGATTAAAAGACAAATATCTAGAACACAGAACTCTCAAAATTCAACAGCAAAAAGCACAAACAACCCAGTTGGAAAGCAGTCAAGAGATATTAATAGACATTTCACTGAAGAGGATATCTGGATGGCAAATAAGCCATTCATAAAACGATGTCATATACTTAGCCATCAGACAAATGAAAATTAAAGTATAATATCACTACATACTTCAGAATGGCTAAAATAAAAAATTAGTGATAACACTAAAGAACATCGAATGTTTGTGGATGTGGAGAAACAGAATTACTCATATCTTGGGTGAAATGATAGAGCCACACTGGAAAACATTTTGACCTTTTCTTTAAAAACTACACATGTAGCTGTCATATAACCCACAACTGCCCTCTTACACATTTATCCCAGAGAAATAAAAACCTATACACAGATGCCTATAGCTGCTTTATTTGTAATAGCCCCAAATTGGAAATGTCCCAGATGTTCTTCAGGAAGTGAATGGTTAAACAGATTGTGGTATGTCCACAGCATGAAATAATCACTCACCAATAAAAATGAAGTTACAGTAGGTGTAGTAGCCTAGGTGAGTCTCTAGAGAATTATGCCGAGTGAAAAAAAGCCAGTCCTTAAAGGTTACATGCCATATGATTCCATTTGTAACATGTCGGCATGACAAAGTGGCAGAAATGGAGGAAAGATTAACGGTTGCCAGGGGTTAGAGATGGGAGGAGGGAGACCGGTGTGGTTATAGAAGTTGGCAGATGTTACCCTTGTCCTGGTGGACCCGTTATGTATCCTAACTGTGGTGGTGGAGATGTGAAATTGTACAGGCGATAAGACTGTATAGAACAATACTCACACGTGCATGAGTACAAGTAAAAACTAGGGGAATAAGACTGGTGGATTATATCTACGTTTTGATATTGTTCTTCCTATAGTTATGTGACATTGAAACTAGGTATAGGATACAAAGATTCTCTGTATTACTTTTTCCAACTCTGTGTGACTCTGTATAATTATCTCCATAAAACTTACTGTTGAGAAATGTCCCCTTTCACAACTTTACCTAGAAAAAGCTTACTGCCTACCACTTGTATCAGATAAAGGTGCTCTAAGGTAAAAGCCAGAGACGCATATTGTTGTAGAGCTGGGAAGAGAACATAAATGAGCAAAGTAAGCAAGGAATGAAACAGTGAGTGGTGAAGACCAGGTTGAATTAAAGGATTCATAGGGTATAAAAAAAGCAGCTGTCGGCTCCAGATCGCATCTGTCACCTGAGAATGTCACCCAGATTGCCACATCTGATTTCCTAGAAAAGATCAAAGAATGTAAATTTTATATTTTTGTCTATTTTATATTTTTAAACAATTTTAAACCTACAAGAAGTTATAAAATGGTACACAGAACTGTTGTATACTTTACTTGGATTTCCCAATCCATTTATCATCCTGTCTGTTCATCCATCTTTCCATGCACCTGTTACCTATCTGCTATACAAAAAGGACACTCTCCTACAAAGACACAGTTAATCCATCAGAATTAGTGAATGACCATCAATCCCATGTTACCACCTAATTCACAAACCCCACATTTTGTCTATGGCAAAACTTTTGATCTGAGAAAGACCCAGTTAAGGGAATGAAAAGACTAACTACAGACGGGGAGAAATTACTTGCAACATATTGTCCACTTATGTTCTTGAAGGTCCAGGGGCCACTCCAGGGTCATTTTGACATTTACTTGTCAAGTCCCGTTAGCTTCTTTAAAATTTGGAGAAGTTCTTCAGTCTTTCCTTGTCTCTCATGATCTGCAGATTTTTGAAGAGCACAGAGCAGTGTTTATTTGTAGAATGTCCCTTAGGCAAACCTAAATTTGCCTGATAATCTCTCAGGATGAGCTTCATGGGATCCCTCCTGGCAGGATTTCTACAGAAGTGATGCTGTGTTCTTCCCAGTGCATGATTTCAAGGCACACATGATGTTGATGTGTGCCTTTACTGTGGATATCCACTTTTTTCTCCTGGTTAAAAATAGACTACCTGCCAGGTTGCCCTAGTATTTAGTTTTAAGTACCTAAGAAGTATTTTGTGGGGATACGCTTTGAGACTCTATAAATAACTTGTTCCTCCTAAAAACTTTGCGACTGCTTTTATCTATTGAAGCTTCTTGTCTAAATCAGCTGTTACTCTAATGGTGATTCCGCCCCCCCTCCCCCAATTCCTTCCACACTTATTTACTTAGCATTCTACTCCTTGGTAAAATGTTCCCTTCTCCTCTAATTATATTAGTATGGATGTAGAGATTCCTATGTTATTCAGTGGGCTGTCATACATTATTAGTTGTTTTGCAGCATAGTTACCCTAAATTTAGCTAGTGGGAACTGCTGGTGGTGTCTCCTGTGTCCTTTATATATGTCCCCATTACAATTCCTTGAGAATTTTTTTCCTTTCTATTCTTTCTTTTCTAAGTTAATGTTGTGCCTGTCCTCCCCAGCCTTCAGTGTGTTGTTTCTTAAAGGAGACCGGG
>NW_027532825.1:9988897-10021393 GCF_008692635.1 Crocuta crocuta
GAAACTGGGTCTTTTTTTTTTTTTTTTAAGTGAAGAATGACATTTAGAAACCAAGACCTGAGTGCTGGGTATATTCTTTGCTTTTAGGGTATCGTGCTTCTGTAAGTCTTCTAACTGGACAGAATGAACACACATAAATTTATTACATGCTCTATATTTTTTTTCACCTATATAAAACCATGACATCTCCAATTACAATTACAATTCACTATCTCCTGCCGTGAGTCTTCCCTCTTTTCATATTTGTGCCTCCTTCTTTGAGAGTGAGACATCTGGCTTCCATTATTCCCAATATGTATTTATTTGTGTAATACCCTTTATGTAACCAGTCTCTTGACCGTGTGGGCTAACTCCTCATTTCCTGTGTTGTACCAGCCAGCAGTGTTCTCTGCTATTTGGCTAAGGCTGATTCGCATCAACCTGCACTTTGCCCCTCCCCTGTATTCTAGGACTGTTGGCCAGGACTCATCACCCACTTGGCACACCAGCTGACCCTTCCCCCCTGCCCAGTGGTATGCTCGTCTGCTAGGAGTGCGCTGTCCTGGCTTCTGGCACCTGACTTCTGAGAGTTTCTCTCCTATCCCCACTAACTTTGGCTGTGGGCCAGTGGAAATAACTCAATTATTAAATGTTGGCACTGATTCAATCTTATAATTGAATCTATAAAAATATCCATCTCTATGGGATGACCCATGGGCTACGTTATACCAAATATATAAGTATTACTATATACATATTAAATAATAAGCATTATTAATGCCCTAAAGGAAAGGCAGCAGTTAATATGGTATGTTAACTTATTGGACAGTCTTCTTTTTAGACTTTAATATAATGACAGTTATGAATTAAAAATATGTGGTTTGTTGTATTGTCCCTAAAGAATAAAAATGTGGTTCCCTCCCTCCTATTAGGNACTAAGCCACCCAGGCGCCCCTAGGAATTTCTTATATAACAATGCATTCACAGGGTGGTTAGAATTGACCCTAATTACCCAGTTCCTTTGTGGCCACTGACGTAAGTCATGGAAGAATTCTCCATCCTAGGATGAGGCCTCACTCATTTTAGGGCACCTCTGGTAACAAATCACACGTTTATTATTTATAGAACAATTTCCTCCTTTTGTCTGTTTTTAATACTTTCATTTAAAGTAAACATTATGCTAGGTTTTGTGCTTGAAAAGAAATCATTTTTTCAGGGCTAGGGCCAACATAATTTATGTTAGTGTAGAAATAGGAGGGCTCTTTAAGACTGCAGGGGTCAAACTATTTGAAATGCCGTTATGACATTCATGAATGTTATTAAGGGTGGGATACAGGGCTAATTCTTCACATTCAGTGTATTGCCCATTGGCTGATATCTTTTAGCCAAACATAACATGGTTTAAATGGATCTGACTTACCTTTGAGTCCTTTATATAATGGACAAGGCTGTCAGATGGAGGGAAATGAAGTGTTTTGCTGCTGGATGAGGCCCTGTCAAGGTCTTAAGTGGGCATGGTAGACCAGCAGGACAGAGTTTTTGTGGTTTCACCAGAGTGTGTAGGAGAAGCTCCTACCAAAAGTTGTACCTTATATGAAGCCTGTCCAACAGAGAATGAGTAGTCTATAGATTAAGAAACAGCAGAGAAAGGGGGTGGTGATTAGTTTTTTTTCTTTAATGAAATATAAGAAAGCAAGAGTGATATGTGGAGTGGTGTGTTTATAATACTCAATCTGCACCTACCCCAAAACCTCTCTACAAATAACTCTCTCTGTTCTTTAAAAATATGTCTGACTCCACCCATACATTCTAATTCAGAAAAATCTCTGACCTTCTGTCTGGAGTAAGTCCCTTAAGAACCTTTTAAAAATATATGTTTGCATAACTTTGACAAGGTTCTGCTTGGATAGTCTTTGTCTTTTTATTTAATCCCCTATTTGTAGGACATGAATTGGGTTTTGTTGTTTTTTTGTTTTTTTTTTTTTCAAGTTTATTTATTTTGAGAGAGAGAGAGAAGGAGAATACACAGGGGAGGGGCAGAGAGAGAGAATCCCAAGCAGGCTCCGCACTGTCAGTGCAGAGCCTGACATGGGGCTGGAACTCACAAACTGTGAGATTATGACATGAGCCCAAATCGAGAGTTGGACACTAAACCAACCGAGCCACTCAGGCACCCCAGATATGAATTGTTGGCAGGTACAAATTGCTTTGGACTTCTTCTCACGTTCAGAGCACTAAACTTTTCTTTAGCCTTCCTTTGATTTTATCACACTGTTTCTTACAGTATTTGATCACACTGTCCCATATAGTATTTGACAGAAACAGCCTATCAATGATATAGATGGCGATTCTCTTTAGGCACCACATTAGGGAGGCTGGTTCGAATCCAGATGCTGTGGTTGTAATGAAAGGCAGAAAGGAAGTTGGTAGAGTGAAGAGTTGGTGGCCTGTGCCTGATGGTGTCATTTAGGGACTGGACTGCTTACTTCCAAGCTCTTCTTCCACTTTCCCCACTGCAAGTGCTCCCTTGGGCTTGAATTGCCCTTGCCTGATCTGCCATCTCCATGTGTTCAAATCCCACCTTCCCTTACAGTCAACTTACAAGGTATTTCCTGCCTGATGTCTTTCCAGTCTCCTCAGCCCACATCTCTCTTCCTCTATATACTCCTGTAGTATATTTTTTGTACTTCTTCTGATAACTCTTTTTCCATTTTTCTTATATGACAGTGTATCTATATCCTCATTAGATTGCAAAATATTTAAAGGAAGACATCCTGTCGTGGTCATTTAAAAATCTTCCATGTCCTCTGGCACCTGTTAGGTACTTAGTAAGTATATCCTTCCTCTCACACATATTCTGTCTTCACTCGTTGTACTGGATATTCCATGCCTCCTTACTCATTCAATATCAAAGCCCCTCTTCACTGTCATTTACTTTACTTCTCTTCTCTTAATTTTTGGCAGCAAAATAGCCCTTGGAGAATGTCTGGTATAGCCTAGAATTGATTGTAACCTGAATTATCAAGACTAGAACAAGGCTGGCAGCTTGTTCTAGTCTAAATAGCAGCTGGCACATACAACATTTTCAATCCTCCAAGAGCTTTGCATACATTTACTAACTTAAAATAATAAGTAATTTTAATTACGCAGAAGGATGTTTTTCAGTTCCTGAATCCCAGTTATGTTCCCCAATTTTAGCTTCTTTTAAAAAAGTATATTTTGGAGCAAGCTTGCTCTTCTCTGATAGGATAATGTTTTTACTGCAGAGCGTTAATATGCTGAAATAGTATCAGTTAATTACTTCTGAGAAACTTTATTGTCAAGTCTTATTGCTTGAATTTATACTGGGTTTTCATTAAAGTTTAAACTCCATGATCGCATAATATTCTGTAAGAGAATTTATATGTGTCTACATCTCTGGGAATAAAGTTTACCTAGTGACACTTTCGGTTCCAGCTCTCCATAGTTTCTGCGAGAATTCCATAATATTGAAAACCATCTTAGTGTGCAAATATTTTCCAGCATTTAAAATGTTTTCTCTTAATATGAACTTTCAAGGGAATTTCATAGGTTACTTGATAGATGATAACACGTGGGTGCACGTTCAGAACTATAATCTGTAACTACTTAGATAGCCATCTGTCTTACATTTATTGAGTGTGTTCTACCTGCCATGAATATATCCAGATTTTTGGGAAATGAGTGAAGACAAAGGTCACTTGAGTGAAGACAAAGGTCCATGTTTAGATCTTCTATTCCAAAACATGGAGGCGGACAATAAACAAAACATAAGAAATAAGCAGATTTTATTGTCGTCTAGAAAATAATGAGCATTATAGAGGAAAAAGACATAGGTTTTCTTGGGTAAGTAGAGAATACACAGAGCTAGGTGAAGAGTATTAGGAGTCGTAGAGACAGCAAGTTTCAAGTTTTGCTTTAAAGAACTGCAAGTAAGGGACGCCTGGGTGGCTCAGTTGGTTGGGTGTCCAGTTTTGGCTGAGGTCATGATCACAATTATGAGTTCTAGCCCTGCGTTGAGCTCTGTCCTGACTGCTCAGAGCCTGGAGCCGGCTTAGGATTCTGTCTCCCTCTTTCTCTGCCCCTCCCTGCTCATGCTCTGTCTCTCTCTCCTTCAAAAATAAATAAATATTTTTAAAAATTTAAAGGGTTGCAAGTAAATAAAACTGTACCTTGGTAGAGGAAAGAGGGTCAAGAGACCATTTTTATTACGATGGCAAAATTATAGGGATACTAACGGAACTCATTTAGTATAGAAGGAAAATGTGATGAATCACAGAGAAAGGGAGGAACAACTGACTCCTGTCCTTGAGTAAGCAGTTGGAGATGGGCTCTAACACACAATTGGAGGGATTGACATGAATTAGGAGCTCAATAGTTCACTGAAGGCAATAGATGAATATTTGTAACAGGCCAGAAAAAGCTTCCCCTTTGATAAGTATATATCAAAAGCATTTCAGGGGCACCTGGGTGGCTCAGTCCGTTAAGCATCTGACTCTTGATTTCGGTTCAAGTCATGATCTCATGGTTCGGGAGTTCGAACCCCGTTGGGGGCTCTGCACTGACAGTGCAGAGCCTGCTTAGAATTCTCTGTCTCCCTCTCTCTCTACCCCTCCTCCACCTCCCCTCAAGAAGCATTTCCTGGCTGACTCAACACATTAATATTGAGTGTCCCCTATGCACAAGGCATTGGAAACAAAATAATGAGCAACTCATAGTTCTTGTCTTTGTTAAGCTGGTGGTCTAGTGTGCAGAAATTGTCTTTCTTTTTAAGCAGTTAATGCAGTACAAAGAAGACCCCAGTTCCAAGGTGATATTCCTGTACTTCCATCGCACATTTTGGTCTCATAGTTTCAGCACTTAACACAAGCACACAAGTTTACTTCTCACTCCAATTGGTATTCTGAGAAAAAGTGATTTCTACACATTCCCACAATCCCATTTCCATCTAGACTCCCCGGGCTCAATAGATGTCTACTGGTTGTGACTGCAAGGGCTCTCATTCTGTAACGCAGCTTACATAGTGTGCTAAATATTGATGAAATGGTTATATGCTCAGCTACGAGACTCTTAGTATAACTGGTTTATATGTACTACATCCACCGTATAGCAGCAGGGAAGGGAATATAATCTGGCCACTTAGCCCCTAGGTAAGACTGTCAGCCTCCTTTGTAATACTGTTTTTATGGAAAAAAATGTGTTTTGTGTGTATAGTCTTGATTTAGATTCCTTTTTTGGTAAGCATGACCCCCTGTGATTGCCAATACAATTGACTTCTCT
This sequence comes from Crocuta crocuta, assembly GCF_008692635.1. Taxonomy (NCBI): domain Eukaryota; kingdom Metazoa; phylum Chordata; class Mammalia; order Carnivora; family Hyaenidae; genus Crocuta; species Crocuta crocuta. The sequence goes on from NW_027532825.1 coordinate 9,994,175, forward strand.
GGGAGGGAACAGAGTGGAGATCTGTAGGTGTCAGAAGAATATATTGGCCCTTGCTCTTCAGATTCCCCTACTTTTCTCTATAGTGTCTCTTTTTATTGCATTTTGGACACACCCATTAATCGTCTTCCATTTTGCTCATTGGCTTTTAAGGAGCAAAACGAGTCTAGTTGCTTCACGTGGATATTAGGGTGTTGCTGTCCATAGTGCTTGAGGGAAGAGTGAAAACAAAAGCGTTCACTGGAAAACCTGTCCATCTGTTATCCTCTTTACTCTTGTTTGTTTTATCACATCTGCAAGAATATCTCGTCAGCTATGGCCTATATAAGTAAAATGATTTAGTTGAAACCTAACCAAAATTTGATCCGAACTGCAGACATTCCAAGGATCACTGTGCAGCTCCCTGTGGTGTCTGTTCCCCATTTCAGAAACCACTTCTAGAGGAAGCTCTTTTGTGTTATTACTTTGATCGTTTCTTTTCATCTCTCCTGTGCTGTTACCTCTCTTTAATTGTATTTTACTTTACTACATTAATTAACTGTGCCAGCTGGGGAGAGTTTCATACCCCTTTCCTCAGCATCCAGTTAGAGACCAAGTCCATATGTCTTCTGCTTCCCCTTGTGAAGCAAGCTTATTATCTAGTTGGAATGTTCCTCTCGAAATGATCCCCAGGTCGACTGTATTGTTGTGGTAATGGGATGCAGAGAATTAGGAATATCTCTCATCCATGGCCGGAAAAGACTGTCTGAAATGGTCTTCAAAGTCTGCATAGATGCACTGCAGTTGATTTTCAGGTTTGCATCAGTATGATTGGTTCCCATTGTCTGTGATACTCATACGTCACCCCATATGCCCCGCATAGACTGTGCACTGGAGTTGCATTCTCAGTGACGGGCGCATTAGAAGGAACGTCTGATGGTAACTGACTGAAACCTGGAGCCAGACATATTTTTAAGGGTCTTTTTGGCCATCTCATACTACAGCTACATCAACGCACTGTCAATTCCATTATGGACACAGTGACAGACTACAGTAGAGGTTCCCAAATAACCATCAGAATCACCTGATGGCCTTGTCAAAATACTGATTCTTGGGCCCTGCTCCAGACTTCTGAACCAGCTCACACAGTTGACTAGTGGCTCTAAGGAGCCATCATTTGGTAGTAACAACTTGGATGCAAGCCGGAGATTATACCAATATAGTAAATATAATGGTTTCCATAATTATACTTCCATTTGAATATGTTTTTAACCTGGATCATTAGAAGAATCTCCTAAGGAGCTTTAAGAGTTGACAAATTTACAATCCCTCTCTGGCTGGCTTAGGCAAAAGCAGTGATGAAGTATTTTTTCTTATTAAGACTTTCCACAAATAAGCCTAGTCATTCATAAAGTGTTTTGTACAAAACACTGTCTCACTTGATTCTCATAGCCATCCATAATTATAAATCTGCTTTGCATATGAGAAAGCAGAGTATATGTCACAAAACCTTTCATTGTGGGCATGAACTTGATCATTCCTTTGGCCATTGGCATTCATACTGTCTTGTTTCCTTATAGTACTTTATCATAGTGGCTTGATATTTTTCATATCCATTGTTAAGTGGCTCCTATATATCTGCTGTGTTCTATATCTGCAGACATTATTCCCATGTACTTTAGGATCCTCTATTACTGACTTCAACATTTAACAAGTTTATTTATTTATTTTGAGAGAGAGAGAAAGTGTGAATGGGGGAGGGGCAGAGAGAGAAAGTGGGATAGAGAAAGAATCCCAAGCAGGCGCCCCACTACCAGTGCAGAGACTAATCTAAGGCTCAATCCCACAACCCATAAAATTGTGACCTGAGCCAAAATCAGTTGACAGATTTGGACATTTAACTGACTGAGCCACCCAAGTACCCCTATTACTGCAACATTTAAAGCTATTAAAAAAATTCTTCCTGAAAAACAGAACTGTATATTTGAGACATAGATGTATAAATAAAGGAAGCATTCTAAATTCTCAACTAGCATGGTTGGGGGAGGTTTTGTGTATATTCCTCATGAAGATATTCCTTTATAATATGACATGTAGCAGAGCTTAGTTCAGTCACACACTTATGAAGCACCTATTCTTTGCATATTTTCTCACTTTAAAAATATTATGTAGAATAATAATAGTGGTATCCACCATTTACTGAGTGCATCTTGTATGCCTGGTCCTCTGCTGATACTTTCCATGGACTATCTCCCTTGACTTTCATGATAGTTCTAGAAACTAAATGCTATTATCATCTTTATTCTACTGATGAGGAATCATAGGCTTGGAGAGGTTAAGTGGCTTGCCCACAGTGAAACAGTTAGAAATAGCAGAGCCCAAGATTTTAAAGCCAGGCAGTGTAGTACCCAAACCCACCCATTTAATAACCACTGTGCTATATGAATCTCATGGAACATACTCTGTGGAACCATGAGCTTTGTAGAGAAACGTGTGAACAGTTGGTGTTTTAGTTTAAAGATTAGGACTGTACTGTGAGAGCACAGAAAATGGTGTCTTTAGGTAAATTATTCTCATTGATCAACAGTTGATTCTTCTTGGGACAGCCTCATTTACCTTCCGCTGTCGTCCGTGTCTGTATAGCCTGGAGACAAAGAGGTGGGAGAGGGCGGTGAGGCATGTGGGCTCTGGGGGCAGACTGTATAGAGTTTAAACAACCCAGACAACCCAGGCTCCGGTACTGGCTTGCTGTTTACCGGAGGTATGACTTTTGGGCGGGTTTCTCAGCCTGTGTGCATTTCCTCACTGCTAAAAATGTGCTGACTTCATGGAGTTAATTTGAGGATTAGGAGGTAATAGGACTGTGACACTTAGGACAGTATGTGGAACAAAGGGACCAGTCAGTAAGTGTTAGACCTGATCATATTGCTCTGCTAAAGGCTTGCTTTGAGAATATTATTACGGGCTTAATCGTGTACCTCTAAATTTATATACTGAAGTCCTAACTGCTGGCACACTTCAGAGTAGTGGCTGTATTTGTAGATTAGGACATTCGAGAGGTAATTAAGATCAAATGAAGTCATTTGGGAGGGTCCCACTCTGATAGGACTGATGCCTTTATAGGAGCAGAGGAGGCAGGAAGGATACGTGCGTACAAAGGCCACGTGAGAACACAGTGGGAAGGTAGCTGTCTGCAAGTCAAGGAGTGTGTCCTCAGAAGGAACCAAACCTGCCCAACACCTTAGTCTTGGACTTTTAGCCACCAGAGCTGTGAAGAAATAAATTTCTGTTGCTTAAGACACACAGTTCGTGGTATTTTGTTATGGTAGCTCTAACAAACTAATACATCATAAATGGCAGCCTCAGGAATGTTCTGGATGTTACAGTATGACTGGAGTAATGAGTGACAAGATCCCTCCTTCCCTCTCATCACTACATCTCATTAACAACACTGAGGGGGACACTGAACAATAAGCCACAGGACAATAAGCCATGGTGGGGGTGGGAGTCCTATAGAGTTTCCCTTAATTTCTGGGTCGGTTTCCTCCTTACTATATTAAATACTGTGTTTTCGGTATTAAGGCAAAGGTTGAAAAGGGGTATATAATACCCATAAAGCTCCTTATGAGTCAAATCCACACAGGCACACACACAAACCAACACAGAAGAAATTGGAATGGCTTTTCAGGGGTCACATACTCAATCGCCTAAAGGCAATAAAGCATAACTTCAAGTTGTATCCAGCCTCCATGTGGTGACTTTAATAGTTCTAACCAGGCAATTCTATCCCCTTAGACACACAATGGGCCAGCTTTCCAAAAGACCAGAATAGAGATCTGTATGAACTCAAGTTAGTTAGCTTCAGGGAGCTATGTGGGAAAAACGTATATGGAATTACTAGTAGCTAGCTTACTAGTTTTTATTTGTTGAAAGTAAATAGAATATTAGATTTGGTTTTCAGGTCACAAGTATTTGGAGTTTCTGACAAGGATGGTTGGAAATTGGGCCAGCAATCTGGGATAACATTGTGGGAACTGAGATGTTCTCTGATGTCTATCACCTGTCCGTACACCACCCCTACCACCATCAACCCACAAATGTGATTTCAAAACCCACTTTGATTTCCTCTCTCTCTTTTATCTTTTGCGCTAATATCTGCCAAAAGGAACATTTTTTAATGGAGAAATTTTTCTATGCAATCAGTGCTAGGTTCTTAATGATGGCTCCTGTTAACTAAAAAGAGCTCAAAGCATGGAAATAAAAATGTTAATTTTAGAGACCCTGCTGCTTTTACCTCTGAAAAACTATAATCTTCCAATTTAAGTGCATCTGAACTTGTCATAGAGAGAGAGCTCTGTTTCTTCACAGACTAAAGTGCCTGTACTGTTCAATAGCCTAATGTTCTCTTTGATCATAAGTAGATTCAGATTAGTCATCTGTTAGTCAAGGTGCTGATTATGGCCTTATTAAACCTCATCTCCTTGATAATCTAATTTTCTGCTAAGCTTCAAAAATGGTAAGAAATCTTATTAATATTGCTTTCAAGATTGAGTTAACCTGTCTGAATTCTGAGAAATTGGACCAATTTTATCTTTGTTATGTTACTTAGCCTTTTCAATAGAAAAATGTCAGTAAAGGCCAAAAATAATAATGTTACTCCAGGAACTTCTGTAGGCTCATGATCACAGATGAGATGACAGGACTTACCTTTGTGGAATCACAACTTTGTGACATTATATCTCTTCAGATCCAACTTTTATATGCCAATAGTGTTGGCTATCAACTCACAGTTTGAGAGGCAAGTTAATGAAAATATTCCTATAATGTGTGCGGTGTTTTCTTTTTTCCAGTCCATCTTTTTCTTTTTATAACAAAAGTTACCTATAAATGTAAATCAGTACTACATTTACCATATTTTAAAGTTTAATTAATTATTCTTTATGAGAGGAAATAGAGAGCAGGGTTGGGGGGGGGGGAGACAGAGAATCTCAAGCATGTTCTGTACTGTCAGTGCAGAGCCCCATGTGGGGCTTGAACTCATGAACCATGAGATCATGACCTGAACTGAAATCAAGAGTCAGATACTTAGCTGACTGAGCCACCCATGCATCCCTAACATTTACCATATTTTAACAAGTCAATTCAAAAAGTCCTTGCTCGTCTCATAGGTGTTAGATACTTATTGATAAAAGTAGTTGACTAGGCTTGCATAACCTTACAGTGGAAACCCACTGGGTTTGATTTTGTAAGTACAGTCAGGGCTGTATGGTACACACCATTGCACAGGGGTGTCATGTACATGGCAGAATGTGGGCATGCCCCTGAATTTTCAGTGATTGCTCCTGTGAGTTTAGTTCCATAGAAATTATTAATTCATTCTATGCATTGTGCCTACAATTTAATCAAAGCAATGCCTCAACTATGGTTTCTTTCTTCTGGGCAGAAGTAACTGGGTTAAAGGTGAGCTAACAAAATTGTACCTCTTTATGACTCCTGAAGTTTCTAGGTATAAGTATTAATAAATATTAATATATTTTTAATGCTTCAGAATTTAATATATCTAACGATAAACAACTCATTATTCATCAAATAGCTAAATGCAAACCAACTTGACAATAAACTATTTAAAAAAATAAATTCACTAATGATTCGGGTGGTTAAAAAAATAATAATAAATGCAGCCCTGTTTTTAAACCCAGTACCTATAATAGGACTTTGAGATACTTCTTTGTTTCAGTCTGTGGTAGCTCTTCTTACCAGGAACTTGGTTCACCTTGAAGGAAAACTATCTATAACTCTTCTGGTTCACTTACCAGATGGTAGGAGACATTGAAATAGTAGTGGTTTTTTTAAAAAAAAAAACAAGGAAAATATTTAATAATATTTTATGTGATTCAACATATCCAGAGATTATCATTTCAGCCTGTAATCAATATTTAAAAAATTCTTAGTGAGTTATTTGACATGAGCTTTTCACAACAAAGAAATGTGGCTAGTCTGAACCACAGCGGGCTATAAGTGCAAAATACATACCAGATTTTAAAGACTTGGTGTGAAAAGTAATGGTCCTTTGATACTATATAGGTTAAATCTCTGTCTGAAGAGTTTGAAGTGCTGTCCAAGGTGCTGAAGAGAGACACAAATGAGATCTAGCCAGGAGCCCAGTATGACTGGGAACCTGCCATCTCTCCTTGCCTCCCCCACTTACCCCAAGACATACATACAAATAATTAAGGAATTGGTGCTACTAAGGACCAATCTGATGTCAAAAAATTTGGAAACACATTTAATTAGGTATGGAATGTGATTTCTTTGTATTGAGTAACGTAGGTATCTGAAACCTTCCATGATGGTGTGCCTGCGGTTTTCTTTCTCTAACTATTAGGTTTTAAACTTCATTCTAATCCTTGGGGGAGGGGGGAGGTGGCTATCATGAGTAGTGCTTACAGGAGTAAGGGAAGAAAGCAACAGCCTCAAGGTGCCACTCAGCAAGGGAATAAAGAGATTTTTTGACTGGAGGCAGTAATTCTCAGACTTTTATAAGGTTTTAAAACCATGTATACTATTTGCATGCCTGTTAATTTTTGATTATCTCCATGATGAAACCTAAAATGACTCTGTCTTGTTTTCCAGAACAGCTAGGAAACAGGGAACTATGGAGACTGATTCCTTCTCCCTAGCCTTGCAAGAGTGTGACACCCAAGGGAGAGCGTGGGTAGGAGTAGCTTTAATGAGGAAGGAAGAGCAGGCCAATTCCCTTGGCTGTGTGGGAAGAAAGGGAGGCCTGGGCATTGTCTGGGCCGGAGAAGCAGCAGCTTCTGACACTGATAAATGATTCAATTTAAAAAATAAATGAAGAACCTCCAACACCAGGGCTATGTTATTAAACTGTGTGCCCGGACAAGGGACTCTGTAGGCGTGAGTCCTTAGATCTTATCTACAGAAGAGTATTTGTTGACAATCAGACAACTTAATTAGAATAGACTCACTTAGGGGTACCTATGTGGTTCAGTCTGTTAAATGTCCACCTTCAGCTCAGGTCATGATCTCTTGGTTTGTGGATTCGAGCCCCACGTCCAGCTCTCTACTGACAGCTCAGAGCCTAGGGCCTGCTTTGGATTCTGTGTCTCCCTTTCTCTCTGCCCCTCCCTCCCCCTCTCATGCTCTGTCTCTTTCTGTCTCAAAAATAAACAATAAAGAAAAAAAAGAACATAAGACTCACTTGGCCTTATGTTACCTTAAGCCCTGAGAACATGACCACAAGTTAGAACCATAGTTTAATCTTACCTTACAGAGAATGACAAAGAAATAGAAGGGAAAATATACTTATGTAGTTGTAGATTGTGGAATTTTGAATCTGTTTTCCATGTAATGCATAATTCAAGGCTGAATTACTGAAATGTTAATTTTCAGAGGAACATGAAACAAATTTCAGATGCAGTGAAATCTGAGCTTTGCTGTAAGAATTTCTAATTTAAAACATCTTTGTGATTTACATAGGATGACGATGTTAAGGAAATTTTATTTATTTTGTGGGGAAAAACTACTCTGTGGCATCTTATACATGAACGGTTTCTCTCCAGAGCCTTTTACCTTTTTGATTCAGGCAGAATTTTAGATGAAATTCAGTATGGTTATTACCAAATGATTTATGAACTTTAATAATCATGGAGAAAAATTAAGAATTTTAATAATTGGAAAAGAAGAAAGTTATTTAAATCAGCCTTTCAGTTTATTTGCCTAAATGAGCTCATCTGTTTAAGCCATTATTGTATAATTTGAACTTTCTGCCACTCAGATATCGAAAAAATTTCTTCTGGGACTCTTTTATTTCATTTTTGAAAAATGTTTATTGCTTTGGCTGGGTAAATGCAGTCTAGGAGTGAAGGCTGAATTCTTTCATTCTCTCTCTTGTTCTGAAAGAAGAAGCAGTTGTGGGTTTAACCTGATGTGCTTTGTTTCTTAAATATTTGGGAAAAGAATACCTTTCCCTGCTACTTTTTTGCTATTTCCAGATACCCTGCACGGTTGTGTTGTCTCATAACCATCAGTTACTGCAGCAGGCTTTGTATTACCTTCAGAGGGGAAAGCCTTCTGGGTGAGAAATGAGCCTTGCCTTAGCTCAGGGCTTTGCATGCTTGCAGAGAAGGACTCATAGAGCAGAGCTCTAAAGCAGACAGCTGAAAACAGGAGATGTCTGTGGAGTTCTGTGTTTAATCTCTGTAGTTTTTCATTGTACATCATAACAGATTGCTTCGTGTTTACAAAAGAACGGTTTCTTCTCCATTTGCTCCCCTCCAACCTCAGTAAGTTGATGTTCTAGAGATAGGTTCTAGGTTTATTTTGTGGCTCTTTGTGCCCCCAGCAAACCAGTAAGTACCCCCAAGGTATATACTTACTCATTTAGAAAAACATGGCCATAGGGGATTCAGAGCCTCCTAATGGCAGCTTTTAGTGCTGTAGGCTTTAGATTGATCTGGGTCTGGATCTGTCCAGGTTAATCACATGTCTGGTTTTGGATATTCTCTCTAAATTATCTGCCATCTTAGGACACATGATTCTGGGCCTTGCTGTTCTCTCTTAGTACTATCCACTTCTTTGTATCACTTGACCAGCACTTTGTTCTTCCATTTGCTAAGCCGTCCACTTTGTCCTTAAGCCTTCCAATAGGATTTACTTTCTGCAGTGTTTCTGTAAATGCCTTCAGTGCTTTTCTTCTAACTCTGTTGGCTTTTTATTTTTTCTGTTAGAGTTCAGCCTTCTCCATCTTTCAGCATTTCCACTGATGGTGGAACCATTTTTCTCAGGCCATTGAGGGCAGGTGATGCTGGGGTAGCAGTACCTAAGTGGTTTCCAGCAACAGAGCTTTGTTTCTCACTCATGAGAATGTGAACGCAGTTGTGCTCCAAGTTCTCTTCACTCTGTGACCCAGTCTGGAGAAGCAGCCCATATCTAGAATGTTACAGGACTTGGGGTAGAGGGGAAAGAAATGGTAGGACTGTGTGATGACTGTGACACTTGCTCAGGAGTGGGACATGCCACTTCAACTCCCAATGAATTGGAACCATGTCTCACAGCCAAGGCCAATGTTGATGGGCTGGATCTGATCAGGTCTGGTAAAGAGGTATAGATTCGGCAGTAATGCAGTCTCCCACAGCCTTATCTTTTCAGCTTATATACTCAAGAATCTGACACAGTGCTTGTCATATAATAGATATTAAGCATGGGAAAGACCTACTTCTTTCTTCCCCAAATTCTTTTTGTGGTGATGTTAGGGATGTTGGCCTATCTGCACCTGTTTCTTCTCTGGATCCTTTTTATCCTCTACAGTTACGCACGTGTTGATTGATCATCAGTATTTTCTATTCATTCTCCTCATCCATTCCCTATAGTTTTCCACTCTATACTTTGATGTTTTGGAAATCCAGAATGGCCTTTTGTTTGTTTGGTTTTGGTTTTGTTTTTGTTTTTATCTAGCTTATGACAGTTTGCTTTCAGATGATGTTTCTTAGTGGTTCAACCAGAGAAGGGAAACAGAGTTTTGATTTTAAACCATGTTGAGACACCAGGCATACTATACCATACAGGAAAGTATTCTCATTCAGAAGCCCTTCTTGTATCCAGCCATTGTCTTAAACACTCCTTTTCAGAGTTTCTTTGTATTGATTACTATCTATCTTTAAATGTAATGGCCATTTTGTCTTTACTTTGTACTCCCAAATACTTTGAATGGTTATTGCAGAGCTAAATGTAACCTGCTTTGCAATGCAATTTTTATTTCAATACTTTGGTTTCTCCACTAGATTGCAAGTTATTGAAGGACATTAGGTTTTTTCCCTTCGTACTTCTTCCCCCACATTTTGTGGGGTTTTTTTTGTTTTTTTTTTGCTAAACGCTAACACATGCTTGCTGAATTGAATGTGACTATGATAGTTGCTATATTTTTAACTATCAAGTTAGACTTAAAATGTGGTTGCTGTTTTATTAATTATCAAGGTGGAGTCATTCTGTGTGCTAGCTCTTTGCAAGTTGGTTAAGTGATTTTGTGGTTTAAATGCGTATTTAAAATTTTTTTTAATGTTTGTTTATTTTTGAGAGAGAGAGACAGAGTGCTAGCAGGGGAGGGGCAGAGAGAGAGGGAGACACAGAATCTGAAACAGGCTCCAGGTTCTGAGCTGTCAGCACATACCCTGACGTGGGGCTCAACTCGGGTATGGCAAGATCATGACTTGAGCCAAAGTCAGACATTCAACCTACTGAGCCACCCAGGTGCCCCGGTTTAAATGCATATTTTAAAAATATTTTCAATTGCAGTGACCTAGCATCTCCCTATTATGAGCTCACTGGATTTCGTTGCTACTGCCAGCAAGGGTGACTGTTTGTGTGAGGGCTTTCACCTGCACCACGCCCACTACCCCCAACAAGGAACAGCCCTCAGCTAACAACTGATGGGAGTTGGTGGTTGAATGTCCCACTTCCCTTGCTCCCCAGTTAGGATATCTAAGGGTTGTTTGACACTTCCTCTCAGAGCTCCTGGGGGCACTGAGGCTGGGATGCCCACTGTGGTAACTGCTTGATCGTGCACCCTGTGTTGGCTCTCCTCCTTCTTGCCTCATTTCTCCACTCCTTGCAATGTCATCCTAGTCTCAAGAGTTGCTAAGCCTAATCCAAACCAAAACAAAGATATTCATATATATATTAAAATATGAAATCCAAACCAAAACAAATATATATATATAAAATATATTCATATGTATATTAAAATTTATTATTTCAGAGTTTCTCTATTTTGGTAATGTCCAATAAGAATATAATGCAAACCACACAGGTAATTAAAAATTTTCTAGTGGCCACATCTTAAAAGTGAAAAGAAAGAGTGAAATTAATTTTAATAATACAGTTTATTGGGGCATCAGGGTGCCTCAGTCAGTTGAGCATCCGATTCTTGGTTTCAGCTCAGGTCATGATCCCGGAGAAGTGGAATCGAGCCCCGTGTTGCTTATGACTCTCTCTCTCTCTCTCTTCTTCTGCCCTTCTCCCCTGTTCGAGCTCCCTCTCCCTCTCACTCTCGCTCTCTCTCAAAATAAAAAAAATACAGTTTATTTAACTCAGTATATTCAAAATATTACCAGTTTAACATGTAATTGGCATAAAACATATCCATTTGATTTTTTTGAAGGAAGTCTCTGAAATCTGGTGTTTTACACTTACAGCACATTTCTGTTTGGACCAGCCACATAGCAAGCAGTCGCCACATGTACCTAATAGCTACTATATTGAACAGTGGTGATCAGTCTCCTATTGTTGTATTCCATGCATCAAAATTTAAGGACTTGCTAGTTCTTGAATAGACAGGAGGCTGTCTGGTGGGTACAGTTTCCTTTCTCAGCAAAATCTCCCTTGCCATTTCCTTTCCTTTTAAGCTGAATAAAATCCCTATAAATATCAACACTGACAGGCACCTTGTTTAGTCTGCATGTGTACATATTTATGCTCTTTCAAGAATGAGCCTCTGGTAATAATAAACCCTGAGACTTATTGCCTCTCACATGTTTCCATGCAAACTGTAGACAAGATGCTTAGCCTCTCTGTGTTTGTATCTTTTTCAGGCAGAGGGTACCAGGCTTCAGCGAGAACTTCGAGGATATTTAGCAGCTATCAAAGGTAAATGTGTGTGAGTTGTTTACTGCATGTCCCCAAGCCCAGATTGTTCTTGACATTCACGAGTGGCAGGATTCAGTGTTAATTACAAAGCCAGTTGGCTTTCTGGCAAGATGGGTACTTGAGCACAGGTGTTCATTCCACCCACTCCCCAAATCCCATTGAAATGGTAATCAGAATATACGAGAAAAAAAAAAAGATGTCTGCTGTGATGCTAGAAAGGAGGAAAAAGTGCCTCCCACACCAGAGATTTCTAGGAAGCATTGTGAGATAGCGTGGGCCTGAGGCCTCGTTTAAGAGAAGGTGCAGCTGGTTATATCCCAAGGGAGGGCATGTCCCAAGAGGAGCACATTCACTGACTCACTTACACCCTCCAGCTGGAAGGGGTAAGGGGTGGTGGCAGACGGAGGGATATCAGAAATCAGGGCCCTGGACCACCTGTGGCTTGTGGGGACCTGCGGCACTTGCAGCCCTGCCACCATGCGGAGACGGAGAGGCCGTGATGTTGGTTTCTGGTCTCACCCATGCAAGGCAAAGGTATGAGGGGGGTGGTGGAGGAAGAGGGCGGCAGGGAGGTGTGCTCTGTCCCTGCCTGCTCCACGTCACCGAGCTGCCTGAGTCCGATCAGGTGCGTCTGTCGATGTGATGGATCACAGGGCAGACTTCGAGATTAGTGGGGGAGAACGGATCGATCATCTGCCAGGGGTCTTGGATGAACTGGCTAAACTCTCAGAACAAAGTAAGATTCACACTCACAGCCTCACACTCTACTCCGTCGTTCTCACCTGCAGATCTAGTAAGGAGTTAAATATGTATACGAGGAGATGTTCTAAAGGACTAGAATAAAATAGTCCCTAGTCTTGGGTGACAAGGTCTTTACAAGGGTAACCCAAAACACAGAAACCATAAAGGGAATGGTTGAGAGATTTGACCTCACGAATATGTCAGACTTCCATATCCGCTTAAAAAATTATTTTGACAATATATTTAATGAAAGTGAACCAAAGTATTAAGAGCTCGGTAGGTAAATTACATGATTGTCAGCTGATTAAAAGAAAAAAATAGGTAGAACATATGAAGAGAAAATTAGCCAGAGAAGAACTGGTAGGTGGGTAATAAGTGTGAAAAAAGCGTTTATCCTCATGGATGGATAATCAAAGAATATTAAATGAAATCAGAAGGGGGGATGCTACCATTTTTCCTCCAAATGTTCAAAGACATTGAAATACAAAAGGACAGCATAATATATAGCATTGGAAAAGCTGTGGGGAGCAGCCTCCTTGTATATGCTTCTAGTAGGACAGCGTTTCTGGACAACAATCTGGCAAAAGCCTCAGCATGTGTATTGGGGGTGGGGTGGGGAGGACATGCCTTTTGTCACAGCGGTTCTGGTTGCAAGGATTTATTCTACCAGCTTCATTGTAGATGTGTGAAATTGATTACAAAGAGAGTGGTAAGTAATCAAATGATAATATTAACTGTCTTAACTAACAATTAGTCATAATAATTAGTGAAATTGATTTTTTGGTAAAGTTTACATACTTATTTGGGAGGAGGCAGAGGGAGATGGGGAGAGAGAATCCCAAGCAGGCTCTGTGTGGTCAGCAAAGCAGGATGGGTACTTGATGTCTCACAACCGTGAGACTGTGACCTGAGCCCAACAAATCAAGAGTTGGACACTTAACCTACTAAGCCACCCAGGCACCCCATGAAATTGATTTGTAAAACTAAAATGTATTTAAGCTTTTATAGGCTGGGCATATACTTTTAATTCTCATGACAACTCTGAGGCAGGTACTTGAATCACCATCAAGTTACGGATAAGAAAAGAGAGGATCAGAGAGGTTAAATAGCTCATCCAAGGTCACGAGCTGGTACACAACAGGGCCAAGATACGTTCTCTGGTCCACATGTCTCCTAAGGCATTGCCTTTTTTTTTTTAATTGAAATATAACTAACGGGTGCCTGGGTGGCTCAGTCAGTTAAGCGACTGACATCGGCTCAGGTCATCTCACGGTTCATGGGTTCAAGCCCCGCATCAGGCTCTGTGCTGACAGCTCAGAGCCTGGAGCCTGCTTCGGATTCTGTGTCTCCCTCTCTCTCTGACCCTCCCCTGCTTGCGCTGCCTCTCTCTCCCTCAGAAATAAATTAAAAAAGAAAAAAAAACAGACATTAAAAAAAGTAAAAAAAACCCTAACATACAGTGTCATTAGTTTCAGTTATACAATATAATGATTCAGCAATTATTGGGGCACCTGGGTGGCTCAGTTGGTTAAGTGGCCAACTTTGGCTCAGGTCATGATCTCACTGTGAGTTCGAGCCCCGCGTCGGGCTCTGTGCTGACAGCTCAGAGCCTGGAGCTGCTTCCGATTCTGTGTCTCCCTCTCTCTCTGCCCCTCCCCCACTTGTCCTCTATCTATCTCTCAAAAATAATAAACATTAAAAAAATTTAACAGTTCTGGATATTTTTCAGTTTTCATCATGACAAATGCACTCTTTTTTTAATGTTTATTTATTTTTGAGAGAGAGAGACAGAGTGCAAGTAGGGAGGGGCAGAGAGAGGAGATACAAAATCTGAACGGGCTCTGGGCTCTGCGCTGACAGCTCAGAGCCCGACGTGGGGCTCGAACTCACAGACCACAAGGTCATGACCTGAGCCGAAGTCGACCGCTTAACAAACTGAGCCCCCCACGTGCCCCATGTTAAGTGTACTCTTAATCCCCCACCTGCTTCCCCCACCCTCCCATCCACCTCCCCTCTGGCAGCCACCAGTTTATTCTCTGTAGTTAAGAGTCTGGGTTTTTTTGGTGTCTTTTTTTCTTTTGTCTGTTCATGTGTTTGGTATCTTCAATTCCACAGATAAGTGAAATAATATGGCTTTCTCTGACTGACTGATTTCACTCACTACCCTCTAGGTCCATCCATGTTGTAGCCTTGCTTTTTTTTTTTTTACCCACTGTCCTATCCAGCCTTTGGACTATACGACTGTTGGCAGGGCATTGGTTTTACAAATTAGAGTTCATCTTTCCAGCGGATAATGGTAACTTACTGTACTGTGACTATGGAATGAACACTTCCATCTGCTAGGCTGTGTGCTAAGCACAGGCATATTACCTCTTCATAGCCAGCCAACACAGCTATATGATAAAAGACAGCCTAGCCTACATTTTGAAAGAAGTAAGGCTCAGAGAACTTTCACAGATCTATAGAGCTCATCATCAACTCTTCGAAAAAAATTAACCCTAAGTATTTTAACAATTCGATCAGAAAATAGAAAGCACTCTAGGTATTTCTTTTACTGTTGGACACAAGCTGTCATATATTATTTCAAGCACAGGGTTTTCTTTATGTTGGATGATTTTTTTTTTTTAACGTGGATAAATGTGTTGAATGAAGGCATGAATTCCATCTCCTTCCCAAGTCTCTATATTTTGGTCAGTGTTACTTCCTGAATAGGAAGATCACTGTTTTAAACACTAAAGACTCGAAGAATTCTTTTCCTTAACGTGGTCTAGGACAGTGCACTGAGTGAGGTCAGCTCCAGAGAGACATTGGCGCAGCGTCAAAGCAGCCGCCTCAACATTGCAGATTGTGTTCTGCTTCTTCTTCTAATGGTCACATCCCCACGCGAAGGGGAGAGCACCTCACAGCAGCTTTTCCCCAACATGTTTTGTTAACAAATGGTGCCATTTATGGCCTCCATAAAAGAGGCCTATGTTTACATAACTTTGGTCAAGGCTGGTTGGAATGAATTTTCAAACAGGCTATTACATAGCATATTACTATAGGGCCCTTAATATGTTAATATTATCTCCAGAAGCTCTGCGGGCGAGCGGCATTTCACCAGGCACTCATTCGACTGTAGAATGTTTTTCTCAAAGCCTTAGAAACAATTAGTGTCCCTTGGAGCACATTTTGGTTTTGGGAACACACAGAAAGACAAGGGGTAGGCATTAAATGAGTCATAATTTGGGTTTTCTAAGGGCTTTCGTGGCCAATTGTTCTGGCTCTCACAACAAAAGAACACTGTCCAACTAATCGTGCTGTAACGCAAGCAGCATTGCTTGCAGGGAGTGATGACCCCTGCGTCTGGGCCCAGGGACTTTGGTGGGAACATCACCAAGCTCTCAGCTGCCATGGGTTCCTCGTCCGTAAGGTGCTCCCGTTCCTCTCAGAAGCCTCCACATCCCTATGACGAGGACGCTGGGAAATTGGGTCACTCTCAGCACACGTCACATTGAGTCCCATTTATGGCCTCAACGCTATTCTAGGAGCAGAGATGCAGAGATGAACAAGACACAGTACCTACTTAGAGCTGGCAGCAGAGATGGGAAGAAAGTTAAAAGGGCCAAATATCCGTAGTAATACATACTTTAACAGAAGTGCGTGCATCCCAACAGAGGACAGACTCCCACCTGAGGGACAGGATCCAAGGACTTAGACTTAAATGGACCCAGGAAGGGAGTGAAGTAGTCATCAGGCGATGAGATATGCCGGAGACTAAGGTTGATGTTGGAAGGACTTTCCAGGGGGGAGAAACAGTATGTACAGGGGCCAAGGAGACAGAAAGAAGCATGGGCTCTTTAGGGAACAAATAGATCATTGAAGGGTAAGCAAGAGTCTGAGATGGATGAGACATGGAAAAGTACGCAGTTGTTTATATAGACAAATGATTATGTATCATATCATATTGGGGTTTTATGCTCTCAGTGGGTAAGAGACTCATTACATTATTGTAGGCAAGGGAATGAGTCATATGATCAGAATAGCATTTTAGAAAAATAGTTATTGTGGTTTTGTGGGATTTAAACTAGAGGAGGATGACGCTGCAAGGAGACTTCTAAGAAGTCTCCTCCAGTATTTAACAATAATGATGGTGACAGCTAACATTTATTGAGCATTTCTGTGCTAGGCACTGACATAAGCTTTTGCTGTCTCATTTCATATAATTTTTACTATGGCTGACGGCACGTATTTTAAAATAACGTGCACTGTGGAAAACTGAGGTCCAGCATGGCTAGATAATTTGCCTGAGGTCACACAGATGATGTGTGTTGGAACCAAGGTTTTTAACAATGGCTGACTGATTGAGAATAATTTTAATTATTATGCCATAATGCCTTCAGACATATTTTTCATAACGATGGCTGATGTTTGAATGTTCCCTCTGGCTAAGTACTTCACTCCGTTGTTCCCATGGATTCTTTCATCTAAACTACATGATTGATGATGGGTGTCCAGTCCAATCGAGGGCAGTGACAGGGGACATGGAAGCAAAGGGTTTCCCGTGAGATTCAGGCTGAGTTGGTGCAGCCACTTCAGGAGGATGAATCTGGGATGACTCCCGGCTTTCTAACTGGGACAACAGGGTGACATTCAGGAGGATTGGCTAAAGGAGTAGGAACGGGTTTCGACAGGAAGTTCTGAGTTGGTTTGGGGCACGTGCAGTGTCAGTAGCACATCCATGGGGAGATGTCCAGCAAGGACTTGGAGTTGGCAGTCACTGCCCTGTGGGTGACAGTGGAGGTCAGACACAGGAGTGATGAAGACACCAGGTCTTCCTCCACATGGAGGATGGCCCAGCTGCCATAATCGGTGTGTAGGCATGACCCAGCGGTAGGCTTGACTGTCAGTGATCTATCTCACAATCTGCCTTCCCTCCTGCGCCCCCGACTCTTGCTTCTATATTCGCTCTCCTTCTTCAGCCCCTGGGAGAAAGACTTCCTCTCCTGTTTTCCTCGGAGCCAGCTTCTGGCTTCTTCAACAGCTCTCTTCTAAGTAATAGGCCGAGCTGCCAGATACTTAGAATAGTTTAGATACTCTTGTAATGGTTTATAGCTGCTGCTGGTTATTGTCATAATGTGTTTCAGCTGATGTTATTTCTAACTAAACCATACACCCTCGGGCTGTACAAAGAGGACTCTTGTAGCAGCGTAATCTCTGCATCCAATCTCAGAGGGTGATAATAGATGCTCACAAATTTGGTTGCAAAGGGAAGGAGAGAGGATGTTGCAGTAAATGCCTTGGAGAAAGTCCAAAATTTTAAAGCAAGGGAAGTGGTTCCTACCCAGTAGGAACAGAATAACTCTGTGTATGTTGGGTGCCAGTCTTACAGTTTTGGAGATCATGAATCTTTTAAGAAAATACTGGATATAGATATTATTAAATGCCAGAGGTCGCACTTAGCATCTACTCTGCTTTGATGTCACCAAGCTACTTTGAAGGAGACTTGGGTTTTAGCTTTCTTATTTTTCTCTTATGCTCTGTCAGCAGAGTAGATTCTAAATCCCTAAAATCTCTGCCATTCTTCATAGCATTCTTTATGTATCCATCCAAGTACTTCCCATGGAGTGTTCTAGAAACAAATTCTATGTCAAAATGGATTCTTTCCAAATCTTCCATCACTACTTATCCACACAGCAATTAGTAGTTATTTTTGGCTGCTAGGAGACACATTTACTGCAACATTGTGCTTTTAGCCTCAATGAGTAAGGTCTTATATAGTTTAATTTTCAGCTTACATTCACAGTTTTATTTTTCACCACAAAGGTTATTGGGGCTACAACCCCATCATTTCTTTTTCTTCCCCTTGAAACCTTGAGAACTTACCTACATAGCTGTTTATAATTTCTGTCAGACTTAAGACAAAGATTTAAGAAAACTTCAGAGAAGCCTTTTGGCATCCGAGTTATAGAGGGTGTCAACTAGTGACTAAATTTTAAAAGGTACATTAAAAAAAATTTTTTTTAACATTTATTCACCTTTGAGAGACAGAGCGCAAGCAAGGGAGGGGTAAAGAGAGAGGGGGACACAGAATCTGGAGCAGGCTTCAGGCTCTGAGCTGTCAGCACAGAGCCCAATGCGGGGCTCGAACCCACGAACTGTGAGATTATGACTTGAGCCAAAGTTGGACGCTTAACCGACTGAGCCACCCAGGCGCCCCAAGGGGTACATTTCTTAGCAGAGGCTTGCTTGTACTTGGGGAGGAGGGAACGTGGACGCTGGAGATGCTCTCACACCTCGTCAGCAGCAGCGGCGGCTACATGAATGAGAAGGAACATTCTCACTGGCTTGCACTCGGAGTGCTATGGGACATGCGCAGCTGTTTGCATTATTTTTTGGCTCTCTCTATACCTACATAACTTCATGGTGTCACTGCTGGGCTTCCTCTTTTGGTTGCCAAGTTTTATCAGCTGGTGTAGGCTATGCAGCATGTTGTACAGGACATCCTTTAGCGTGCTCCGTGATGTACTTTGTGGAGAGGGGGTTGCAGGCTTTCATACTTCATGTCGCCTTGAAATCTTCAAACTTGCCATGTGCAAAGACTGAATCTATTACCTGCAGCTATTATCCCACATTCCCCTGTTATCCGGGGAAGGTGGGTGGGGGCAGTTCTGTAACCTAGAGAGAAAACATACTATGAAATACCATGTTGACTTTTGTACATACGATTCAAGGATATCCTTCTGTCATTTCGGACATCTTTGTTTATTTTGTCCTTTTCTCATGGTTCAACCTGGAATTGACTCCCTGAAATCCAACAAGCATATAGTTGAGTCTAGATTGTTGCACCTTTCAGTTTCACAGAAAAGTTTCCATTGTGGAGTCATTGGCATTAAGTTTATGGGACAGTTTTCATTTTTTTTTTTTTTTTACATATAAAAATTTTTAAATGTTTATTTGAGAGAGGGACAGAGCACAAGTCGGGGAGGGCAGAGAGAGAGGGAGACACAGAACACGAAGCAGGCTCCAGGCTCTGAGCTGTCAGCATAGAGCCCGATGCGGGGCTCGAACTCATGAACTGCAAGATCATCACCTGAGCCGAAGTCGGACACTTAACCGACTGAACCACCCAGGTGCCCCTAGAGATGCTTTTCATGTCTAATGATTGCACTCTGACTTTCCTCTTTTCTCACCGTAGCCAGCTCTTTTTCATATCCCCTCGTGACAAAGGCCAAGACGCCAACCAGGCCAGGTCTTAGCATCGAGCTGGTAGGGAGGGCTTGGTGCCAGAGGGGACGCTTCTTCAGCCAAAGAATGCACTTTGGACTGTTCTGGGCCCTGTGCTGTATCTACACAGTCCACACTTTACCCTCCATGTTTGATGGAAGAGCAGATTGGAGACTGGAACAGACTTGGTGATACTTTATATCCCTTTATATCTTTCTTATTATTTAACAGCTATATTTTTGCAACACACCAAAGGCATGTCTAATGAATGTTGTGACCGGTAGGCTTAAGAACTCTAAGCCGTCTGAGCATTCTGGTTTAAAACTGTATATGTAGCTTTTAATACCGTTAGAAACACTCTTTGTTTTCCTTTTTTCTTTTGAAAATGTTTAGGCCACTTAAACCACTCTCAGCTGGAAGGCCTTAGAATCCTGTTAATTTTGCTTCAGCCTGCTTCTATAGAAGGCTTTATTTCTTATATTTAAAGTCAGTTAAGATTAATTTTAATTTTGGAACTCTGTAGTTTTAGGGACAAGTATTCTAGGTGTCCTGTGTATTTATGGTTTAGCACCACTTTGTAAGTGACGGTACATGTAATAGAACATGTTACTATTGTTTTCAGAATAGGACATCTTGTGGGTTTTTTTCAAGGCTTGATATCTGTCATTACCATGTAAATAATGGGAAACACAACGTAATTGGGTAAGTAGGAGCCCTCATGGGAAGTTGTGACTACAGACGCAAGTCACAGTCATACCTTCACAGTTTTCCCTTAAATGATTAGTGGGTACTCAGAGTTTTCTTCTCTTAGAAAAGTAGGGGAGGCACGCCTGGGTTGCTCAGTTGGTTGGGTGTCCGACTCTTGATTTTGGCTCAGGTCATGATCTCATGGCTTGTGGGATTGAGCCCTGCATCAGGCTCTCTGCTGAGAACGCAGAGCCTGCTTGGGATTCCCTCTGTTTCTCTCTCTCTCTCTCTCTCTCTCACACAGACACACACACACACACACACACACACACACTCATATACACACACACACTCTCTCTCTCCCTCTCTCAAAATAAATAAATAAATAAATATTAAAAGAAAAGTAGGGGAAAGAGAAATGGATACCTCACCAATTTATATCCAACAAGAGTTGTTTTTCTCCCACACTAGGCATGCAAGAGGCCTCTATGAAGCTCACCGAGTCGCTGCATGAAGTCTATGAGCCTGATTGGTATGGGCGGGAAGATGTGAAGATGGTGGGCGAGGTAAGAGCCGGGATCACAGACCATGCTGCCAAGTCCTGCTCACTCACCCTAGCCCTTGACCCCTGCTACCACTCCACAGCCTTAATCGTGAAGAGGGGGCACCATGTACCCAGAAGACACCGTACAGTCCTGCCATTGAGATCGTCCCATATTCATAGTATTTGGTGAACCGTTATAAACCAGAATAACAATAGTGGTTTTCTGTCCCTGACTACGCACCTTAGCTCATTTTAGCAGCAGAACTGACTCATGGCATGACTTTGTGTACCAACTTCACCCCTGCATTCCCTGCTTTTCCCAACCCTTCTTGAAAGCAAGGTCAGAAGATTCAAAAAGCATCTATTTCGCTTACATATCACTGGCCCATTCGCTGGTCTGAAGAGCCAAAGGACGGATGTGGTCAGCCTGTTAAGAGGAATGTAACTTCCAGAAGCCTTTGTCGCTAGACATGTCTTAACACTTGAAATCCAATTTCTAGCCAAGGGCCATCTGGCTGGCGGGACGTGAGAAAAGTGGGTATTTTCTGCTTTGAGGAAGGAAAATGGGGTGGAGACTGGGAATGATCTATGTGATGTGGGGTGAGCTCTTCAATCTTCTCAGGCTTAGGCTTCCTCATCTGCAAAGTGAGAATAAGAATCGTACCCACAGATAACACATTTAAAGTCTGTGTCATGGACATGATGCTCAGTACGACGTGATTATTACTGGGACTAGCAAACCACCTGTCAGTTCTCTCATGCCCAAGTTCTTTGTTAAAGAGCAGTGTTTGTCATGCCCACCTCACGTGAGCTCATTAATGAACAATCAGGCACAGAAGGGATCCTTGTAAGGGATCCTTCCCAAGGGATGCAGCCACCCCAGCTCGGGAGAAGGTCTGATATGTGATGTGCTGTCTACACGACCTTTGGAAAGATGCGTTAACGGTACAGCTCCAAGCTGCTCCATGAAAACTCTGACATCTCTGCAGTGATTTCCATAATCTTGTTAAAGCTGAGATAGAAACAGAGCTTTAATTAGGAGGAAAGTTCTTATTGGCCCTGTTGCTTCTTCAGAAGACTTTCAGAAAATGAATCTGGCAAAACCAGCCTCCACACACCAGTCTCTAATACAATTATTAAGTAATTCCCTGTCCTCACGTTTCTTCAGTATAAAGGCATGTTCAACATGTTGTTAAGTGCATAACTCATATGGTCAGTTTCTGATGAATGGTATAATTAAAAATTCATCATGAAAGGAAGACTTTTTAAGGGAATAATAGAAACGTGCGTTAATAGCTTTTCAGAACATCGCGTTACATTCTCTGCATAGCAGATGCCACTGTTGACCTTTATCCCTTAAGGAAATGGCTGGAAATTTACCTTGGTCCTTGTGGGTCCTGCCAAGACTTTTGGAAGCTTTAATTGCAGATCCAAATACAGGCTCTTCTGATGGTGAAGGAGCTCAACACCCCGTGTTCAGAGCATCTGCTTACATCAGAAGATGAGCCTTCTGATCTTCTAAATCCTGATACAGAGGATTTAAAGTTTTTGTTTGTTTGTGTGAAATTCTCAGATGGGGATCTGTAACAATTAGGGTGAGTATTTGAAGAGTGAAAAAGAAACAGAAACAGATAAGCTCCCAAAAGTAGTTTTCAAAGGATAGAATATTATCGCTCTCTCCCATAAAGGACGTTACAGGTGAGCAGCCCAGGTATGGGGACCCATGGGACCCATCGTTGCCGTCCTCACTGTCCCTTCCAGGTTCAGTATGACTCTCTGAGCACCGGCCATCAGCTCTCACTTCTGCATTCCAGTTGGGAGAAGGAGGAACCGTGGAAGATAAGCCTCCTTCCTTTTAGGGACACTTCCTGAAATTCACCCCACTGGCCGGACCTTAGTCCCATGGCTGCTCTTAGCTGTGCCGCCGGCTGGAAGATAGTCTGTATCCTCGGTAGCCAATATTGTAAATGGTAACTGGTGTCAAGGTGCCTTCAAATTGTACTGTATTATTAAATAATCCACATTTTTCCTAGCTTCTGCTATCCAGGGAAGACCTATTTATCTAATTTTATCATTTTTAATTTTTTAGAAGTTTGGTGAAAAGGATCCAATTAAACTCATTCAGCAGTAATCTCCTTTTTTCTCTTTTTTCTCCCAGAAATGTGATGTCCTGTGGGAAGACTTCCATCAGAAACTAGTGGATGGGTCCTTGCTGACATTGGATACCTATCTGGGCCAATTTCCTGACATAAAGGTATTTTACTTTGTGTCCGTAATGTGAGAAATTGAATGATTCCATGGACTTACTGAAACACAGGCAAGGGAAGGGCGCCTGGGTGGCTCAGTCAGTTGACTGGCCGACTTCGGCTCAGGTCATGATCTCAACAGTCCGTGGGTTTGAGCCCCACATTGGACTCTGTGCTGACAACTCAGAGCCTGGAGCCTGCTTCAGATTCTGTATCTCCCTCTCTCTCTCTCTGACCCTCCCCCACTTGTACTGTGTGTGTGTGTGTGTGTGTGTGTGTGTGTGTGTCTCTCTTTAAAAATAAATAAACGTTAAGTAAAGTTAAAAAAATAAAAAAGAAACACAGGCAAGGGAGAAGTGGAGTTTGGAGTCCTAAAGCTGACATCAATGATGGTAACTTTTCATTTATTTAAGCATGGAAGTGTTACCCTGTTCCTATCAGTTCTGAAATGAAATACAGCTACAGAAATCACATTTTCCCCTTTGGCAGACTGCTTCAACTTTGATTTCTCTACAGACATCTTTTTAATACTCTAGATATAAAACTGCAAGCCAGGTACCAAAAATTCCAATCTTATTTTATGTTCAAACCTTTTTTATTGGATAGCATTTGATAAGAATTTCCATTAGAATAAATAGCAGTCATAAGGAAAGGAGAAAACTTGATTGCAAACACGAGAGCAAAACTGCGATCTTCCCATGTTTACTGTTCAGAGCACACCTGCGTGTTTTCTCTCTCCTTAAAATTTTCTGCTTCAGATTGAATTGTTGAGGTACAAGCATTTCAAATACATTAGCATCTGGATTTAAAAATACCTTGTCTAAAACATTTATCTTATTTGACACATGGATTCATTGAAAGGGAAATACATAAGCGAAGGATTGAACATCATAGGTTTGGAATTGACTCTGGAGGTAAATATGGCTTTTAAACCTTCAGGGCTGTCTACAGCAAATGGCAGCATTAATAGATCTGCACCCCCACCCCCCACAGTTGTTTTTTCTGCTCAAGGAGGAGTATCAAGTAAGATGACCAGGTACTGCCCTTCCTTTAGGGTGAAAGAGGCCATGAACCTACATCTACCCATCTTCAGTGCCTTAATTGACTTTTTATGTGGATTCCACTTTTACCTGGCCTGCTTTGTAGCCATGGCCATGAACCATAGTGAAGCTTCTCGACTAGAACAGCACTCCTATCAATGATGTTAATTTCCTTTGTCCCACATAAAATGCCTAACAACTAGTTGGCCGACATCCAAAGTGTTATTTTGGGACACAGGGGCACCAGACAAGAACCTCAAGGGGATCAGATGAGGTCCATTAGCCTTGGTGGCCAAATGTCACAGAGAATGAATCCAAATGATGGATTCTCAGTGACGTTATCAGAATAGGCAGAACACTTTATTGAGGCATTGCAGAACTGTATCCTAATTAAAAGGTATAAGTTGGCTTCTTAACGTTTTCTGAGAAATTTAAAAATGAAATTGAAAACATTTTAGAATTCTGTGAGGTTGCAGGCACTAACCTATAGGAAATGTGTTTTGGGATAGCTTCAGATTATTTGGGAGATAATCCCATTTGGTCTTGGGATTTGTAACACTTGTGGAGCAAACAATCTCAGAATCCCTATCATACTTCAGAATATCATTTATTGCAAGGTAATTTAATCTCTGTAAAATCAGTTCCCAGTATATCAGAAGAGGATAAGGGAAAACTTTGACGTCATACTCAAAAATTTCAAAGCAGTTTGTAACTAGTCCAAATTATTCATATAATATACATTCATAGTATGATTGAAGAAAATGAAGGCTGTGACTGCCCAGAGAAGAACACATTTGAAAAGTTGTTGAGTTTCAAGAACAAACACTTGGTATCATCAAAAAAATATGGAGGATCTCAGTAGTTACGGTACTTTCCAGCCGTAGTTATTTGGAAATTGGCCATACTGTCTAGGAGCATATAATTTTATAAGACAAATACACACAGAAGTACCTGCATTGAAACAGATTAAAATAAAATCATTATGAATGATACTGGCTGGTCTTTTCAGTTTGCTCCATGTCCGAAAGATGATTAACTCAATAGAACTTTTAATCAAGCAGTTCTTTTCTTGAGGTCCATGGTTGAGGCCATGCACAAAGATGGTCCTCCAGTGATTGAACCATCTTTACACTAGATATTTAGGAATAATACCATCTATCTGGATGTCTTGAAAATAAGTGAAATATATGCCTTGGTGTTGCCTGCATCATGCATAGAGGCTGAAAAAAATCACTCTTTCTCTTAAGTCACATTTAGAATATCATACCATACACATAGGGTTTCAACCAAGATAGATAATTGTGAAATCGTTTCTTATGACAAAGAGTTGACGAAATAGCATGAAATAGGAAAGGGAACTATTTGGAACTGGAGTGTAGACAGGGTGGCTCTTTCTCAGATTTGAAAGATGGTTTTCTGTGAAGATACACTTAAGTTATTCTCTGTGTCTTTGCTCACGGAATAGAAGGTGGAAGTAGATGTACACTCTGTCACTTTGTCACGTTAGTGCTGAATGATTATGTAATGAATGGGTTATTGAATGAAAGGAGGTTGATGATTAAAAATACGGAGTAGAGAATTTTCAGAGCATGGAATACGATTGACTTCCATTTAAATCAAACAGTCCATGTGTAGTTAAAACGTCAGGCAAATTTCCAAATATTTATTGCGGCGCCCCAGTAAGGGCTATGAAGTACCATTCATG
Source organism: Crocuta crocuta (assembly GCF_008692635.1). Classification (NCBI taxonomy): domain Eukaryota; kingdom Metazoa; phylum Chordata; class Mammalia; order Carnivora; family Hyaenidae; genus Crocuta; species Crocuta crocuta. The sequence continues at coordinate 10,019,984 of NW_027532825.1, forward strand.
AAGGAATGATGTTTGATTTTTCCCACTGTGATTGGCAGGGGACCCAGTGTTATAGTTCTTCTTATGCGGCACTGACATCTGAAATCAATGCTAGAATAAGAGCCAGCTTGTCATCAACACAGGCAGGCTTACAGCTGTGAGCAGTTATTGTAAAATGTAGTTTAGATTCTATCTTGGCAGCCATGTATAAGCACCTAAACATACACTGACAGCAGTGTGCCAAAGTGAATCCAAATTGGGGTTATTACTGAAATTTTAAAAAAGTACAATAAATTAAATTTTTTTACTCTATAAAGTGAGCCTGCAGTGAGAAATCTGAAAAAAATTCAATTGAACCACTGAATTAAGCCATTTGCCATCACATTCGTGAATTTATTTAATTAAATTTACCACTGGATGGTTAAATAAGAATTGTATCATTTTCTATACAAAAGCCAAAGTGAATTAACTCCACCCTTCCTTATGGGATTTGATTCGTTTTTTTTTTTTTTCAAGGTTTTCAAATATCTGATAGGTAAGAAAATAAGATGGGTTTGTATTTCCAGCACAGAAATGAGAGCTGGCCTTCAAAACAGTCACTTCTACCTTGGTAAGCCCTGCTCTGTAATTGAATTGCCAGTTACACAAGAAAATGAGTCACATGACTTATTTCACTTCTTGTTTTTGAGGAAAAAAATATGACCCAGTGTACTCTTCCACCATATTCTCAGGCTTGGAAGTAATTGAATTTTGGCTGTATTCAAAAATCACATTCATTTTCAAAGAATCAAGATTTGCTTCTCGGAAAATACTAAAGAGTGCCCCACCCCAATCCCCACCTACAAATCCACAAAGTGGAGCTTTATCAGAGTTACGGAGAGTCACTCAAGCCCAGTGCTTCAAGGGCTAATGTTCCTTTGAAGGTAATAGATGTTTGCTAAAACTCATGGGCTCTGTCACCTCACAGGCACACTGTGTCCACCAGAGTTCACCAAAGGGCATCACTGCATCCTGCCTAAGCTCGTTTATTTCTTACCTTTAAGCAAATGTGAGTCAGCCATTCCCTTTCACGACTAACACCAGTTGGATGTGGTAGATGTTAGAGGGTAAAGAGATTGGAAGCAGCTAAATGAGAGTAACTGCCCCAACCCGCCTCTCACCCATCCAGATGGGGGTGTAGAGGAATAGCATAGCGTGGTAGTTGAATGATGGGGTCTGTCAGAGAAATAGGGGGCCAGTTAGAAGGAGTACCCACCAAGAATCAGGGGCAGGGCGGGGACTGGGTGAGGCAGGTGAGGGCACCGGGGTTCAAGCTATAAGAAGGCGCTGCTCTGGGTTGCTGACCCTGCACGTACGTGACCCTGAGAGTATGGGCCTTCTTAGAGGCTGTATTCTAGAGGTCTCACGTGCATGTCCGGGCTCCCTGCACTG
>NW_027532825.1:10021520-10096226 GCF_008692635.1 Crocuta crocuta
TTCTTTGCCAGAGGCTTTCTGAGCAGTTCTGGACACATTAGAAGGTAATATCATGCGACTCGAAATTCTCTACGTACAATGGGGATAATCCCTACGTCACCCAGACTGGATGTTGCTGAGGGTCTGTGCATTATGACTGTTTTGTATGCCATAAACATTATTTTATCGTTGTTTCCTTCTTCCTTCCAGGCACAATTTGAGGGTTTTTTTTTTTAAGGATCTTCTCTCGCTGTGGTTCTCAGGTTGGACTAGCTGAGTATAACTGGACTGCTNCTGTGAACATTGGGGTACACGTGCCTCTATGCTCAGGACTCCTGTATCCCTTGGGTCAATTCCTAGCAGAGCTATTGCTGGGTCATAGGGGAGTTCTATTTAAAAAGGGCAGGGGTGCCTGGGTGGCTCAGTTGGTTAAGCATCCAACTCTTGGTTTTGGCTCAGGTCCTGATCTCACGGTTCATGGGTTAGAGCCCTGCATTGGGCTCCACGCTGATAGTGTGGAGCCTGCTCACAATTCTCTCTCTGCCCCTCTCCTCTCTCTCTTTCTCTCTCTCAAAATAAATAAATAAACATAAAAAAATTCTTTAAAAAAGAACAGATGCCTGGGCCTTGCCTCGACTAATTAAATTTGCTTATTATTTTCTTATTTGTCATATGTCTATAACTTTTAGTGGTTGCTCTACAATTTATACCAATTGCTCTACAATTTAACTTTTTCCTGTCTAACTTCAAATACCATCACAGCACTTTTATATAAACAATGTACCTCCAGTTCTTTCCTCCTTTCCTCTATTACCATCAGATGTTTTTCCTTTACAAATGTTAAAAACCCCATGGTACATTTTTCCCATTTCCTTTTTTGTTCTAGATAATCAGTTACTTTTCAAGCAATTAAAAGACCAAAGTCATGTATATTTAACCTGAATTTTGTAATTTCTGGGTTTGTTTTTGTTTTTGTTTTGTTTTGTTTTTGCATAGCTGTACTTCATGTAAAAACTCCCATAATGGCAGTGAATTCTTTCAGCTTTTGTTTGTCTGAAAAAGACTTTATTTCACTTTCACTATTGGAAGGTATTTTTACTGGGAATAAAACTCTGGAGTTGGCAGATTTCTTTTTCTTTTGTTTTCAGTACTTTAAACATGTCATTTCATTGTATTCTCACCTACATAGTTTCTCCAGATTACCTTTCTGTAACCCTTGCCTTGTTCTTTCTGTTTTTCTTTCTTCTTGATTTTAAGCAGTTTGATTATCAAGTGGACGTGTATTGTTTGTTGTTCATCCTTCTTGGGGGTCTGTGAGTTCCTTGGGTCTGTCCTTTTATGTCTTCATTATTACATAAAATTCTCAGGCAGTATCTCCTCAAATATTTCTTCTGACTTGGCTCTCATCTCTTTTTGAAACTCCAGTGATACTGTGTTGGACCATTCAATATCTGGTCTTGTATGCTTGATTCTGTTATGTTTTCAACTTTCAGTTCTCTTTGTATTTTAATGGTAATGATTGCTCTTGATGAATTTTCAAGTTCAATGTTCTTTCTTGGCTAAAGTACAGCAATTGGCCTATCAAAGACACTTTTCCTTTCTTATATCATTTTTTAATTTCTAGCATTTACATTTGATTTTTTAGAAATGTTTTTCCAATGATTTTTAATGTTGATTTCATTTTTGAAAGAGAGAAAGAGACAGAGTCTGAGGGAGACACAGAATCTGAAGCAGGCACCAGGCTCTGAGCTGTAAGCACAGAGCCTGACACAGGGCTCAAACTCACACACCGCGTGATCATGACCTGAGCCAAAGTTGGATGCTTAACCCACTGAGCCAACCAGGCGCCCCTCCATTTGATTTTTATTTACTACTAAAGTTTCCATATTTCTGTAGAAATTATTCTGCTTATGTCTGTTATCTTCCTTTTCCAACCTGATTCTTTAACATCGTTTCTCATAGCTGCTTTAAAATTTCTGTTTGGTATTTCCAACATCTGGGTCATGTCTGAGTCTGGTTAATTGTTTGCTTTGTTGTTGGGAACCGTTTTCTGACCTCATAGGTTGAGTAAGAACTCGTTATGAGGTTAAGGTAAGTTGCAGGGACTCTTACTGTCAGATGGCCACGGATATCCACCCCCACCCAATTATTTCTGCTCGAGTACAGACCCCCAAGTCACCTTGTTAATTCGTTTTAGGAGTGATTCATTCTGGCTTTGATATGCTGATTGCACTTTGTGAAGGAACTTACTAAAGGAACTTCTTTTGTGGTTATGGGAGCAACACTGAGTTCCTGAAAGACCTGTTTTTCTCATTACCTCCCATTAAGCAATGATGAGAGTAACTTTTGCCTTCACTATGCCTATGCCACCTCTGGGCTGTTCCCCATCCTTCTGCATATCAATGTTCTTGGAGAATCTTTACTGATCAAGGGATTTATCATCAGAATGCTGCTTTTGTGCTGTTCCCCAAACACTAAATCATAAAATAAAGTTGAGTCTCAGACAGTGCGGGGAGGCCTGGCTGGTGACCAGAAAGAACCTCGCGTCTCTTTCATCCCCCACTCACCAACACCGCCCATCCTTCATCCTTCAGGAACCCCCACCCCCGCCCCGGACCCGGCAGGAGCTGGACTCAGGCGCTTTATCTTTTCTCATGGAGGTGTGTGTGTGTGTGTGTGTGTGTGTGTGTGTGTGTGATAATTTTAGATTGAATCCCAGGCATCATCTTATAGAATAGTAAAGACTGAAGTAGTATTAATGCCTGGAAATGGGCCTATTTTTTTTTTCAATCAGGCCAGGAGTGTGGGGATGCAAATCAATCTCATCATGAATTGAAGTGAATTTGGGTGAGTTAGTACTATTGTTACTTTTAGTGCACTGCGGCTTTCACCTTCCTCTAGAATTGGGCTGCTAATGCCTTGTGCTGATCTCTTAACACATAGGATAGGCCCATGGATGCCAGATAATTTTCCTGAGTGTCCTTGTTCCCCATCATATTTTGGTTCCTTGTATGCTTGTATTTCAGAAGGGGCCTCTCCATACACACTTGCCCTCCCACCAGTAGTAGGGAGTTATTGGTTGGTGTTGAGTGTTGGATTCATCATGGGGGCAAGGCTGTTTCCAGGTATAATCTCTTGGCCTGTCTGAAGCAAAGTCAGCCTCATATCTGTGGTTGGTTTTGATCAGGAGTTTCCTGCCCCTGCCCGAGTGGGAACAGACCTCTGCTTCTTAAAGGAGTCAGAATGTGGGTCCAAGAAGGTTTATGTCCCTTCCCCAATGAGTAGGGATTTTTACATTTACCCTTCCTCATGGAACAATGTTCTTTGCATGTAGAGCAAGAGCCAGAGGGGCCTCTCTCTCTCTGGGCCAGATTGGTTTTGCCTCTGCTCTTCCCCACCACGCAGTGAGGGGATCTTTGTGAGTAGGAGGATTTCTTGCTTCCTCCTTAAGCTACTTACAGCTTTTTCCTTATAGGAGAAAAAGGTCCATCGACATGGGCGTGGTTTGGTGCCCACCACGTAGCAGCCGTAGCTCACCGCATTCTCACCTGCACCGCAAGGCAGTGTATTGTTCCCAGACTTTCTCAGAGCACCCAGTGGAGGCCAAAGGAAAGAGCTTACCCCTCAGTGCAATTTGCCCTCATGTCTTGGCCACCCAGCTTTCCAAAGTGATACCTTAACCCACACTAGGCCTTTAACGGTTTGTTAAAATCTTAGCTGACCTCTTCATGTCCGCTTGTATGGTGGCTACAGCTGCCGTCTGCCACAAATGGGCTCTTGTCTTGTCTCTCCTAGGATGGATTTGTCCCTCTTCCTGAATAAAATAATTCAGATTACTTTGTTGCCTTGTGACCTAAGGTTTCCAATAGAATCAGTAAGAGTTACCCTTTTATATTATCCACATTTTTTCTAGTTGGTGTGAGAGTGACATTCGTGGCATTGTCTGTACCCTAAATGGAAGTGTAGTTTCTAGGAATCAATATATTTTTAAAGCTCCTCGGGTGATTCTAATCAATGGAAGGATTGGGGAACACTTCTAGGAAAAAGGATTTTTTAGGAAATAAATCTGTTTTATAGAATTGCTGTTGGTGTGAGTGTTATTAGAATTGTAAAACCAGGGACCTGGGTAGCTCAGTTGGTTAAACGTCTGATTTTGGCTCACGTTATGATCTTGTGGCTCTCATGAGTTCGAGCCCTGTGTCGGGCTCTGTGCTGACAGCTCAGAGCCTGGAGCCTGCTTCGGATTCTGTGTCTCCCCACACCTCTCTCTGCCTGCCTCTCCCTTGCCTGTACTCTCTCTTGCTCAAAAAGAAATAAGCATTAAAAAAAAAACAAAAAAGAATTGGGGCTCCTGGGTGGCTTAGTCGGTTAAGCGTCCGACTTTCGCTTAGGTCATGATCTCGCGGTTTGTGGGTTCGAGCCCCGCGTCGGGCTCTGTGCTGACTGCCAGCTCAGAGCCTGGAGCCTGTTTCAGTCTGTGACTCCCTCTGTCTCTGACCCTCCCCTGCTCACGCTGTCTCTCTCTCTCTCTCTCCTAGAAATAAATAAAACATTTGAAAGAAAGAAAGAAAGAAAGAAAGAAAGAAAGAAAGAAAGAAAGAAAGAAAGAAAGAAAGAATTGTAAAACCAAATGCTAATATAGTTTTCCATGATCTTCAAAGTGGAACACTTCAAGATTTAGAGGAGAGGCTATAAGACAGTATAGGTTTATTGCTCCCCTCAACTAGTTCTGGAATTTTTCTCATTTTTGACTGCACATTCTACCCTCAACTGACCAGCTTTATTATTATCAAATGGGAAAATATTAACCTAATGGTTTTTACATAAATGGTTTTACATAAAGAATTGGAGGTGTATTTTGGAGAATTTCCAGATATCATCTATCTGCTGAAACTCTGGCTCACTTCAGTCTCTAATCAAGATACTTAGTTACTCTGGACAAAGAAGTCAAAAAGAGACTCTGACCATGACTTTTCCTTAGTTGTATGTATTTCCTTTTTGGCAGAATCGCATCGCAAAACGCAGCAGGAAGCTGGTGGACTATGACAGCGCTCGGCACCATCTAGAAGCTTTGCAGAGCTCCAAGAGGAAGGATGAAAGTCGAATCTCTAAGGTGAGGATTGATCCCACTGGTGACACCAACTCTGTGTATTCTGTGACTTCTGACAGTTTTTCTTTTTAAAATTGAATACAAGCAGATTGGGAGGAGTGAAGATGGTGGAAGAATAGGGGGACCCAAACTTGTCTCGTCCCGCAAATGCGGCTAGATAAATATTTTGAACACCCAAGAAATCGGTCTGAGAGCTGAGAGGGTAAAATTAAATACAAGCATACCTCAGAGATATTGTGGGTTTAGTTCCCAACCACTGCAGTAAAGCAAATACTGCAGGAAAGCAATCAGATGAATTTTTTAGTTTCCCAGTGCATACAAAGGTTATGTTTACACTATATTATAGTCTGTTAAGTGTGCAATAGCATTATGATTAAAAACACAGTGTGCATATCTTCACTAAAAACATTTTCTTGCTAAAAAATGCTAATCATTACTTGTGCTTTCGGTTATTCATAATCACTGATCTCAAATCACTATAAAAATATAATAATAATGAAAATGTTTACATATTGCAATAATTACCTGAATGTGACACAGAGACATGAAGTGTGCAAATGCTGTTGGAAAAATGGCACCTGTAGACTTGCTTGATGCCAGGTTGCCACAGACCTTCAATTTGCAAAAATGACAGTTACCTGCAAAGCACTGTAAAGCACAAAAAAAAACCCCAAAAAACAAAAAATTTTAAAAAATGAAGTATGCCTGTATTTCCTTTTTAAAGGAGATTGGAATCAGGACAGAATTTCAACTGTATCATGGTACCTATTAAATTAAAAAGAAATTAAAATAAATAAATTAAATAAATTAAAAATAAGGTTTTTCATCTTACTGTAGAGTTCACATGGCTGACAGTGACTCATACGTTCTGATCAAAATAAACCTTGGCCCCCGACAGTACTGCAGGATCAGTGAAAGTCACGTGTTCCCACACTTCCTTCTGTGTTTGTGGTCCATCGATGAAGCTAAAAGGCAGATTCAGATAGAAAACCAAGTTTGAAATTCCACGACATAACCTGTGATTATCAGAGAGCCCAGACATGTGCTGGATTTGTGGAATGGATTCATTTTCTTTGAGAAATCCCATTTTGGTAGCTTTTACTCTGTATGCTTGTTACTTATAGACACCAACTAACTGACACGTGCTAACTACTCCCTTTCCTTCCAGCCTTACCTCCTTCTGTCTGCCTACACACAGCTGTCTGAATAGTCTTTCTGCCTCACATCTCTAGATCTGTTTCCCCAATGCTTGTCTTTTAATGGTTCCCATCGCCTGTAGAGAACAAATCTAAATTCCTTAGCATGCATATGAGCCCCGCACAACTTGGTAATGACTCACCTGTTCGTCCTACTCAACTTGCAAATATTCTTTCCCCTCTGCTTCTTCCATACACACATTGTAAGCTAGAGCCTCCATGACCCACACCTCAGTTCCCAAGCAGCCACGATGCGCAGCTACGATGAGGCACGAACAGCCATGATGAGAGCAGAACTGAGGGGTCTCGGTTCCTACAAGACCCCATAGATGCCAGGCACCATGATCACCCACGTCATCATTTCTTAATACTCACAATACCTGTGAAGGAGGCATTACTGTCTCCCATTTTATCAGTGAAGTATCTGAGGTGAGGAACGTTAAAATGGTCTCCCAAGTTTACACAATTAATAAGCTAGGATTCTAGCTACTAGGGAATGCCACCTTTAGGCACTGTAGCATCTCTCCACCCCCTTCTTTAGCAAGCATTTGCCAGTTCTTCAAGAGTCCATCAGAACATCGCTTTCCCTGTGGAACCTTCTCTGTTTCTATACCACCTTCCCCAACAGCACGCTCTGCAACCTATTGCAGGCTCTATCTTGTATTGTAATTATTTAGACTTCCCAGTAGGCTAGGAGTTTCTCTATGTAGCATCCATGTCCAGTGTCCAGACACAGAGCAGCGGTCCAGACAGTTAGCCCATTCTGTAACATGACTGGATTTGCAGGATTACAAAAGCAGCCATTGTAATCGAGTCAGTTTCTGTGTCTTCATAAGACTCCCCATTTCTTACTGAAAATGATTGTATGGATTATAACCAGACCATTTCTGTCCTTCTCAAAATGTTTCTTGGATGCCATAACGCAATTCCTATTTTATGTTAAATGTTGTTGTTGTTGTACATAGCAGTGGCTTGTGTCTCAATGATCTTTTTTAGTGTAAACCTGTGTCAATGTGTCATTCCTAGGCAGAAGAGGAGTTTCAGAAAGCACAGAAAGTGTTTGAAGAGTTTAATGTCGACTTACAGGAAGAGTTACCATCGTTATGGTCAAGGTAAAGTTTCTGTATGGGGTGTACATGTCCAGTTTAGAAGATCAAGAACAGGATATCCCTTCTCTTATCTTTATTGGTTGTGAAGTTTCAGTGCCTTCCAAGAACAGTGTTCTATATCTGTGCTTTTCAGAATGGTAGCTACTTGCCACACATTGGCTGTTGAACTCCTGGAATATGGCTAGTATGTGGAGGAAGTGAATTTTTTATTTATTTTGTTTTGATTCCTTTCAGTTTGACTAACCACACCAAGCTAGCAGCTGATATATTGATGACACCGTTTTGGACCTTGATGTCTAAAGTGGCATCTCACATCTCCAAAAGAGGCCTTAGGAGAACAGCCCTTAACTTTGAAATTTACAAGGATACCATGTTAGCTCTAGGCAAAACTTCCGTGATCCCGAGGGGTCATCTAGTCTTCGGGCTTTGATGCCAATCCCTGGGCTTTCAGCTCTGACCTTTTTAACCTGATCTTCATTCCCGTTTTAAGCACTAAATATTCTTTTACAGTTACTCTGCATTTCTCATGGCATTAAGTGCATTTTCCATCCTTCTGTCTTATTTTTCCCCCTCAGTGTAGAACCAAGAAGCTGTTGGATACAATGGGGGCTTCTGCCTCTCAATTTCCATCAGCGCTTCTTGCTACCGTGCACATAAACACATTTGCACTTGTGATCCAACATTGCTTTAAGGAAAATCCCCTAGCCCGGTTTCCAACCAGACTGGCATCCTCAAAACCTTCCTATCTAGAAATTCTGGAGCTCCTAGCTATCCCTTAAAACTGTAAGCATTTTGAGGGTCTAGAGTGGAGTTTGCCCATCTTTGTGTTTTCATGGTTTGGGGTTGGTTCATTTTTTGCCAGTAGTAGGCACTCAGTGTTTATTTTTGAAGTACTGAAAGAGCTAGAGGAAGTTTTGGCTCATTTACTCAAAAATCAGCCTGTAGGGCATGAGAACGTCAACGTCTAGCCATAACCCAAGGTTCAACCATGTGTGACATAAACTCATCGCTCCTCTGAATTTACTCATTCTTTCTGCAACTGTGTTCTCCTTTTGGTACTGTCATTGTTGGGCTCCCTGCCTCAAAGCTTTGGAATCATTAACTATGGGAAACCAGAGGACCGTCAGAGGAATCAGTTTATCCCTTGTCTGTGGTCTTCTGGATTGGTCTCTCCCTCTCTATTCTCACTGCCACCACCCATCCCCTCATCCTCCTCCTGTGGCTTATGATGGTGGGCTTGCCCTCACCTTTATGTCTTTGACCTCATCCTGTACACTTCTTCGTTCCACGGCTCTACCTTGACCTCTCTGTGGCCTGCTGAGGAGCCTACTGTGGGTGCCCAAAGAAGCGAGGATTTTGAGCAGCTTGAATTTAAAAAACTTTTAGTGGTATAATTGAGGCAAATATATATTAATAACTTTCATGGAGTCATTCATGCCTATTTAAAATCACAAGCGATAGAGGCACCCATGTGGCTCAGTCAGTTGAATGTCCGACTCTTGATTTTGGCTCAGGTCATGATACTAGGGTTGTGGGACTGAGCCCCATGCTCAGCACAGAGGCTGCTTGAGATGCTCTCTCTCTCCCTCTGCCTCTCTGTCTCTCTCCCCCACTCATGCTCTCATTCTCTCTAAAATAAATCTTTAAAAAATGAAAAATAAGATAAAATCACAAATTATATGAAATTATGGGTTTTTTAAGAAATATGTTTTTGCCCTCTTGTATGTCACGAAATACTTGTATCCAAAACCTTTATGCACATCTTGGGCATCCGTGTCTTGTCCTCATTAAGGGCACTCATCGAGTCACTAGGAAGTAGGTCTCCCCAGCTTGTCGTCTTCCCCAACATCCCAGACGCCAGTTGCCATGTGCATACAATGTAGACAGTCTCCTGTTCATTCCCCTCTGAAGGATTTTTTTGTGATCTCAAATGTCATTACTTACTCAATTGCTTTTAAAAAAAATTTTTTTAGGGGCGCCTGGGTGGCTTAGTCGGTTAAGCGTCCGACTTTCGCTTGGGTCATGATCTCGCGGTTCATGGGTTCGAGCCCTGCGTCGGGCTCTGTGCTGACTGCCAGCTCAGAGCCTGGAGCCTGTTTCAGTCTGTGACTCCCTCTCTCTCTGCCCTCCCCTGCTCACGCTGTCTCTCTCTCTCTCTCCTAGAAATAAATAAAACATTTAAAAAATTAAAAAAAAATTTTTTTAATGTTTATTTATTTTTTTGAGACAGAGGGAGAGAGAGAGAGATTGAGAGAGAGAGAGAGGGAGGGAGGGGCAGAGGAGAGAGAGGGAGACACAGAATCTCAGACAGGCTCCAGGCTCTGAGCTGTCAGCACAGAGCCTGACACGGGGCTCGAGCTCATGAACTGTGGCATCATAACCTGAGCTGAACCCCAGCGCTTAACCAACTGAGCCACCCAGGCGCCACCTACCCCCCCCACTTGCTTTTTAAACTGATCTTTATGAGAGCTTAGGTACTACAACACTCAACACTTCCAATTATGAGATAATACTCCCGGGAAAATTGGCAAAATTGCCCAAAGACAGGCATTCTTTGCCTTAATATGTATTGGGTATGTAACAAATTTTTTTTCCCTAATGTTCTCTATGAGCATCTCAAACTAGCATTGACAGATGTCATTTCAGGCTTATGTGTCTTCACCAAATAATATTTGGTCATTCAAAATAAGTAGTTGTCACAGTATCTTGTAATATGGAAGACTTTATAGGAACTTAAACACAATGGCGCTATTTGAAGGACAAGTTTTGGAGAGAAGCCTTTCCCCTTCTCTGGCCATATACAACATAAATCTTCAGTGCTTTTTATTTTTAAACGTTTGTTCAGTTTTGAGAGAAAGTAGAAGTGGGGGAGGGGCAGCGAAAGAGGGGAACAGAGAATCCGCAGCGGATTCTGTGCTGACAGCAGTGAGCCCAATGCAGGGCTCGAACTCACGAACCGTGAGATCACAACCTGAGCCAAAGTCAGATGCTCAACCAAGCCACCCTCGTGCCCCGCGTCAGTTCTTTTTAATCCACTGTAACTTATTTCCACACTCAAGTGTTTTTCCTTTTTACGTGAGTCAGGTCCCGCCCTTTGATCACATCCTAGCTTGGACCTTTATATATGTTGTGGTTTTTGACTAGACCTACATTATTTAACCACACTAATTGTGTGGACTGTGTTTATATGAGAGGAAAAGAGAGAGGTTGTTTATTTTGAATACTTTCTATTTTCCAGGTACCATTATATTCACTTTACACACATAGTATTTAATGATCACAATTACATATATCCTTATCCGACAAATGAGGAAGCTCAGGACCACACTGGGTGAACACTTTGAGGAAGATTGTTAAGTTTATTGTCAAGTGTGCGTTCTGAAGCTGGCACTTAAAAACAGGCCTGTGGTGTTGCCTGTAAGTCCTGATGGCTGTATTGAGGACTTCTTATTTAAAATGAGACCGTATGCAGACTTTCCTAAATAAAGCTTTCATAATAAAACTTAGTCCATAAAACTGTTTTATTATACGTATGTGCTCTTCCCGGCCATCTTACTCCACCGTGAAGTTGAAGTTAGTACTTTGTGTCTTCCGGGCCTCCCTCCATGGTGAAATGAGTAATGAGAGCGTCACTATTTAAGGAACATGCAGAAGAGACCCTTGCAGACGGCCCTGAGAAGGAATAATCAGAGATGTAGGAGGAGACCCGGGAGAGTAGTATCTTAAAAAGTCAAGAATGGAGAGAGCTTTAAAAATGAAGGAGTGCCAGGAGAATCATTTACGAGACAGAGGTCAGGCAGAGGAGACTAGGGTGCATTTGTCTTGATGACCTCCCAGCTTCTGGCTGATGGTGGGGTCGGAAGCCTGGTGGAGCCATTGGAGGCGCCATGGTTGATGACGTAGAAGCAGTGGCTGTCATCTCTTATTTGAGGACCTTGGCTATGATGGGCCTGAGGGAATAGTGGTAGCAGATGCGGGGGGGTAAGAGGGCAGGGGAAGCCTTCCAAAATAACTGGTATCATTTTGAGGGGCACCTGAGTGGCTCAGTCAGTTAAGCGTTGAACTTTGGCTCAGGTCACGGCCTCATGGTTTGTGGGTTCGAGCCCTGCGTCGGGCTCTGTGCTGACAGTTCACAGCCTGGAGCCTGCTTCTGATTCTGTGTCTCCCTCTCTCTCTGCCTGTATCTCTCTGTCTCTCTCTCTCTTAAAAATAAATAAACATTAAAAAATTAATCTGAAATCACCGGTATCGTCCTGATAGGCTGACCGTGGCAGCCGCACAGGGTGGGGATTTCTGGAGCCAGGAGGGGACGGGGGAATCAGACAAGGTGTTGGCACAGTGACCAGCCAGTGGCGAGAGGTATGCCACGGGGCCCAAGCCTGAGAGGACACCAGCCCTGAAGGAAAGGGGCGCCGGTCTCAGAGAGATTTAAAAAAGTCAGCAGGTGCAGTGGAAGTGAATGAATGAAGGATCTTGTGGTTGAGGAAATGAGGTTAAGGAGCAGGTCCCTGGACTGTCTCATCTCAGTCGTGAGCCATCGACGGCCAGACCCAGGATCTGCGGCAGAATGTGGATAAATAAAGCATGTGAGTTGGGAGGTTGTTTCCTGGTTGGGGAGGCAGACGAGTGTTGAGATCTGCTGTGTGTGTTAGGATCCGGTGAAGGACAGAGAAGGGAATCATGAGATGTGCCCTGTGGACAGTGAGTGGGGCGGGGGCTGGGGGTTGGTAGATGAGCTGTACAGGGTTGCATACGTGGGGCAGGAATCTCAGAGGAGGGTGTGTCAGGGGCCCAGAGGAGCAGGGACGACTTTGCTCTCCCTCTCCATCCTCCTGGTGAGGGCTGACAGCGGATGAGGTTTCTTCCATTGGAGGGGGCTGTGGGGGGGGGGGGACAATGACCCCCCCCCAGCCCCACCCCTGCAGATTTCCCTGAGGGAGGTGCTGAGGGGAGTGTCCTGGCCTGCAAGACTGTGTGATAGCTCAGCTGATAATCCTTTCATATAATGCTTTCCATTGTTTCCAAGAACAAAGAACCTTCTTAATAAAGAAATTAAGTGGGTCTTGACAGCTAACCTGAAGGGGCCTGAGGATGCCTCAGAGGACATGGTAATGTCTCAGAGTCCCTTGTTTAGCAAGAATGTGTGAAACACCTCGCAGACACATAATAGCAGTGCTCTTGGTGGAGGCCTGTTTCACTGCTGGTGACATCAGGTTTTTACCTGAGTGAAATAAACCAAAGACCTCTGTTCTGCTCAGTGTTTAGTATCTACCGTGATGATGTGTCTCCCAATTCACGTATTATTATTTTGATATGAAATAATAATACATAATGATATGTTTGTATCTGTGTGTATATATATATATATATGCATATATATACACATACAGGTGCGTGCGTGTGTGTGTGTGTGTGTGTGTGTATACACAGCTGATACCTGCTTTAACCATTCCCCAGTTGATGGACACTTGGACTGTTTTCCTATCTTGGCCGTCGTGAATAATGCTGTAGTGAACTTGGCAGTGCGCATATCTCTGTTTTCATCTCCTTCAGACGTCTGTCCGGAAGTGGGGTCATGGGGTCGTTTGGTAGTTCTACTTTTACCTTTCTGAGGAGTTTTCCACAGGGGCTGCACCAATTTCCATTCCCACCAACAGTGCACAAGGGGTCCCTTTTCTCCACATCCTCACTAACACTTGTTGTCTGGTCTTGNAAGTGGATGTCAGGGGTTATGAGGTGGGGAGATAGGGAGAGCTTGGTCACAGGGTATACACTCGTAGCTGTGAGTAAGGTCTGAGGATCTAATGTAAAGCATCGCAACTGTAGTTGATAACATTGTATTACAGAATTGAAATTTGCTGAAACTAGAAGTTAAATGTTCACACACACAAGTTAAATTTATGAAGTGATAGCTGTATTTTTAACTAGATGGGGGGAACCATTCACAATTGTGAATCGGTTCACCATAATGCCCACTTTATTTTTTTTTAATGTTTTATTTATTTCCAGGAGAGAGAGAGAGAGACAGTGTGAGCAGGGGAGGGTCAGAGAGAGAGAGGGAGATACAGACTCTGAAACAGGCTCCAGGCTCTGAGCTGGCAGTCAGCACAGAGCCCGATGCGGGGCCCGAACCCACGAACCGTGAGATCATGACCTAAGCGAAAGTCGGACACTTAACCGACTAAGCCACCCAGGCGCCCCCATAATGTCCACTTTAAATATCTCACCATTTTATTTGTCAGTTATACCTCAATAAAGCTGAAAAAAAATGAAGGAAATCCAAATAAACTAGTCTTATAAAATAAAAAGAAAAATGAAATGGAACATGGTAGTAATTTAAGGTACAGGTTAAGACATAGAGAAAGTAAGTCTTACTGGTGAGTTTCACATACTGTTTCATCTCTGAGTCTCTAAATTGGGTTTTTATCTTTTATTTTGTTAAAATTCTAAACCCTAATTAACTGGAGAGTACAGAAATAATGATACTTGTATTTAAGCAGAACTTCTTGTCAAACAGTCTATGCTTTTCTTTTGGCTTTTCCTCCTTTTGGATCCAAGTACAGGTTCTCCAGTTATTGATTGCAAAACCTTGGACAATTAATCTGCCTGTGCCTCGGCTGACCTGGGTATAAAATGAGGCTCGCTACCCTGGGGGGTGGTTACAAGAATTAAGTGAGGGAACATATAAAAGTGCCTATTACATGGCAGCTCTTTCTGTTGCCTTAATGGTGGTGATGGAACATTCATCCACTTCTGCTTATTGGAATCCTGCTCAACACAAGGCACAGCTAAGTAGGAAGCCCCCTTTTATCTGTGCTTTCATGTCATTGTTTAAATAAGAGGGGCCCTCCTGTGTACAGGCCCATTCTTACTCCCCAATAATAAGCTGTCATTTTTTTTAAATTTTTCATGTTTTTATTTATTTTTGAGAGAGAGAGAGAGAGACAGTGTGAGCAGGGGAGGGTCAGAGAGAGAGGGAGACACAGAATCCAAAGCAGGCTCCAGGCTCTGAGCTGTCAGCACAGAGCCCGATGTGGGGCTCAAACCCACCAACCATGTGATCATGACCTGAGTCGAAGTCGGACGCTTAACCGACTGAGCCACCCAGGCACCGCAATAAGTTATTATTAAATAAATTATATATTAAATAGTATACTATTATTATTACAACCCTCCCCCCCATATATGTTTATTCCATATATCCGGCCTGTCTAATGTTTCTGGTATCTAAGTCCTTATTTGGGATTTAGAATCTAATGAACCAGTCAGGATTCTGGAGTGAGAACATCAGTGAAACAAGAACACGAATTAAGTCAAAGTAGTAATTTACTAGATGGGTTCAAAAAATGGAAATAATACAGAGTCCTCATTTAGAGCAAAGGGAGCCCATACAGGAGGTATTGGGCTGAACTCATAGGATTGAGGGGTGGGCTTACCATTAGGGACCTAAAAGTCCCACCCCGTGGCTTTGCTTCACAATGTTGAGGAAAAATAGGCCGAGACCGGAGAAAACTCAAGCAGCGTGCAGAGAACGGGGAGAGCACAGCTTTATTATGCCAGCAGGCTCAGTGAGATTGTTCCCCAAAGACTGAGCCCTGAACAAAGGTAGTAGTTTGCTTATAAATTTAAAAGAAGCCCACCCATGCTGGCAGAGGCGTTTAAAGCTGATTGAGTGTATAGGGGTAGGGTGGCTTTGGATCATTGCTACTCAGAAGTAGAGAAAGGAAGTGAGATTGGATGTATAGGGTTAGGGTGACTTGGGGTCATCGCTGTGCAGAGGTAGGGAAAGCAAGTGGGTGTGGGGAGCACCTGGCCTGGGCAGTTTGGGCAGTTTGCCGTTATGACCTATATGACCTCAAGGAGTTTTCCTGTATTTTCTCCATTAACAAGCCCGTTTGGGATACTGTGAATGGACAGCTTGTGTCTTTATTTGCTTCCTCTTATTTTTGCTGAGGGATTATAATTAACTGGTAGGTTTTCTATTTCCCCCTGTCGAACACATTTTAGAATCCAAACATATGGTACCAAGACGATACTACATATATGTCATTACATTAAATGATAAAAATTAATGATAAACTTCTCTATCTCCAGCCCTTACGAGACACACATCTAAAATACAAGCAGACTCTCAGGGAAGTTGTTCAAAAAGCGTTCTGTCTGCACCAGCAACGTCAATGTCACATAGAACCTGTTAGAAATCCCAAATCCTGGGGCCCCTGGGTGTCTCGGTCAGTTAAGCGTCTGACTTCACTTAGGCCTTGATCTCACGGTTTGTGGGTTTGAGCCCCATATTGGGATCTATGCTGACAGCACAGAGCCTGGAGCCTGCTTCAGATTCTGTGTCTCTGTCTCTCTCTGCCCCTCCCCTGCTTACTCCCTGCCTCTCTCAAAAAGAAATAAACTTTAAAAAAAATGCAAATCCTCCATCCCTACCTGAGACCTGCAGAATCAGAACACTCTCCTGGTTTTCCCCAGTGTGAGAGCCACCATCTCTTCCCACCTGCTGCCTTAGGAAAGTGCTGTAGGCCAGCAGTCGCGGCCCAGCATTATTCAAAATTATATAAAGGACGGGCATCTGGGTGGCTTAGTCGGTTGAGCATCCAACTTCAGCTCAGGTCATGATCCCACAATTTGTGAGTTCGAGCTGCACATCGGGCTCTGTGCTGACAGCTCAGAGCCTGGACCCTGCTTAGGATTCTGTGTCCCCTTCTCTCTCTCTGCCCTTTCCCTGCTCATGATGTCTCTCTGGCTCTCAAAAATAAATAAAAGCATAAAAAAATTATATAAAGGAAACCTGTTCCTATTGCATTTCGTTGCCATTAAAAATGCAGTCTTGCTGGGGCGCCTGGGTGGCTCAGTTGGTTGGACGGCCGACTTCGGCTCAGGTCATGATCTCGCGGTTCGTGGGTCGAGCCCCGCGTCGGGCTCTGTGCTGACTGCCAGCTCGGAGCCTGGAGCCTGTTTCAGATTCTGTGTCTCCTCCCTCTCTCTCTGGCCCTCCCCTGCTCCTGCTGTCTCTCTCTCTCTCTCAGAAATCAATAAAACGTTAAAAAAAATTTTTAAAAATGCAGTCTTGCTGACCAGGCTTTCCCTATCCTTCTTTCTTCCTTGTGTCTCCACGTGGCAGACGCGTTGGGTTCTACGTCAACACTTTCAAGAATGTTTCCAGCCTCGAGGCCAAGTTCCATAAGGAAATAGCGGTGGTAAGTAAGGATGATGATTTTTCCTTATGGGACATAAAATAAGTGAACATTTTTTTTTCCCAAAAGCAAATGAAATGGCGTAGCATCGTCGCTTACCCGCGAGCTTGTTTTCGTGGCGTGTGATTACAGTCGGTGGTGTTTCTCCCGTATTCTTCCTTGCCCTCAGGAGGCCTGGCCTCTGTGCATTCCTCTTCCAGAATGCTCTTTCTCCGTGTCCCAGTCTCACAGTCTTGTTTTGTTTGGTTTTGTTTCCAGTCGGCTTTAAAAGGTGGCGTTTAAAAGTGATACTTCTTGAGGCTGAGGAAAAATCGGTGTCCGAACATTCAGTCCGTAGACACTCCTGTCGTCAACTACTACTTAGTCGTCAAGTACTCTTAGTTCAGCAGCGTGGCTGTTCGACTCTATCTGTAGTAGAGTTGGTGGAAACAATAAGTGTTTGTTTTCCGTTCTGTACTCTGGTTAAGAAATGTATTTTGGTTTTTTTTTTTTTTTAATATTTTATTTATTTCTAGGAGAGAGAGAGAGAGGCAGCGTGAGCAGGGGAGGGTCAGAGAGAGAGGGAGTCACAGACTGAAACAGGCTCCAGGCTCTGAGCTGGCAGTCAGCACAGAGCCCGACGCGGGGCTCGAACCCACGAACCCCGAGATCATGACCTAAGCGAAAGTCAGACGCTTAACCGACTAAGCCACCCAGGCGCCCCAGAGAAACATATTTTGGTTTTCTAAAAGTTTTTTTGTGTTTGTGGGCTTTCGGTTTTGACATGGGTTTGGTTTTGGGGTTTTTTTGTTTTTGTTTTTGAAAGAGAGAAAGAGCAGGGAGGGGTAGAGAGAGAGGGAGACAGAGAATCCCAAGCAGGCTCTGCACTGTCAGCACAGAGCCTGGCGTGGGGCTTGAACTCACGAACCTTGAGATCGTGACCTAAGCCAAAGTTGGACACTCGACCGACTGGGCCACCCAGGCGCCCCTTGACATGAGTTTTCAATTGTCCATTTGCAGAATTTAAAGGTATCCTGAGACCATCCCTACTATCGTTAAGGTTCTCAGTTTTTCAGTAAACAATTCTTCTCTTAGGGCAGTAGCCTCAATTGGCACCAGAATGACCTACAGCTAATAGACCAATGTCTCTTTCCCTTTAGCTTTGCCACAAATTGTATGAAGTGATGACGAAGCTGGGTGACCAGCACGCTGACAAGGCCTTCACCATTCAAGGGGCTCCCAGGTAGGCTGTGCTCGTCAGAGCCAAGTTCACACAGCGCTTATCGCAATTTCTGCAGTCTGCACCAGCCCACGCTGTTTTCATCCTTTTAGAAAAGTCTAGAACGCAGGAGCCTTTCCACGTGGAGACTGACAGCAGCCTCAGTTCTGTGTTTACCTTTAGCCTTCAGATTTACTCAGTGTGGGCTTTCGTCATTGTCACAATCGAATCGACGATCTGCCTGTCTCCATTTTCCATGGGACCTGTCAGCCAGCGTGTAAATTTTTAACACGTAACTTCTAGTTGTGCACCTGTTCCTGTCTTTGGAGGAAAAGGATTTTCTAAACTCCCAGCATTTAGTCCTTAGGCTGATCGCTGGCATCTTTAGTGGATCCATTTGGGGAAGCAGTTGACACCTCACCATCATCTTACTTCCTGACTTGACCTCGCAAATGTGCTTTGTTTTGATCCTGTCGCGCGTTTTTATTGTGAATCAGTCAGTCAAATACACTGAAGGCCCAGTGATCCGTAGGTGAATTGTCTACCTTCCTAGGAGTTGACTTCATACCTTCATTCTCCTGTGATTTTGGAACCCTTTTATTGCATCCTTCTCAGGCATCATACACTCAAGGAATGCAGACTTGTGAGCCTTGGGCTGGAAATCAGAAGATCCAGCTTTCAGGTTTCTGACTCTGCAGGCAACAGGTTTTGCCTTCCTTGAGTGAGCCCGTTAATCCTCTGGTTAAAGAGCTCAATTTTTTTTAAATCCACAGAGGAAAAAAAAAAAAAGATGGCATTGAACTAAATGGCTTGTAAGGTAATATGCAGTCTGACATTCTATATTTGCAATTTTAACACCAATCAACATATAGAGTCCTACACACACATTTCTAAAAACACACACTCCTACCCATGTTAGTGTTTGGATCTCTCTAGAGAGAGCTGATTTTCTCAAATGATGCTCTTTGTAGTAGCCATCCTCATAATAGTCTCTGCTACAGCTGTTACACCAAGTGAGCATTTAGGATCTCTTATGCTTCAAAGGGAAAGACACTCCCTACAAGAATGAAAAGAGTGGAAGCTCTCTTTCCAATAAGGTATCTCAGTATGACCTTGGAACAAAGAGAAAGGTGTAATAAGAACGTCACAATGACATTGGGTGTTTTCACTGTGAAGCACGTGAAAAACTTAAGGGGCACTCCCTCATTGAGACGTGAAACAAATGTGTGTGAAAGCTTCAGTGTTGCTGAATCAGGTAAAATGAAGACGAAGTGGGGCCATGGCCACTTACCAAATGTCCCTTTGGTTTTTTTCAATACTCCTCTGCAGAACGAGGTGGTGAGTGAGCTCAGTGGGCTCCCTGTGGAGCGTAGATTGGAACCATGCTTCCAAACAGAGGCCATGATTGCTGGCCTGTAGCCTCAATCATGTGGTCCATCCACATTCCCTGTAGGACTCACTCCCTTGGATATGTAGACCATGCTGTGGTGTATGCGCTAGTTTATTTTGGGGTAGAGACCCTGTTCCCTCAATCTGTAGATGCTAGGTCTTAGCGAGTAGGATGTGTCCCAGGGGCCCCTCTCCTGTTCATCACCTTTGAGCTGGTTCCAAGCCTCTGGCCTGGTGCCAGGAATGGAACGAGTTCTCAAGAACTATTATTGACAGTCTGCCTTCACATAATTTGCTCATGCCCGTCAAGGAGTCTGAGTTCAGTCTTATAAGGCGTAGAAAGGGGAAAAACTAATGAATTTGTTTCCAACTGTTATTTATCAGACAAGACTCCTGTAAAATCTTAGTGCTTTCTTGAGGATGTCTTTAACATAAAATTTATCATTTTCAGTGTAGGTTTTTCTATTGATTATGACATAGTAACATTCTCTAGGAAATCAAAAGTTGAAAGTGGGGCAGCGAATTCAGCTTTTCTCTAGAAGATTCTTGGAGAGCCTGTTTGGCACAGTGGAAAGAACAGGGGGGGTGGATTCCCAAGGCCTGAATTCAGAGCCAGCCAAATGCTGTAACGTCAGGGGTTTTAACCTCTCTGTGCCTCACTTTACTCACCTGTAAAGCAGGGACAGTAAGACATGACTATTGTGACAGTTACAGATGATGGATTACAAATGGGGCCTGGCACTCAGTGGACAATACTGTTCATAACAACCAGAATTAACCAAGAAGGGGGGTAGGTGACAGCCAGAACCTGTCATGCCTCAGGAAACCTTTGGGATGGAAGGCCCCTGAAATGTAAGTTCCGTCCTTTAGACTGCCCGTTGCTCACTCTCATGTGTTCATCCAGCGATTCTGGTCCACTCCGCATCGCAAAGACGCCATCGCCGCCCGAGGAGGCTTCGCCCATCCCGAGTCCAACAGCGAGTCCCAATCACACGCTGGCACCTGCGTCTCCTGCACCGGCAAGGCCTAGGTCACCTTCACAGGTAGGAAGAGGTCAAATATACTGGGGTGGGTGGAAGAACTCGTGGTGAGGACCCCCGTCTGGGATAGTCCCATGGTGCTGGTGGATTGAGGAGTTTCCTGTTGGGGAGACTTCAAGGCTGTAGGCATTGAGAGGTCACTAAGGAATCAAGCTGTTTTTCCAGTTTGGATGCCTACATCCTCACACCACCTTTGAGTGTGTTGAGGCCTCTGTCCATAGCCTCGCTTCCTGAGGTTTGCGTGCCCTCCTCTCCTCTTACCTCTTGCTCTCAGGAAGGCTCCGATCCATCCTACCTTCTGCCAGGACCTTCTTTCCTCCAGCACTTTCAGTTACACTCGGGTCAAGTATGGCCAAGAAAGCCATGATGTCTATATGCCTTTTCACATTTTTGGGATTCCCCCCAGTATGTGGCACATGAGTAGACACTCAGCAAAAGCATCTAGAAGAGACGAGTGGGGAAAACAGTAAAGGCTAGAAAAGGAAAATGCAGAGAAACATTGCTGCCCTGGTCTTCCCCACTTTGGGTAAAGGAGAAATCCCTCCAAGAAGACTAGAAGTCCCCAGTGCAGTTCAAACTCTGAAACTAAGGCGAGTCGTGAGAAGATCCATGGAATAGATCTATAAAGTTCCTACTCCTTGGAACACTCGTGTGGGAAGTGAAATGTGTGCTGTTTACGGGTGGTCTCACTGATTCTACTGACGAGTTTTCCTGATGCTAGTGTTCAAAGTCTAATTTATTGTTGAAATGAGAAATCATTTTCAGTGGACTCCAAAAAAGGCATTGCCTTCATTTTAACTCTAGAGGCAGAGGCGGCCGGCCCTGCGCATTGCGCTTGTTTTGAGATGCATGGAGTCTTGTTGCCTGAGTATTTCTCATGGGATCCTTACTTGTCGGTGCTCAGAGAGCCCGCAAGGATGACAGAGTTCTCTGCTCTGTTCGGGGTTCTTATTTCTGTTCACACATCTAAATCTGTTGGGGACCGACATGTCCGCCCAGGACTGTTCTCATGGCATTTCTACACATCTCACATGTCGTCTTTGGCCAAACTAGTTTGCGTGTGTTTCTGATGTTTTGTAGACCAGGAAAGGGCCTCCTGTCCCACCTCTGCCTAAAGTCACCCCAACAAAGGAACTTCAACAGGAGAACATCATCAGTTTCTTTGAGGACAACTTTGTTCCGGAAATCAGTGTGACGACACCGTCGCAGGTAAGTGCCTGGTATGGAGCTGGGATGTCCATAGAAGTTCCATGGCAGGGAACCAGGGACCAGCTTTGACAGTGGCGGACGTTAGAGCCAGCAATATCATTTTAGTTGTCATTCCGGTTTGTTGATTACTTGGTATGTCTAAAGCATTCTCCAATGGGAGACATCCATATGTATTTGTAAATACCAAAAAGCATGAAATGAAGAATTTTCATCATCCCTCAGATCATACCACTCTGACATAGCCCCTAATGAATGCGCTTTGGTTTCTTTTCCTTCAGTCTGTTTTTCTAGGTAAATACCGAATTTGTACCATACAATTCAGATTGTAATATATTCCTGACTTTTCTACTTAATCTAATTGAGCATCTTTTTTTTTCATGTCATGATACTATTTTTTGTTTTTTGTGTTTTTTTCAAAAGAAAATGTTTAACCAGAGAATTCTATCTGAGGAATGGACCAGGTTGCTTTCAGCTGTTCTGATTCTTTACCAGCACTCTGGTGAACGTCAGTATGTGTGAATTCATGTGTTTATGCCTTCTGTTATTTCTTTTGTATTGCTTCCTAGTAGAGAATAGGAAAATGCAGTGAAAAGAGGTGCCTATTTTTAAGCCTCTTGACCTTCTGCACAAGTAAATGTGTCTATTTACGTAGTTTGGCAAACAGAAACATCAGCGATTACCCTGGTCTCAAAGACCCCTGGGTGCACCTGCCCCAGGTAGAGCTCCCTCGGTGGCTGCAGGTCTACCTCTGCTGGCAACTTGGTCATCCTATGGTCTCAAGAATGAAGGGGGCGCCTAGCTGGCTCAGTTGGTTAGGCGTCTGACTTCAGCTCAGGTCATGATCTCACAGTTTGTGGGTTTGAGCACCGCATGGGGCTCTGTGCTGACAGCTCAGAGCCTGGAGCTGCTTCAGATTCTGTGTCTCCCCCTCTTTCTGCCCCTCCTGTGCTCATGCTCTGTGTGTGTCTCTCTCTCTCTCTCAATAATGAATAAATGTTAAAAAAAATTTTTAAAAAAAGAATGAAGATTCTTGGCTTCTGGAGCTGTTATTAATATCATCAAAGCTGCTTCTTTGTTTTAAGAGAGAAATTTCCCAGAAACATTGTGCCAATATCATTTGTTCCTAGGGTCCTCAGGGTCAGAAATAATACCTACTTATACAAGACCTGAGGATGCGGCGCTGTAATTACTGAGTACGTCAGTAACAACACTGTATGACATCCCATCCCCATCACGTCCTGTGACAAAGGCAGAAACAATGCACTAATGACAGAGCTCAGAAAGCAGCAACTCGGAAGCCAGTCCTCATCTGTCATTGCTTTTAAGGGCATCCATCAATAAGGCACAATGCTGTCAGCTAATACTTTCCTTCTTCTGTTGTTTGTGTGAGATGTGGAATTTGGTAAGCTAACGAGGCCTTGAAATATAATTTAGCAGCTCCTTTTGAGGAGCGGGGATTGCCCCTGGGTGAGTACACAGACAGATGATGTCTGTGGATACCCAGATGCCGCCAGGGCTAGCCATCTAGAGCCAGGTGATCTTACCCAGTGCCTGCCATTGGCTGGCACCAAATGTGAGCAGTTCCCATATCCAAGTTACACTGTCTGATTGTATTTGCTAACAGCCTGGCTCCCTTCTCTTTTGTATTACATCAGTTTTCAAATGGGGGGCGTTTTAGGGTGATGATACCCTAATTCAGGTTGCTTTCTCCTGCACCCTCCAAGAACATGCCCTTGATCCCCTCCACGAACAGAGACTGTAGTCACCTAGAAGCCATGTGTACTTAGCTGAAGACTGTTCCCTTTAGCAGCTGAGACAGCAGAAGTACAGGCAATGCGACACGTGGACTAGTTCTGAAGCAAAGATGTGGTTCAAAAGTGTCCTTTCCCTTAAAATGTTCCTTTATTTGCAGTTTGCTGGCTCATGAAGCTTAGTGCTTCTAAGAGCATTAGCTCTCGCAATACTGTTGGGTAGAAGGCGTGGGAAAAGCCAGGAGTTGGGGATGCAGGGAGAGGAAGCAGGTTTCTAAGCTGTACCAGCCGACCAGGGGCCCCCTGGGCCAGCCTGGCTGGTGTCGGTGCACTACTCCTAGGCTGTGGGAAGTGGAGGAAAGCACCCCTTCCCCTGTACCTTCCAGAACATACTGGCTATGTGTCCTCTCCATCAGTGTGCTGGGGATTCTGAAAGAACTGACCACCAGAGACATCGTGGGGGTGCATATTTGGGGAAGTTCGGCTTCATTTATATCGTTTTCTTGTAATCGAGAGGAGGCAGAAGGAGGTTTCTCTCGTTTTTTTCTGACTCTGCAGCAACATGGCTCTGGCCTCGGACCACAGAGTACGACTAAAGTATTTGCATTGACTAAATGGCTGTGAGTCTTACGTCACAGTATCAAGAGAAGGAAGTGGAGCAGAGGTGTATGTTTCAGGCTGCTTCCTCGCTTATTGAGTGATATAATCTAGCTTTATCTGGGGGCACCTGGGTGGCTCAGTCCATTAAGCATCTGACTCAGTTTCAGCTCAGGTCATCTCGCGGTTTGTGAGTTCGAGCCTCGCATCAGGCTCTGCACTATCAGTGCAGAGCCTGCTTGGGATTCTCTCTCTCTCTCAAAAGAAATAAATGAGCATTTAAAAAAATACAATAAAGTTACGCAAGTGACACCTGTCCCTGAAGCATCTTGATCGTCCCCTTGGTTTCTTGTTCCTCTGTCGATATCGACAGACAGTGTGTGTTCTCTCACCCCTTTGGGGTCACATCCAGCAGGCTTCCTGATTCAGCCGCTCTGGGGTGGGAGCCAAGAATCTGTATTCCTAATGAACTCCCCAGTGACGCTGACACCCTGGGCATAGAGCACGCTGTGAGAACCCCTGTTTTAGGCCAGGATTTCCCTGCAGCACAGATATATGGCCACGAACAAAGCCCCACCGTGAATGAACAGATGTCTCCCAGGGAAATATCCCACTGAGTCAAGTGTATGTCATGATTGACCATGTATAACTGCTCCACTTGAAAATAGTGTACTTGAGGGAGCGCCTGGGTGGCTCAGTCGGTTAAGCGTCCAACTTCGGCTCAGGTCATGATCTCGCGGTTCGTGGGTTCGAGCCCCATATTGGACTCATTGCTGTCAGCACAGAGCCCATTTCAGATTCCCTGTCCCCCTTCCTCCCTCTATGCCCCTTGCCTTCGCTCTCTGCCCCTCCCCTGCTAGTGCACGCTCTCTCTCTCTCAAAAATAAAAAACATTAAAAAAATTTTTTAGGGGCACCTGTGTGGCTCAGTTGGTTAAAGGTCCAACTTTAGCTTAGGTCATGATCTCATGGTTTGTGGGTTCAAGCCCTGTGTCAGGCTCTGTGCTGACAGCTCAGAGCCTGGAACTGCTTCAGATTCTGTGTCTCCTTCTCTCTGCCCCTCCCCTGCTCATGCTGCCTCTCTCTCTCTCAGAAATAAATACAACATTAAAATTTTTTTTTAATTTCTTAAATAGTATGACTCCAAATACTCCGTATTTCGGGCTGTTGGACTTACACATACATACACGCTCATGTACATGTGTGCTCATAATATTCGATGTGTCGATCAGGTTCTATGTCAAGTTGCATATTCTAAGGGAAGGGACCGTTGCCCTGAGGCTGTGACACTTTAGATAGGCACACATAAACGATGAAAAAGAACGAACAACCCCAGGAGAAAGGGCAATGCCAGCTGTGCGGAAGCAGAGCATCGACAGCTAGAAGGCTGAGACGTATCTGAAAAGCTTTTCTCTCCCAGATATCTAATATTTATGATCATAGGGAGTGGTCCATTTCAGTTTTATTTTGATATTTTAAACAAGTTTAATAAGTCATTCTATATTGGACAGGTAAGTTTTTGTCCCCAGTTTGCTATTTTTATCCTGTACTTAGTGGGAAAGAAGAGTGTCTGTATTAATCCCGCCCAGAAGCTCCAGGTGTGGAGGTTGAAATATCCCTCACCTCCGATGCATTTGTGTCTCATACACCACACTTCCTTATGGTGACAGTCCCTCCTGAGTGTGTCTGGGGATTGGAAACAATCCATCCGGCCTCCAGAGCCCTCTAATGGCCCCAGACCTTCTCTGGGAAATATCCCTGCCTGCTTACAGGGAGAGGTCTGCGTGTCAGGACCAAACGGCTGACTTTGCTTCTCTGGCTCTGTGATAACAAAAATGGAACTGCCAGCCCTCTTTATTTCTCCCTCCCTGGAACCTAAATGGAAATAAATTGCCTGTGGGGTGTGTGTGTGTGTGTGTGTGTGTGTGTGTGTGCGCGCGCGTGCACCATGCATTCCTGCATTATTCTTTTAATTTTTTAAAGTTTATTCTTTTTGAGAGACAGAGACAGAGTGCGAGCAGGGGAGGCGCAGAGAGAGGGAGGGACACACAGAATCTGAAGCAGCTCCAGGCTCTGAGCTGTCAGCACAGAGCCCGACGCGGGGCTTAAACCCACGAACTGTGAGATCATGACCTGAGCTGAAGTCAGAGGCTTAACCAACTAAGCCACCCAGGCGCCCCACATTATTCTTTTAAAACAGCATTTTTCATCTTATCCTATAAGATGCTGTGAGAAGGAGGTCCTTGGTCATCTGAGGCTGGGAGGAGCTGTACCCCCTTCTGTTTTACATAGTTTGCGTCAGCACGTCCAACGCTCTGAGAAGTTCTGCAACAAAAGCCCTTTTTGTTTAAATCAGAGTTTCTCAAACAGTCTCCCTTTCCTCCCAAAGTACTACCTATTCCAGGGAAGTGGGCGTTTGGTGAAACATGTTTAAAACCGAAGACTTAAAAGATATTATATCCCTGGAAACCAAATGTACGGCCTATAAATAGGATTGTAACAGATCGAGACTGAAAAAAGCAGTCATAATATTATCTACCCATAGATACGTACACATGCAAGGTTGTTTCTTTTGTTCTTCAAAGAATGTTCTGAAGTGAATGTTTTGGACTGCTTTCTCTTCTCACGATCGATGTTCACCCTACTCGCCCACCAGGCCTTTCCTTAGGGATTGTGGCTCTGAGCCAGTGTTTCCAGAGAGGGGCCTCTGTCCATATGACCATTTTGAGTCACTTGCAATGAGCCTGTTGCAGCATTCTGGTGGCCAGTTTGATGGCATCCATACGTGAGGTGCCATGCTGGCCCGGGGGCGCAATCTACTCACCAGGCACCCTCTTGGAAACAAGCCTGGCCACCACGTGCGGGGACAGCCAGGTGGGTAAGAGCCCGAGTTCTTGCGGTGTGCGGTGGGTGCTCCACGTAGTCACAGAGTGCTCCAGAGAGGAGAGATGGGCGCCAGGCCCCTGTGGGTGCCCAGACCAGATAGCATCGCTAGCCACAGCCGCCACCACCAGAGAGGGACTTAGAAAATGTCAGGGAACGTCCTCAAAAGTGTGGGGACCCCCGAGGACCAGAGCGAGGAAGAAGAGATTGCCCGTTTTCAGATTTTTTTTCATAGCAGGTAGCCCCCAACTATTTTAAATCTTTTCCCAACAGCAATGTTGCATGTTTTCTCTGGTTTTAAATGTTTTAAGTTTTTATTTATTTATTTTGAGAGAGAGAGACAGACAGACAGACCCAAACAGGCTCTACACTGTCAGCGCAGAGCCCAGTGCGGGGCTCAAACCCACACACGGTGAGATCATGACCAGAGCAGAAACCAGGAGTCTGGCGCTTAACCGACCGAGCCATCTAGGAGCCCCTGCATGTTTTCTCATTTTGAAAATGGCATTCTTGTTTACAAATCCAGGTGGGTTATCTTTGGACTGTCCAAGCCTAGTCCTCCAAATGCGTCTGACCACTGCTGCCCGGAGAGCTCCTCTGCCGGACGGCGAGACGGCCGAGCAGCCGCTAAGCCGCGCGGCTGTGGGGATCACGTTAGCATAGTTAACTCTGCTGCTCAAAACCTTTCCAGCCGAATGCTGCAGCTTGCATTTTAAGTTCATGAATTATCCAATTTTTACATAGCCAATCAAACTGAATTAGAATTTCAGCTTGCTTAAGAAACTCGTGAAATGGCCCTTTTCCTCTCCCCAACCCGGAGAAGCCATTCTGCACTCAAGCTATCTTGTCGCCTGGTTTTGAATACCACTGTGACTTCTCTTTTCAATGTGGCATATTTCTAGACCAGCTGCCTCTTCTTTCACTTGATATTTTTTCCAAGTAAACATGTTAGCATTCTGGTAGCGCAGAAAGAATTAGTAAGCTGAAAACTGGAAGGAAGGAAATGGTGCATCTCAAGCCCCCCTTTGGCCGGTGGGTTGGGCTGCTGGGTCGCTCATGGCACCATTGTTCCTTCGCAGGGGTGCCCAAGTGGGGCAGTTTGTTTGTCATCAGGGGCTCTGACAGTGCTCTCAAGTCGTTGTGTCGTTTGGCCCCACAACCTTACAAGGTTCTCAGACTCCTAAACCTCTGACAGTGTCTAGACTTTTCACACTTTGCCCGTTTTTGCATTTTATATTCTACCTTCTTACGAAGCATCTCATGGTGTGAGTCTTTTTTGAGATTTTGTACTTTTGAATGTGGTTTGAGGTATGGGTTAGGGAGTGGTGGTCCGCTGGCTTGGAGAGGCCAGCAGGAGAAGGGGAGGAGGGGGACGCTGGAGAATGAGTTGGGGAGAAGGGAAGGGGCTCACGATGAGGAAGCACGCGACTGAGTATGTTATATGCAGCGTCTCCTTCGAATTAGCTTTGACGTCATTCCTGTGATTCACAGGTCATTTTCCCTACTTTTTACTTTTATTTTTATTTAAAATTTTGAAACTTTTATTCAGTTTTGAGAGACACAGAGACACAGGGTGTGAGTGGGGGAGGGACAGATACAGAGGGAGACACAGATTCCAAAGCAGGCCCCAGGCCCTGAGCCGTCAGCGCAGAGACCGATGCAGGGCTCGAACTCACAAACCGTGAGATCATGACCTGAGCTGACGTCGGACACTTAGCCAGCTGAGCCATCCAGGTGCCCCATCATTATCCCTACTTTTAAAGTTGAGCAAACCCATCATCGTTCTGCCACACAGTGGTGCTCGTAGGGCGGACGCGGAAAGCGGAAGGCTGTCGACCATACGTGCCAGCGTTCTAAGCACCTGAAGGATGCAGATACTGGACATTCAGTAAATTGAACAAATCCATCCAAACTCTCTCCTTAATGTTCAGGGTGCATGTTCTCTAGAGCATCTTTGGGTTTTTGATATTAGCCAAGTTCTTCAAGTTGTTCTGTATCAGCGATACTGTCATTAACCCCGGATGCAGTGGTAGGAGCAGCAGCAGCTGGCCCATTTGCTCACCCATGGCCACCACTGGACCTCGCTGCACTCACAGACCCTATCCATCTCCCTGGTGGTCCCTCTCCTCATTAAGGTCAGCTTGCATGCTCTTGACCAGAGTGGCTGCCAGCCCAATGAGCAGAAGTCATGATAGGCTGCACTATAATGGCTTTGCAGCCTACCAACTTGCTCCAGTAAAAACAAAAAGCCAGCAAAGAATCCAGTTCCTTAGAAAGTTTAGTTTGCTGTGCGTCAACTCATTAGAACATTTGCAGGATCGTATAAATGTAGGTAGGCGCACACACCAAATATGGCAACGGGAGAGCTTTGACAAGTTCTGGTCATGGGTAAGTGGGTCTTTGTTGTACTATTTCGTTTTTTAAGCTTACGTATTTATTTTGAGAGAGACAGAGACAGCATGAGTTGGGGAAGGGCAGAGAGTGAGAGACAGAATCCCAAGCAGATTCCACGCTGTCAGCACAGAGCCCAATATGGGGCTTGAACTCACGAACCATGAGATCATGACCTGAGCCAAAATCAAGAGCGAGACGCTTAACCAGCCGAGCCACCTAGGTGCCCCTTGTTGTACTATTCTTTTAATGTTGTATATAATAAAAATTGTAGAACAAATACTTGACAGTGTCTTATAGAATGGTTGAAGGATGTCTCATTCTGAGATTGCAAATATAAAGCTCTTGAGCCCTGTCAGGATACTGTAGTAACTACCATTATTCACAGTAACTGCATACCTGTCTGTAGTGGTCTTACCATAAGCCCTCAGTTATAAAGTTAAATTCCCTGGGGGTGCCTGGGTGCCTTAGTCAGTTAAGTGTCTGACTCTTGGTTTTGGCTCAGGTCTTGATCTCTAGGTCTGTGAGATCGAGCTGTGCGTCGGCCTCAGTGCTGACAGTGCAGAGCCTACCTGCGATTCTCTCCCTCCCCCTCCCCCACTCATACACACACTTTCTTTCTCTCAAAAGAAATAAACATTTAAAAATTTTTTCTTAGACCACTGCATTCATAATTACTAATGAAATACAAAAACTTTATTCACTGTTAGAAATTGTTAGCTATTTTGTGACCCTTCAATAAAAGACATAACCTATTACATGAAAAATAACTCCCAATTGGCCTTGTTCCTAAGAACTTTATTTAACCTTTCTGTCTTAAGCTCCATTATCTGACCTCCCCAGACTTATTGGGAAGTAGTAAGTGTCCTGCCTAATATTTAGAATATGGTAAAAATGTTCTTAAGAGATGTTTAATGAAAGAAAAAAAGTAAAAAGTTTTTGGAAGAAATAGTACCTATGACTTTATTTGGCTCACTGAAATACTGTGTTATCATTAAGAATTAGAGGCGCCTGGGTGGCTTAGTTGGTTAAACATCCAACTTTGACTCAGGTCATGATCTTGCAGTATGTGGGTTCGAGCCCCCCTTTTGGGCTCTGTGCTTGCAGCTCAGAGCCTGGAGCTGCTTTGGATACTGTATCTTCCTCTCTCTCTGCTCCTCCCCTACTCATTCTCTTTCTCTCTCTCACAAAAAATAAATGTTAAAAATTTTAAGAAAAAAAGAAATCATTGTAAGTGTATGTGTGCATGTGTGTATATATCTGTCTGTCTGCACTCACCCTTAATACTTGTAAATATTTTATGTCTATAGCTAGAAACTGAAATCTCTGTTATCTGATATGCTTATAAGAGTAATGCCATAAAGGATGCATGGTTAACCCCCCAAACACTAGTAAATTCCAGAAGCAAAACATAAAAACTTGAAAGTGTAGTTATATTTCTCAGCAAAACCCACTCTTATGAATGTAGCTTTTGTAATGCCACAAGTTTATTCTCTTCAAACAGTGCAGAAAGGTATATTTTTTGGAAATTTGATCAATATTTTATATCAGTTTTATAACCTATGGGCTTTTTTTTGCTACAAATATAACAAAGATATTTTCATGTCAATTTAATGTATATCTCACCATTGTAAATAACAACAGAGCGCTGTATCGTGAAGTTGTGCTATAGTAGGTTTAACTAACCTCCTGTTATTAGAGTACTTCCTTCCATTAATCAGTTTCATCCATGTATGAACGACACGCAGTCAACGGCACATATTTAAAGCATACATTTTGATAAGTTTTGAGATATTGTGTGCACCCACGAAACCATCACCAGGACCGAGGTAACGACGGTCTCTCTCACCCCTGAAGTTTCTTTGTGTCTGTAATCCTTCCTGTTCCTCTCCACGTGGTGTAGCCTCCAGGCAAACGCTCCGCCTACTGTCGCCATACACGAGTGTGAATCTCCTAGAATTTTGTAGAGATTTCAGTGTGCACTCTTTTCAGTCTGGCTTCTACTATTCTGCATGATTATTATGAGGTTCATCCATTCTGTAGCTTGTATCAGTAATTTCATTCCTTCTTATTGGTGAGTAATATTTCATCATATGGACACATCAGGGTTTGTTTGGTTTTTTAAATCCATTGATGGATATTTGGATTGTTTCTAATTTGGGACTATTATTTTTTTTAATTTTTTAAAATGTTTATTCATTTTTAAGGGGGGGGAAGGGCAGAGAGAGAGGGAGACACAGAATCTGAAGCAGCTCCAGGCTCTGAGCTGTCGCGATGCAGGATCGAACCCATGAACCTGTGAGATCATAACCGGAGCTGAAGTCAAGACGCTTAACCAACTGAGCCACCCAGGCGCCCCTAATTTTGGGGTATTATAAATAAAGGTGCTGTGAACATTTGTGTACAAATTGTTCTTTGTGTACATGCTTCCATTTCACTTCAGTAAATCTCTAAGGGTGAACTGGCTGGATCATATGGTAGAAGTAAATTTAACTTATTAAGAAACTGCCACACTTTTCTAAGTGATTATACTATTTGTGTTTCCATCCATATTGAATAAGATTCCGGTTCCTCCATATCCTTGCCAACACTTGGTGTGGTTAGTCTTTTTAATTTTAGCCATGATTGTAAGTATATAGTGTTATTTCATTGCGATTTAGTTCACGTTTCCCCAGTGACTAATGATGTTAAACATCTTTTCATGTGCTCGTTTGATATCTGCATATCATCTTTTTCTTTTCCCAGCTCTGTTGGGTTATAACTGACAAATAACAATTGTGTATATTTAAGGTATACAACTTGATGTTTTGATATCTGTACACACTGTGAAGTGTGAAGTAATCTCCCCAGTCCAGCTAATTGATATCTCTATGTCTTCACATAGCTACCCTCTTTTTGTTGTTGTTATTGTTGTTGTTGATGTGAAAACACTTAATATCTATCGTCTTGGCAGATTTCAAGTGTATAATGCACTCTCTTTACCTACAAGTGCCATGCTGAGCATTATTAGATCTCCAGGACTTACATAACTGCAACTTTATACCCCTTGACTAACATCTCCCTGTCTCCCCTCCCTGAGGCCCTGGCAACCACCATTCTACTCTCTGCTTCCACAGTTTTGACTATTTTTTGATATAAGTGAGATCCTTTCTCTTTCTGTGTCTTGCTTATTTTACTTACCGTAGAAACTTCTGCACAGCAAAGGAAATAATCAATAGAGTGAAAAGGCAACGTAGGGAATGGGAGAAAATATTTGCACATCACATGTCTGATAAGGGATTAATATCCAAAATATATAAGAAACTCCTACTACTCAATAGCAAAAAGAAAAAAAATTAAATAGTTGGATTTAAAAAATGGACAAGGGACCTGAATGGACATTTCTCTGCAGAAGACACACAGAAGGCCAACAGACACATAAAAAGGTGCTCACTGCCACCCACCATCAGAGAGATGTGCATCAGAGTCACACCTGGTAGAATGGCTGTTACAAAAAAGACAAAGAACAGATGTTGGCGAGGGTGTGGAGAACAGGGAATCCTTGTACACTGTGCATGGGATTGTCAGTTGGTAGAACCACTATGGAAAACAG
Organism: Crocuta crocuta; assembly: GCF_008692635.1. NCBI lineage: Eukaryota > Metazoa > Chordata > Mammalia > Carnivora > Hyaenidae > Crocuta > Crocuta crocuta. The sequence goes on from NW_027532825.1 coordinate 10,054,167, forward strand.
TATGGAGTTTCCTCAGAAAATTAAAAATAGAGCTACCTTATGATCCAGCAATCCCACTCCTGGGTATTGAAATGAAATCAGTATCTCAAAGAGCTATCTGCATTCCTGTGGTCGTAGCAGAGCTATTCACAATAGACAATCCGTGGAAACAACCTAAGTGTCCGTCAGTGGGGGGCGCCTGGGCAGCTCAGTCAGTTGAGCGTCCGACTTTGACTCAGGTCACGATCTCGCAGTTCCTGAGTTCAGGCCCCGTGTTGGGCTCTGTGCTGACGGCTCGGAGCCTGGAGCCTGCTTGGGATTCTGTGTCTCCTTCCCTCTCTGCCTTCCTCTGCTCATGCTCTCTCTGTCTCTCAAAAATAAAAAACACTAAATGTCCATCAGTGGATAAATGAGTAAAAAAAATGTGGCGTATAAACACAATGGACTATTATTTGGCCTGAGAAAAAGTAAATCCTGCCATTTCTGACAACATGGATGAGTCTAGAGAACATTATGATACATTACTGTGACATTAGTATGTCCTCACTGGTGTCTGTGAAAAACTTTTGCTGATGTATTTACTTATTTGATGGAGTTTTGAGAGTCCTTTATATGTTCTGGATACCAGCCTTTTATCAGATACATGATTTGCAAATATTTTCTTCCAGCATGTGGCTTATGTTGACATTCTTTTGTGCTTTTAAGTAGAGTAGTAGAAGTTTTTTATTCTGATGAGGTCCAGTTTATCTAGTGTATTTCTTTCTTAAGAATTAGGCATTTCACATCACATCTAAAAAATCCTTTGCCTAACCCAAGGTCACAAAGATTTTCTCCAATGTTTTCTTCTAGAAGTTTTACAGCTTTAGGCGTTGCAGTTAGGGTCCGGGACTAATTTGGAATTAATTTTTTAATATGTGCAAAGTATGGGTTGAAGTTTATTGCTTTACAGTTCAAATGTAAGTGTTGAAAAGTCTATCTTTGTTCTACCGAATGACCTTGTACCTTTGTGGAAAGTTAGTTGTCTATGGGTCGTTCTCTTTCTGAGCTCTGTGATTCTTTATTGATCCATTTGCCTACCTTTTATGCCGGTACAGTGTTAATCTTGATTACTGTCACTTTATACTGTCTTGAAATCAGATGAGGTTAGTCCTTCAGCTTTGTTACTCTTTTTCAGAGTTTTTTTTGGCTGTTGTAGGTCTTCTGAATCTCCACATGTATCTTAGAATCAATATGTACGTTTCCACAAAAATACCTTCTGTTATATTTTATTAGATTCCTAGAGCTATTTTAACAAAGAAGTAGCTTATGCCAAGAGACATTTACTCTCACAGTTTTGGAGGCTAGAGGTCAGATAAAGGTCATGATCGAGTCTGAGATCAGCAGGGCCATGCTTCTTCTGAAGGCTCTAGGGTCCTTCCTTGCTCCTCTCTCCTCCGGTGGTTGCTGAGAGTCCTTGGTATTCCTTGGCATGTAGATACATCATCCAGTCTCTGCCTCTGTCATCACATGTGTTTTCTGTGTGTGGCTGTGTGCTTTGTGTCCTCACATGTCTTTGTGTTTATGTATCCAAATTGCCCTGTTTTTGTAAGGTCACTAGTCATTGCATTGATGTCCATCCTAATTCAGTATGACCTCATCTTTATTTCACTACACCTGCAAAGGCCCTGTTGCCAAATAAGTCACTATCACAGGCTCCTTATAATCATGAACTTTGTGGGGGGTGGGACACACAGTATTCACCCCAATACAGATATTGATTGGCATTGAATTGAATCTGTAGATCAGTTTGGGGAACATTGATGTCTTAATGAGTTTTGTGACCCAGAAACTATAGCTTTTCCTTTATTTTAAGGTCTTCTCTAATTTATCTCTGCTGTGTTTTACAGTATCCAGTGTACAGGTATTTCTCATCTTTGGTTGGGTTTATCCCTAAGTAGTTCATAGTTTTAGTGCTATTGTAAATAAGATTTTTAAAATTTGTTTCTGGTTTTTCATACTATTATATATCAATAAAATTTTTGTTATATTAATTTTTGTATATTAATGCTATATCCTGCAAGGACTTTTCTATATAAGTGATCATATCTTCTGTGAATTAACATAGTTTTACTTTTTTCTTTTTAATCTGGAAGTCTTTTATTGCTTTTTTCTGCGTTACTTTACTCTTTAGGACTGCCAGTATATTCCTGGGTAGAAGTAGTGAGGCGGCCATACTTGTCTCGATCTTAGGGGAGAAGCTTCTAGTCTTATGTTATTAAACATGATGATAGTTGTATGTTTTCGTAGATGCCCTTATCAGGCTGAGGAAGTTGCCTATTTTTCCTACTTCATTGAGAGATTTAAACAGGAATGGATATGGATTTTTTAAAATACTTTTTCTTCTTCTTCTTTTTTAATGTTTATTTATTTTTGAGAGACAGAGAGACAGAGAGCATGAGGAGGAGAGGGAGACACAGAATCCGAAGCAGGCTCCAAGCTCCGAGCTGTCATCACAGAGCCTGATGCTGGGCTTGAACTCACAAATTGCAAGATCATGACCTGACCTGAAGTTGGTGCCCAACCGACTGAGCCACCCAGTCGCCCCTCAATTATTTTTTCTACTGAATTACACTCATTGGTTTTCAAATGGTAAATCAGTCATGCATTCCCTAGGTAAACCCCATTTGGTTACGGTGCAGTGTTTATATATATATATATATTTTTTTTTTTCATTCAGTTTGCTAAAGCTTTCTCTAGCATTTTTGCATCTCTGTTGATGAGGAATGTTAGTCCATAGGGTGTTGTTTTTAATAACGTCGTTTTTCTGGGTAGCTGAGTGGCTCAGTCAGTTGACTGTTCAGCTTCATCTCGGTCATGATCTTGTGGTTTGTGAGTTCCAGCCTCACACCGGGCTTGCTGCTGTCAGCACAGAACCCCCTTTGGATTCTCTGTCCTCCTCTCTCTGCCCCTCCCCTACTTGCACGCTCTTTTTCTCTCTCTCTTTCTCAAAATAAATAAACATTTAAAGTAAAAGGAAAAAAAAGTCATTTTCTGATTTTATTACCAAGGTAATGCTTTCTCCATAGAATAAGTTGGGAAATCATTCACTCCTCTTCAATTTTGTGGAATTGATATTTTTATCTTACTTAACTCTTTGGTAGAATTCACCAGAAGAGCCATTTGGGCCTGCTGGGGTTTGTTTTTGTTTGTTTGTTTGTTTTTCTCTTAAAATTTTTTTTTATTTGAGTATAGTTGACACACAATGTTACATTAGTTTCAGGCGTACAGCATAGTGATTCAACTTCTCTATATGTGGTAGTTTGTATTTCTCAAGAAATTTGTCTCTTTCATCTAAATGTTAAATGTATTGGGATAAAGTGGTTTATAATACTTCCTTATTGTTTTGTTACTATCTCTGGTAACGCCCCCTCTCTCATCCCTGGTATTGGTAGTTTGTCTGGTAAATTGTCTTTACTACTCATGACAATCTTAACTAGGTGAGTAGTATTACTCTCATTTTAAGCATGAAAAAATGGAGGCTCAAAGAAGCTGAATTAATTGCCCAGAGAGAGACAGCTAACCAGTGGCAAAACTGGGTGCAAACCCAGATCCATCTCAAGAGTCTAAGCATAGCTCTCTTTGCATCCTTGATCTCTGCATTTCCATTCGAGTTTCCATAGGGGCTCCATGAGGCCCATCGAGGATTAGTGGACAGATTTGGGTGGGCTCACATTTCGTGAAGAATTGAGAGACTGCCCAGAATGCCTCTGCAGGTCCTCCTGGTGCCTGTGTGGGAGATGTGAGACCAGGTCTCAGCAGCAGCAGCCTGTATTAGCGCTGGAGTCAAAGGCACCAGGCTGTTGCTGTCCTGCCTCAGCTGCGCTGCAGATGACAGGCTCAGGACAACAGCCCACTCTCCTCATCCCCAGATGGAGGAATGATGCCATTTCGCCCTTGATTTTTGTAAGGATTAGACCGTGCAGGTGAAATGACGTTTGGGGGATCTAGCAAGGTCATTCTTTGAAGGCAATCACGGTATTGCAGTGCTGTCATCATTAGACTGCAGCCAAGTGCCCTAACCTCAGTTAATATTGATATGCACGAAGCTCTCAGAACAGTGCCTAGCACATTCTAAGTCAATATAAGTGGTCGCAGTTTTAAACGAATAACTTGTACCAATACAAATGTTGGTGAAAAACAGGACTCCTGCAGATTTTGAATAGGGACCAAAGGAATCAGTTGATGGTTTTGTGATTATATTAAAACAAGAGGGATCTCAGAAGAGCATTATCCTTGTGAAATTTTAAACGTGTAAGAAAAATCATGTCACAAAATAGGCAGCTCAGGACCAATAGCGTGGTATTTAAGCAGATTTCCTTCAATAGTGAGTGTGAATACACGAAGAAAAATGATCTATGATGCCCCAAAGCTTCTCAGACAGCTCTATGTTTTTAAATTTTCATCTATGATCATTATTAATTAAAAGAAGTCTTGTTCTTTAAAATCTTTCTCTGAGCATTCCTTTTCTTACCTGCTTCATCCATGGTTGTGACCTTTGAATTTCTAGACTACAGATGGTCAAAACTGAAGCTTCTATCAAACGCCAAACACAGGTCACTTGATTCTGTGAGAACTGTCCCAGTTCTCTTCATTGTGATGGTTTATGGGGCTTTATTTCAGCTCTGACCCTTACTGTATGATTTGAGCCAAGGTTAGGCTCAACTTCAAGCCATGTTATTTTTTTGTATCATGGTATCACAATAAATGAACAAATATTAATGTTAAGTATTATAAATGTTTTGCTGTTGGAGCAGGACTTTTATCCTAGGTCATATTTGGCTTACCTCTCTCTAATCCAAGAGGGTGATTTTATAGCAGATGTCCGGGGGCGTGGTTCTCTCCCTATCGCTGTCTCTTTCACCCTCCCTCCCTCATATGCACAGTGGAGACCGACAGAATTATGGATGAAGAATGGTTATGTGATAACTAAATCTGAGGGGGTGACGCAGATGGGTGTAGTCAGAGTAGATGGTATCCCTTCCTTTTTACATGCTGGCTTCGCAGGGGACCTCCCAGCAGTGGGCTACAGTGATGGGTCCAACCCTTCGCCTATTTCATCCATCTGTAATTCTTGATCTGAGATTGCTAAAATAGCAGAGGAAAGTCCTTGGATCTTGATGACATTAGGACATACTTCTGCGACATTCTCTTCATTGGCTGGATTTGGAGCTGGACAAAGGACAGAAACTGAAGCCTGGGTCACATTTCAAGGCACCTTAGGTTCTGGTTGGCCGGAGTCAGTTACTTCCCCCTTCTTAACATTTAGCAAGTGACTCTGGGTAAACTATCAGAGCGTGCTTGGGGGATACTCAGTGATGTTAGTTAGAGGATTATACGTGGATTAGATCACAACGTCTCATATTTTGTTGCGTCCTGCTTTAACAGAATGAAGTCCCTGAGGTGAAGAAAGAGGAGACATTGTTGGATCTGGACTTCGACCCTTTCAAGCCTGAGGTGGCATCTGCAGGCTCTGTTGCTGTGGCCCACTCACCCATGTCGCAGGTATCCAGTGGCAGTTGTGATGTTTGGGGATGATGTTTCGTGAATTTTAATAAGCTATATAAGGGCAGCAGATGCCTTTCAGATGACTGTCCGTTTCAAATGACTATTTTCTTTTGGGTTGACAGACATTTCCTAATGGGAAGGAAGAGTAGAAAGAAGACCTTATCCATGCCTGTCATTCCAAACCTCCCCCTCCCATCCCCTCTCTCTACCCATCGAGCTGGGATAACCATACATCCCAAACTGGAACGTATAGCTGCCCAGAAATCCTCTATCTCAGAGTAATTGTTGTTATTAGTATCATTTTACACTCAGAGTGTTCAGATTTCAATGATAGATTTCATGGCTTCTCTAAACGCAGCTCTTTCTTTTGGCCCTGGCCTTACCTTCTCAGTGTTTCCTCTGCGTTCCTTCCACATGCTTGGGAGATTACAGCACGTTAGACATAGCCTTGACATTGTGCCCCAGTGGAAGTGTTTTCCAGTCTTCATCACTTGGAACTTGATGACGTTGTCCCCCTCCACGTTGCAGGAGCTTCCCTCATGTGATCTGGGCTATGGCTTGATGCGGAGCCGGACTCGTGTACCCCGCTTCCCCTTGTTCATCGTCCTCACCCTCAACCTTTCCTCCGTTCGGTAGTGATGCCACAGCGTCCTCCCGTAGAGGGGCGCTGGGGGTGGGCGCTGTAATGGCTTGTGGATGATTCCTCTGCAGTAGACTTCCTTCACGATCGTCTATGCCCATGGGAGGAAGTTAACGCAAGGTCTGGCTAAGCAGAAATTGTCCACGTCAGTCGTTCTGCTGTGCTTGGGGCCTTCCATTTGAATCTGGGCAGATCCAGAGATGCTGGGGTATACTTCGCATGAACTAAGGAAGGCGAGTTATAAATTGAGGCCTAGCTCACTCTTCCAGTCTTGAAGCCTTCTCGACACCTTACAGTAAACCACTGTCCGCTCAGTATGAACTTCAACAAGTAAAGCCTCTCTCTAATCCGTGCTTTATTCCAGAATGTGATCACATTTCTGAAGGCCTCCTGGTTGTAATATAGAAACAATACAAATCTGAGATTTGTAAAGCAGGTAACCAAGCAGATCAGATACGAGGCTTTAAAGGTACTTTGCAAAAAAAAAAAAAAATTGGGTCTTTTAGATAAATGTTTCAAAAAGTCCTATTAAATCCCTTTTAGGAGAGTCATGATAGGCATTAGAATATTAAAAGCTCCAGGAAGTCCTGCCATTAAAAGAAAAAACTGTTTAGACTTGTTTAACTTAGAGATTTCCAAATTTGTTTGGCCACAGAAATCTGTTTGAATAAAAGTTTCTTCACATTCATTGGAATGTTCTCTAAAACCTACTTCGGGAAATGCTACCATAGTGATTGTCAGCAAGTTTGAGGGTTGTGCCTTGGGGGGCCAGCTAAGCAGGACATGAATGTACATATTAGTCAGAATACTTCCATGAAAGAGCTTTCTCACTGTGTAGACCTCATTGTGCAGGATTCACGGGACCTCTGGGTCTCACCCACCAGCATTCATTGCTCTCGTGGCCAGAGCATGCCGTTGTGATCAGCGGATGAGCTCCCATAGCATGGCCGTCTGCAAGTTTGCATCAAGGGAGAAACTTCTTTTATATCTATCCGTGATTAAAAAATTCCACAAATCATGGAAATTTGTGTGGGTTTAGGACTAAGAGAGTCTTTCAGAATTAAAAAACCATGACTGAGGGACGCCTGGGTGGCTCAGTTGGTTAAGCATCTGACTTCGGCTCAGGTCATGATCTTGTAGTTCATGGGTTTGAGCCCCGCGTCGGGCTCTGTGCTGATAGCTCAGAGCCTGGATCCTGCTTCAGATTCTGTGTTTCCCTCTCTCTGCCTCTCCCCTGCTCACACTCTGTCTCTCTCTCTTTTAAAAATAAACATTAAAAAAAATAATATTTTTTAATGGCCTTGGTTAAATCTTCAAAAGTTTTTCTTCCAAAGAAAATGCATCACCGCAGTTAGGAAGAGCTCTGTGTGCCCCCATGTTCTCCCTCTGGCCGGGTAACGAACTGCCGTGGCTGCCCTGACGGAGGCACCTCACTGCAGAGTCAGGCTGTGAGCTGGCTCTGATCACATCTGCTTTTCACCTAGAACAGTCTTAGGCTGAGAGAGCAAAACACACAGAAGCCATTGGATGTGTGCGGGCCTTCTCTTCCCTTCGCTCTGAATGTTCTCGCTTAACCATCGCCTGCCCCTGGGCTTTAAATGGGTGTTTTGCTGCGGCCACGGCAGCGGCTCACCTTGCCATCACCGCGGTGTCCGTACGAGTTAACACATCCTTTCATGGTGCTGAGGACTGATAACCAAGACGTTTCGTTCTGCCGCTTTCCTTTGGAGAAAATACCCTGTGCCAGGGATACGAGGCAGGGATATGGGGTAGCTTTCAGGAGCTGTGATTCTTCTGAGGCCGGGAAGCAAGAAAACACATGCCATCTGAATAACCAGAAAGAGCGTGTTAGATGCAGAAGGAGTCCGCATACGAGTACGAGTAACGGGGGGTTTCCCTGCATCCGTTCTGTCCTCCTTTGTTAGTCATTCGACAGGTCCGAGCCAACCCAGCCAGGCTGCACAGAGGTGCGGGGCAGCCGGGGCAGTACCGCCCAGGGGCCGGGCTCCCTCACAACCACAGGACCCCTGTCCTCCAGTCCAGAGACATCTGTGGCCCCATCTGGACACTCCCATGTTCCTCGTTTGGGAGTGCCAGGCTCTAATTTGCCACTCACTTAGAGATTCAAAACAAGTGTGTAAACACGGATCTGACTCCAGTCACACAGACAAAGGCAGAAAGGGACGTGGCATTAGCAGCAGGTCTCAGTCCCAGAGGAGGTGAGAGAGGTCTCCCTCACTGTCCCAAACGCACGGTGGCAGTCACTTGAGCCATCTGGATTCCTTCCGAGGGGTCAGTGAGCTTTATAATTAAAATGCTGGTAGTAAGCATAATTCATCCATTATGTCTTAGGGGGCACGCTGCTAATTTGCATGATTCTTTAGTAATTGAGCTGTGCTTTCATCTAATTCAACATACTAAAGAACTACTTTTCTGGGGTTCATTTACCATCACACTGGTCAGTGCATCCTCTTGAATTTGGAGAGTGGGGAGGAGAGGAAGTCATAGCAACGATTAGATCTGTATTTCCTCAAAGATATGAGAAACTACACTCTGGACACCGTGTACTTCATTTTAAGTGTGTGTGTGTGTGTGTGTGTGTGTGTGTGTGTGTGTGTGTGTGTGTAGTAAAGTAGGCACTTTAATCATGTTTCAGATACAGTTTTTAGCCCTATAGCGAAAAGCAGATTGACTGGCCTCTTACTGTTCACTGCAGTCACCACAAGACACATTTGACTATTCCAATTTAAATTAAATCAAATTATGTAAATTTGAAAATTTGGTTCTGTTACATAGCACATCTCAAGTGCTCCGAAGCTGCCTGGGACTAGTGTTCACACGTTGGATAGCACAGATCTGGAACATTCTCACCACCAAAGAAAGTTCTGTTGAATAGCACTATATTAAACGTTTCAAAGATGTTTATTTTTAGAGCTTCTATTTATGTCAGTATTTTTTACATGCTTGCGATTTGTATACTGACTATATTTTTGTTTGTTTGCTTTCAGACATTGCCCTGGGATCTATGGACGGTAAGAGTCCTGAGAGCTTGTATCTTTTTTTTTTATGGTTTGAGAGCTCGTATTTTGAAGTACCTGAATCCCTAGAAATTTGGAAACCTTATTTTATTATAATTCATCTGTGATTGGAAGATCTAAACTTTTTTTAATGTTTATTTATTTTCTGAGAAACAGAGACAGAGGATGAGCTGGGGAGGGGCTGAGAGAAAGGGAGTCACAGATTGCAAAGACTCCGAGCTGTCAGCACAGAGCCCTCTGCAGGGCTTGAACTCATGAACCGCGAGATCATGACCTGGACCAAAGTCGGGTGCTTAACCGACTGAGCCACCCAGGTGCCCCTGAACTTTTTTTAAAGTTTATTTACTTATTTTGAGAGAGAAGGAGAGCAAGAACACAGGCAGCAGAGGGGCAGTGAGGAAGAGAGAGAATCCCAAACAGGCTCCACACTGTCCGTGCATTTCACAAAGTGGGAGATCATGACCTGAGCCCAAATCAAGAATCAGACGTTCAACCAACTGAGCCACCCAGATGCCCCGAAGACCTAGACTTTTTTTTTTTTTTAATATTTTATTTATTTCTAGGAGAGAGAGATAACATGAGCAGGGTAGGGTCAGAGAGAGAGGGAGTCACAGACTGAAACAGGCTCCAGGCTCTGAGCTGTCAGCACAGAGCCCGACGTGGGGCTCGAACCCACGAACCGCGAGATCATGACCTAAGCGAAAGTCAGATGCTTAACCGACTAAGCCACCCAGGTGCCCCAGACCTAGACGTTTTTAAATGATCGTGTCGTCTCCTAGCACAGTCATCAGCCCTCTGGTGGTCCAAGTATTACCAGCACCTAGAAACGGTGGTGTAGAAAGGACTGTCAGTGTGCCAGACTCCTGGATAAGCAAGAATCTGTGTTCCTGATCTGCCTTTTTATGCTCCTTCCCATCGTGAGTGGCTACAGGAAATGGAGTGAAGGATGTGCACCTTTTTTATATTGCTCTTAAATAGCATAGAAGAAAATGCGGGTGAGCAAACGTAAGGGACACGCTACTCTGCACAAGGAACCCTTTTCTCACTATTATTTCCAGTAATAAGGAACCTTCGTCAACAAGATTTTGAGCTGTAGAGCCACACAGCTCTGGATTTGAGTCAAGACTCTACCTTTTGTAACAGTAGGACTTCAAGCAACTTACGAACTTCTCTTGGCCTCAATTTTTTTTCATCTCTAAAATAAGGGCAATGTCACCTACCTCAGAGGGTCACGTGAGGATTCAGTAGTTAATATTTGTAGAGAGTTTAGCCCCACATCCAGTACATACATATCAATAAAAGGTAGCTATTACTACTAATGGCATGTATTCAGTTAATCTGATGGCTAAGGATGGGCGCTTCCAGAAGTAAGAGTTGGGAAAAAAAAAGATGCAAATGGAGCTTTGTGGTGGTGGCATGTGTGTTGGGGAGTTAGGAGGTGGCCATACCCACATGGAGCCTCATATCCCTGAGGATATCATGTCTGCCCCATCTTGGAAAAGCTCTGGTCACATGGTCTTCAGACCTCAACTCTGGTTTCGTGTTTTTCTTCTTCTTCTTTTTTTTTTTTTTATAAGTTTATTTATTTTTGAGAGAGAGAGAGAGAGGGAGTGTGTGTGTGTGTGTGTGTGTGTGTGTGTGTGTAGGGGAGGGAAAGAGAGAGAGAAGGAAACAAAGAATCCAAAACAGGCTCCAGGCTCTGAGCTGTCAGCACAGAGCCTGATGCAGGGCTCGAACTCTGAACGGCGAGATTATGATTTGAGCTGAAGTTGGACGCCCAACCAGCTGAGGCACCCAGGTGCCCTGGCTTGTTTTTCTTCTTTTTTAGTGAGACGGCAATAGGAAAGTCTGCTAGATCTGGGTCTTTATGGATCTAGTCTTCTGAAATGACATTGCCACTCTCTTCCCTTGAGACAGAAAGATGGCTGCCCCCTTCCCTTCCACAGGAGTGGGTTTATACTGCCCTACTTAGGGTCCTTGAAGCATCCTGGAAGACTCTCAAGAGAAAAGCTAAAGAATGTTGACTGAAAACATCTTTTATAGTGAGCTGGCTTTGCTTGTGTAATCACAAAAAGGGATTCATGGACTGATGTTCAGGATGTTTGAATTCTAGCTGCAACTCTGTTAATTTTCTTGAAGCTCAAGAGGACAGTGCTCATGTTTTATTATTCCAGTGTGTCACATCTTCAGTTGGGGTTATAATACAGTTTCCCTTCCCTCACCAGAAAGGGTATGGTGAGGGGGAAGGTATCATCTAGATGGAACATTGAGTATTTCAGAGGATAAACCTGCTAAGAAGGGTAGTGGTGACTTGGGGCACCTGGGTCGCTCCATCACTTGAGCATCCAACTTCGGCTCAGGTCATGATCTCACAGTTCATGGGTTCGGACCCTGCTACGCACTCTGTGTTGACAGATCAGAGCCTGGAGCCTGCTTTGGATTCTGTGTCTCCCCCTGTCTCCACCCCTCCCCTGTTCGCACTCCCTCTCTCTCTCACAAAACTAAATACCATTTTTTAAAAACTAAAAACACAAAAACAAACAAACAAAAAAAACAAAGGTAGTGATGACAAAATTGCAAAACAGTGCCTCCCTTGACCAAATCACTGGCATTCCTCGCCCCTTTCAATCCCTCAGTGTCATTTGTGTGCAGACCAGGCTTCTAGTTTGGGGGTGGGGGCGGGAAGAACATGAGGAGAATCGCCCGAGCGGTCACACAAACCCTACCACAGAGGCACCAGTGTGGAAGGAGTTTGGGGAAGATGCATTCTGGTCCTGTGACAGACCGCGTGACCCGTGTGTCCTCTCGTGGGTGCTAGCGCCTGATCTTGTTCTCGTCTTCACAAGTTTGCTTCTTTATTTGAAAACTTTGCAACTCAGAGTTCTGCTAAAGCAGAAGCTATGTAATAGCCAGGAGAGCTCCTTGCTGACTAGAAAATGGCGGAGGCTTTCTTCATGTTTCAACTGTGATGTCTTAACCAGCAATGGAACAAAACTCACCCCTATCAAAAAACCAGTTGTAAACTTTGACCTCAAACCAGTAAAAGCCACAGCTTTCAGGAGAATGTTGAGTCTTGACAGCACAGGATTTTAATATGCTAGAGAATTTTCTTCTTTTGCCTTATCATTATTATTATTATTATTGATGATTATTTCTTCTTTTACTCATGCAGACAAGCACTGACTTGGTACAGCCGGTAGGTAAATATTCAGAATATTCTGGATTTTTTTTTTCCTTTAATATGCCTTATATACGTGGATATTATCTAGAATGAGCTTTTTTTTTCTCCATGGCATTGCTATTGCAGATTTAACCTTAAGCCATTTAATTTTAATTTTAATTTTACTACTCTCTAGTTTTAACTGGTGCTACCCTACTGAAGACCTTTGTGTTCCTCATCAAATCTTGCCATGATCTATTTCATCTTATGTTGTGTTTTTTTTTCCTTTGCTATTCTGCATACTTCTAAAGCCTGACTCTTCAAAAAGTCTTTCCCTGTGTAACCTGATCATGGAGGAAACTCCAGACAGTGGGTTGGCCGAAGAAACTCAAAGATCTCAAATTGACCTAGGTGCATTTATTTGGGGCCCTGATGCTAGTACAGAGAGTGTCAGCCAGGAAATTACACAAGGTGGGTCTCAGGAAGACTCTTCATGTCTCTCTGAAGCAGAGCAGGACATGGGATTATCCACTGGAATGCCTCCTGCTTCCTGGCACCCTGTAGTTGAACAGGGTGAGCTTGTTGTGGGGCCAGCCCTTCTGGGCGGAAATGAACAGCTGTCCCCAGAGCCTGTGCCTGAGGCTGAATTTGCCACAGCTGCTTATCTGGAGATGGAGTGGCCTCATGACTTACCCAACTCGGAGATGGCAGCCACAGAAACTGGTGGCCTGGTCAAAGAAAGTCCAGAAGATGTTAAAGAATCAGAAGAAGAGGAAGAGAAACAGAAGACTGAAGATTCTATGTGGGCAGGTGTGGAGACATATGAAAAGGTAGACACTGGAGCTATTGATATCAAGGCACTAGAAGGTACAGAGGAATTTGAAGAGAAAGTGGGTGACAGTGCAGGAAACAGGCTAGTAGATGTTAAGACAATTGGAAACCCAGACCAGGAGACGTTAGAAATCAGTAAAGAGGAAATGAGGAACGATCTAAGAGCTAGTTGTGGGGAAAGTGGAAAGACCAATGCAGAGTATTTTGATACAACTCATGTGTTAGAAAAAGACCTGGAAAGAGTAGATACAGCACCTGAATTTAGTGACAGAAACCAAGCGCTAGATGAAGGGCATCCAGTAGTAATAAATAGTTGTGAAAGTAGAGGAGGCTCTGGAGCTGAACCCACCCATCACACAGACATTTTGAATCTGTGTCTCCAGACCGATTCTGTATCTAATATTGAAAATGCCAGCCCCGAGGGATGGGATTTAGCTAGACAAGACATAAGAAAAAATTTAATTGGCCCTCCTAACCATGATATAATACATCACTCAGGACAAGGCAGTGCAGGTGCAGAAGAAAGTCAGCATGAGGCCGTGTTACATACTCCTGGGGTTGACAGGGATGAAGATCAGGCTGTTGTTTCCTCAGTAAAACATGAAGTGGCAGCTCAGTCTAGGACAGACCTTAATTGTTCTCTGGGAACTAATGCAAACAGAAGAGATTGGTGTTTGTGTAAGGCAGAAGGCTCATTAATAGAGGGGTCTGAAAGTACAGCGACTGGGAACTGTAGTCCTACCATTAACTTGCCAAGTATTATGAAAACAGACTCTTGGGCAACAGATCCAGGTCAAATCTGGCAGCCAAGCTTGGATTCGGCAGTGAATAATATGGATATATTGGAATTCTCTGGTATACCAGATGGCCAAACTCGTGGATTCGCCAGTTGGCTTGATTCTGTTAACCACTGGCCTATCAGAGATGTGGGAGGCTTAGACAGTTGCTGGGAACATTTAGATACAGTTGAAGGCAAGACAGGGCTGGAGGTGGACTCACCAGCAGCTGTGTGTGGGGAACAAGTCATTGCTAAGTGCTGGGAACAAAGCCGAGACATGGCTAGACCGTCGGTTCTGGGAACCTCCCACGGTGCTAGCACTGAAAGTCCCGCTGGTCCCCAAGACAATGACATCAGCAACTCAGATTTATCTGAAGATGAAATTGCTAACCAGAGATATGGATTGTTGTAGCAAGAAATAGAGCCTGATAAAGAAGAGGTACTTAACCCCAGTATGTAGTATAGACTAGCCAAAGACTTCTGTAGGTTCTGTTTTTCCTAATGTTTCCCACCTACTTCATTATCCATCACTGTCTTCTCTGAGACCTGCTTCATCTCCTTGAAATCTGTGCAAACCAAACACAAATAGGTTGACAAAAAAATAATTTAAAGAAAGCAGAATGGTTGTGTTGGGAACTAATTAGTCTATTTTAGCTTTTCTCTGGAATCATTTTCTCATTATTGAGAAAGTGGGCTTTGGTTAGCACTGACTGAACCATACACTGGCAATAATTGTAAAAACAATCTCTTTTTTTGTCAGCCTATTTAAAATAATACAGTTCGGCCTTTTGCATTTCCTAAACGCGCTCATGCACAGCAACCTTTTGTATTATTTTAAAAGGTGTGGTGGTCTTTACTTTCTGACTTGTCTGATGGACATTTACTGATCACACAAAAATGATAGAAAATAACATACATTGATTTCCCTTTCTGTTTAGCCTTCCGGTGGTACATTTAATGGATTCACCCAGGTAAGAGATCGATTTGCTTGCACAATCCATCTTTGAGAATGAGTGACCTTGGTGTCACTTGAGTAGCATAACGTTTAAGCACGTCGGTGCGATACTTGACCCTATCACTTGCAAGTTTGGTAATGGAAGCAGTGATAGTGGCAGTATTGTAGGGTTGTGGTGAAGAGTCCCTGAGACATACAATTGGCAGGCACCCTTGGTAGGTAGTACGTACGTACTAAGTGCTTCCTGACCGTCCTAGCTACTGATATTGTTAGCCTGCCCATTATACTGATTCCTCTGCTAGAAATTAGAGGTTGTCCTGACCTAAGAGGTCCACTAGATTCAGCTGTCAGAAAAGAAGAGAGAGGATTGTTTTCAACTAATGGGATGGGTCTTTAGAAAAAAGAAATGGTTTTTAGGAGCCCCTTTACGTGGAATCATCTAAGAGCCATACTGCATAGAACCTTACCTCTTCAGTCCTTCTTCAGGAAGGGGCTGTTTGAGGCTAAGAAACCATTGACTGGCTCTGTCGAGGAAGGCGGAATTTTCCTTGGGCATCTGTGGAAAAGAAGCCACAAGATGGACTGTCCCATCACTTGATACGACCCAACAGATGGGCACTTGTCACCCATGTAAAAGGCAGACCACCCGGCTCTCAAGCCCTTGGGATAATTTCTGAAAACCTCTTGAGGGAGGACTTCACACAGAGGCCAGTCTGTGCTGAATGCTTTGTCTCAGATTATTAGAGAGGAACAGTTTCTCATTTTAGCCTTTAGAATTTCTCTATTTAAAGGTTTGCTTACTTTGCCCCATGTTATCTATGAAATGATAAAGTCCACCCAGACCCACCTCCAAATGCAGGTTCACTCGGCCACAAAGGGAGATGATAATGTATCTCCTCACCTGCCTAAACCTCTTTACAAGGTCGGGGCATGAGAATTGTTACTCATTTCTCATTTTTCTTTCACTTGTGTGCTTGTCAGTTACAAATTCACATCATTTAAAGAGCAACCAAATTGTATAATCGCGTTTTATGTAAAAAGTTCAGACTGTCACACGCCTCCATTTCCGGTTTCTTAGAGGTAAATACTTTTACTCCTTTTACCAGATTCTCTGATCTCAGCCGCATATGTGTGCATGACTTGTTTGTAAGCTACTTTGTGGTTTCTAAAGCGTTGTCTATCATCTATTATCTATAGACTCCTCTCTCTGGAAGGGGCGGGCTTGACATACCTGCAGACGCCNGGTAATAAATAGTAGAATGATGTAAATGCTCTCAGCGCCCCAGCCATGAAGGTTACGCTTACTTTCATGCCAACCTTTTGTTCTCCTTTGGGGAAATAATTGCAGGGTCTTTTCCTTTGCTCAGTGTTTCAGGTCCTTCTTGCTAATTCAGCCCCATGCTCTGTAGTTCTGTAAATCTCCCCTCCTCTTGTTGGCAAACGTAAAGCATTCAGTCAGCCTCCTCTTCCCGAAGAATTTGCTCGCCTCTCCTTCCCGCTGCTCCGCCTGAACTGGGTTCTCTCTAGCTCCACCTGCTGCCCCCGCTGTTTCCCAGACTCCCCTGGGGTGTCTGCCCGGGGGGTTGCCCTCCCCTCTTCCTTCTGTCAGTCCTTCCTTTCTGGACACAGGTCTCTTCATTTGTGGTTTAATGCCACCTACTGGGACACATCCGCATCCGCAAATTCAGGCACACCCTCCTGTAGCTTTCAGAAAAGCGTGCGTGAGAAGTATGCATTGGTGACCTTATACGTCTGCAAATGTCTGTGTCTATGTACAGAATGGTCGCTTGGATTGGATATTGTATTAGAATATAATATTTTCCCTTAGAATTTTGAAGCCATCCCTCCATTCTTTTTTCCTACCTCCCAGTGTCGCCACCGAGGAACACTTGTTTTGATTCTTTTTTTAAAAATTTAATCGTATCTTAGATTTAATAAAATTACCATTATCATGAAAACTCCATGCTAATTTTTTAAAAAATTTTTAAATGTTTTATTTATTTCTGAGAGAGAGAGAGAGCAAGCGAGAGAGAGCGTGTGAGCAGGGAGGGTCAGAGAGAGAGGGAGACACAGAATCCGAAACAGGCTCCAGGCTCTGAGCTGGCAGCACAGAGCCCGACGCGGGGTTGAACCCACAAACTACGAGATCATGACCTGAGCCGAAGTCGGACGCTTAACCGACTGAGCCACCCAGGAGCCCCTCCATGCTAATTTTTTGAGTAAACCGTTTTCCGACAGAACTATTTCACAAACAATAACTTTACTTCATGTTTGACTTTTATAGCAGGATCACAGCGTCTTTTATTTTTCCGAGAATAGATTTTGAGGGGTGCCTGGGTGGCTCAGTCGGATTAAGCGTCCTACTTGGGTTCAGGTCATGATTGTACGGCTTGTGAGTTCGAGCCCCACGTGGGACTCTGTTGACAGCTCAGAGCCTGGAGCTGCTTCGGAGTCTGTGTTTCCTCTTTCTCTGCTCCTCCCCTGCTCACTCCCTCTCTCTGAAAAATAAATATTTTTTAAAACTTAAAAAAAATAGATCTTGAATTAATATTTGAAGGTTTTATCAGTTCTCCCAGGGGGCTTTCTTAATCTTGAATAATTATTTAAATTGTATTCTCATTCCAAGTATCTGTCATGTTGTTTTCCTTGTTGACCCTTTCTTCATGTATTAGCCGGTCTTTAATTGGACTTCACCATTATTTGTGTAATACTATAATGGTTCGCCAACATCATTTTCATCTACTCCTAGAAATTCTGTATCTTATTTCAGAATTTTAATTGTAATTTGCAGGAGTTTGTATTTGCGTAGAGACCGAAGTATTGAGAATTATTGGGGAAAGACTGGCAGTAGTCCTAGTTTTTATTTTAATTCAAATTTAGTAAATCTACAGTCTTATCTTAGTTTCAGGTGAACGGATAAAGAGGTGGTCTTTCTATTTACAATGGAATATTACCAAGCCATAAAAAAGAATGAAATCTTGCCATTTGCAATGATGTGAATGGAGTTACAGAGTATAATGCTAAGTGAAGTAAGTCGGTCAGAGAAAGACAGATACCATATGATTTCCCTCATATGTGGAATTTAATACAACAAATGAGCAAAAGAATAAAAAAAGAGAGGGAGAGAGAGAGAATGACAAACCAAGACAAACTTTTAACTGTAGAGAACAAACTGATGGTTACCAGAGGGGAGATGGACAGGGGGCTGGGGGAAATAGGTGATGGGGATTAAGTGCCCCTATTTGTGAAGAACCCGGGGTAATGTATGGAAGTGTGGAATTATTGTTGTTTTGATTTTCCATATTTTTAAGAAAACTCCTCTCTCTCTTTCTTTCTCTTTCTGCCCCCTTCAATACCACTCTCTCTCTCCGGAAGTTTGTAGAATCTCTTTTTTACCCCTTGTTTCTGAAATTTTACAGTGATCTACTGTGGTCTGACCCCTGATGTGAATTCTTCAGGCATTTATTTTTCTTGGGCTGATTAAACTTCCAGCTCTTCTGTCTCCTGTCTGGTGGTTGTAATAGGAGGTGATTGGGAAAGAAGTTGAGGGTGGGGTGATGGAGTCCCTGCTCTCAGTATTTATCTCACTCAAGGTTGCTACTTGCCTAAGCTGCCTGTGTGTTCCCTAGTCCAGACACCCTCTGTTTCAGCCTCTGCAAAAACGTCAAGTCTTGTGCTGGGGTGCAGGGATATCACTTGGTTTGTGGATCAATGAAAGGATCTCGAGGTCCAGTTACTTTTTATTAGCCTTCTAGCCAGTTCCCACGTTTAGCACCACCCAGCTTCTGTTTCCCTTGGTCCTTGCATTTCTAATTCTTTTTTTTTTAAATTTTTAATGTTTATTTATTTTTGAGAGAGAGAGAGATGGACAGACATAGCAAGAATGGGGAGGGACAGAATCCAAAGCAGGCTCCAAGCTCTGAGCTGTCAGCACAGAGCCTAATGCGGGGCTCAAACTCACAAACCTCGAGATCATGACCTGAGCCGAAGTCAGACACTTAACTGACTGAGCCACCCAGGTGGCTCCCTGCCACATGTTTCTAATTCCTGATCCATTGGGAGTTCTGAGTAATAAAACAGGTTGCTTTTTTTGGCATTTCTTACATCACCTGAGGATAGAGATTTTTTTCTGGGCCCACCAACTTACTTGTGCATTCGTCTGCTTTTCAGTTTTGTTGCTCTTAATCTTTCTTCTCATGCTTCTTATGCTCAGGGATTTATGCCTTTTTAAATTTGTCTTATGAAATTCCCTTTACGGCTTAGTTTGGATTCTGGAGGTAACAGAGGTAATTGTCTCAATATAACATCATTAACCAAGTGCCACTGTGTCATCTTCTCTGTTGGGAAGGGCTGATATCTAATTCTATAGGTACTTTTTCTTTTTTTTTGGTCTTCAACTGGTCTGATTAACCAAGACTTCTGGTCTTCTGTCTGCTGGCTGTAAGCCTGGCTACCAGCATAAGCAGAGATGAATATTGTCTTAGAGATCACTGTTCCCTTAGATTTATTCCAGCTTGATTTTTTAGGTCAATGAATGCATGGTATAAAATGTTTAAGTTATGGTTCATTATTAGCCCATAGGAGTCACACTTAGGTCATTTAGTAAGATTGAATTTCCAGCATTTACAAAGTGTGAACTTACAGTTTAGAGCTACTATCTTTTTTTTCCATTAAAAAAAAAAAAATGTTTAAGTTTTTTTTTTAAGAGAGAGAGAATAAGCAAGGGAGGGTCAGAAAGAGAGAGGGACAGATTCTGCACGGAAAGCTTAGGTGCTGACAGCAGCAAGCCCAATGTGGGGCTCGAACTCACTAACCATGAGATCATGACCTGAGCTGAAGTCAGATACTCAACTGACTGAGCCACCCAAGTGCTCCTTAGAGCTACTAAATTCCTATTCAATGTAGATGTCCATAAGAGAAGCTGTGGAATGAAAATGTCCCTGAAATCACTGCCCGTTTTTAAATGATTCTTACTATATTATTATATGGTATCATGCTAGCCTACATTTATAACACTTAATTTAGAACATCTACTGTTAAAATTGTTTTTGCAGTATCTGCTCTTCTGATTTAAAATAAAAGGAGACTTTAAAAACTTTTATAATGTATTTATTGATACAATTGATGGAAGCCGGTTTAAATGGTATCTTTGTCCTTTTTTTTTTTTTTAAAGCAAATTAGCTGGAACCTTCATAATTTTTCATCTTTATTTTCTCCCCAATGTTCAGCCCCAGGACACGTCATTATTCACCATGCAGACAGACCAGAGCATGATCTGTAACTTGGTAAGTTGACTTTGGTGTGTGTTTTGGGGAAGCTGTTAACTTTCTGCTGAATGTGCTAGGGTTGATCATTCTAGGTAATCTAGAGCTTGAATATCCAGAATGTGGTTTCTGCAGCCCTTTCTTTTCTAGAAAATAGGAAGGAAGGCTTCTGAAAAATCTCACAGTGTCTTAGGTGTTAGTTGCTTCTACTTATAAAGGCAAAGTGATCCCAACAAAACACAAACGTCTCCTAGTTAATGGGTTTCCATGAAATCTATCAACGGCACAGACGTTTCCACCTGAGTGTAACTTCTTCCACGGGATTGAAAGTAAAATTGCCTCGAGAATTCATGCTCCAAGATAGATCTTCGCTTCTTCTTGAGCCTGAAGCGACTTCGTTTCTCATCTCTCATCTCCTCCCTGCATTTTTTGAGTTGTAGAAAGAAGTCATGCACAGTATAGAGAGGATCCCTTCATTGCTGTTAGAGGACGTAGGAAAAAAAGCTTAGCTCGGGAGTGAGTAGGAGCACACCGAATTACTCTCGGTGTGAGAGGACATTCCTCCAAGATTGTTGTTGGAGTTGTCATGGGAAACCTTTTCCCCAGCCGCTTCCTAGTGAAGTGAAGTTGCGTGAAGAAGGCTTGAGTGATGTCACTAGTGAACTTGGCCATGGTACACTGCGCAGCTTGGGGCACTTTGAGAATTTACTCACAAGGGTTATTTGTAGCTCACTGGTTTTCCCATGAGAATGGTCCGTAATTAACTCCAGCTCCTGGCTTTCACATTGAAAGCTTAGAATTGGATTTACGTAGAATAAAATTTTTTCTTTTTAGATGATTTCACTTCTAAGTAAAGAATTCTGCTCTGGGAAGTTTGTCTTAAAGGTTACCTTGATATTTCTTAAAAGGCTAGGACGTCTGGAATGCCATGTCTGTAGATTGTCCTACTTTCTGGCTTTTGGGTAACCAGGTGAGGTGGCGTCTGTGTGGCCTGCAAATATTTAAGCGTTTAAAATACAAATTATGTTGGTGTTGATAATGGAGCCAGAGAGACTTCTGTGGCGTTTTCCTTGGTGACTTTCAGCCCAAGTGATGGAGTAAGGGTTAAACCAATGCCGGAGGATGAGACTTAATTATAGGCTGTGAATGGGTCAAGAAAAATGGAGAAATACTGGAATAAAAAGAAAGGCAGTGGGTCATAATTAAACTCACACCCATTACTTTGATGCAGAAGTCCAGCCATAGAATCCAGTGGTTTTTAAGTTTTTCAAAACATCTTCCTACTTGCCCACAGCTTGCTATAGAAGCTTCCATTTCCTGCTCTTCCCTTCTTTCGATATGTAGTCTCTGAAGCAGACATCTCGCACCTTCTTTCCATTGGGACACTGAGCTTTGTCATGACCAGCATTGCAGATGCTTCTAACATTGGCTGGGCTGTGTGAGGAACTCGGAAGTCCTAGCAAAGTCACTTCTCCCACTGAGTTGTGATTATATAGGGTCTTCCCAGGAGCTGGACAGGTTCCCAACGTTTGGCCCATTGACTCATCTGAACAAGGTGAAGGTTGATGTTCGTAGTCAACTACTCATCTCGCCAGTCTGCATCTTATGGCCCACAGGACATCCCTTGAGTATAAGTTTAAACTCTATTGAATCTGCAATCCTTGCTCAGGGCTCAGTTAGCTCTATATCCCTTACAGTTCCCACTAAATTAGCTTTCCCAAATTTGGAGAAGCAGGACTCTAAGGCAAGTACCATACTGGAATGTGACTAGACTCTTTTTTTTAAGCTTATCTATTTATTTTTGAGAGCAAAAGAACGAGAGTGAGCACATGAGCACATGAGGGGCAGAGAGAGAGGGAGACAGAGAATCCCTAACAGGCTCCATGCTCCCAGCACGGAGCACCATTTGGGGCTTCAGCTCACAAAATCGTGAGATTGTGACCTGAGCCAAAACCAAGAGTCAGATGCTTAAACGACTGAGCCACTCAGATGCCCCAAGAATGTGACTAGACTCTTAACCCCACTCCCAACCTAGCTCCTTCCTCTGCAGCGACCTGCCTTCCCTCTTATGACAGAGGATACTAGAAACTAGAGTCCTAGAAACTAGAGCACTAGGGTGCACTGAGACTGCACTTACCATTCTGTTCTAAAGGAAGAATTCCATTTCTGTGTCTCGGAGTTAAACCATTGGGACATCCTGCTGCCACCAATAAATTTAGAGTATCCTTCTCCTTAGAATGTGTAATGATTGCCACTCCAGCAGTAGATAGGAAATGATCACCGAATGATCCTAAATACAACATGGTATCAACCCATTTGCAAGTCTGTTAAGGGAGGCATCTTGTAGAAAATAAGTGGTAGAATCAGGGCCTAACTCTGACCAGGACTATTTTAGACTTTTCCACGAGATGTGGTTTACAGTCTGCCTGTGCTTTTCTTCCATCTTGATAAAATATTTACAATTTTACATGATCCTAGAAGGAATAGAAGGGGATTTCTGTTTCTGAATTAGAGTAGCTGATTTTATGTGCGCAATCATGCTATCGTGTTTCATCCTTACTCATCACTGAGTTATATTTCTCTAACTAGAATTTAAGTTGTTAAGTTGCAGAGCTATATTGTAATATCTGGTGTGATATTATAATATAGGGGAGGTGTTGTGACTTGTGGGGATATAACCAACCTTACATCCCCTTCATACTGTGTTCCTGTTGGATTATCTGATGTCAGTAAGCAAACGCAAGTCAGCTCATACACCTGATCACTTATTTATTCTTACCTTGCTTTAGAGTTTCTTTGGACTTCCAAGAAACCCAGACTCTGATGCAAATGTTTTTTCATTTTACATTATTTATATATATATATTTATATTATATTATATTATATAAAAATATATTTGTATTATAATTATATATATTTTTTANATATATTTACTTGACTCATATTTGGAAACTTCTCTTGGTTCCTTATCTGGCTTCAGACTTTCTCCTTGTAGACTCAGCCCACGGGCTGGGGGCGGGGGGTGCCATCTGCATATGGATTTCTTGGGGCTTTGTCAAATTACCCTTCCTGTCCCTATTGTGTAGGTAGTTTGATATTGTCCTCTCATAGCAAATTACCTTGATTTCCAAAGTCATAAGATCATATCCTGAGAGCTTACAGAAGCTCAGGGTTGCTATGAAACCTTGCTCCATTACAGAGATAATTCTTTTGGAACAATAAACGTGAAATCTTTCCCATAAAAAACTCTTGAAAGCATATTAGAGTGAATTTTATCTCATTCTTTCTTAAAAATTGTGTCAGGTCGCCCCTTAAAAGTTATAAAAGCCCATAAAAATATCAAATCACTGCACACTTATCTACCAAAGTGTCCTTTCTTTTTTATTATGTGTGTGACCATGGTATGAGTCACAATGGAGGATTTGGGGGAGGGGCCGCAAGAGAAATATTTTGTGTATTTATCCAGCACAAAGCTGTTCGTCATTCATTTCCTGGAATCTCAGCCTAGCTTCCCCATCCCTTCCGTATCAAACTTGTCATATGAAGCAGCCTCCCTGAACATTACAGGGGATCTGGCTCTCCGTTGCTTCTGGTGAGAAAGAGTCTGACTGAAGTTACTGATTTCCCCAATCACAGCGTTTATTGGAAACTTCGTACTCCTCTAGGAAAACACTTTTCAACTTTCTTACACTTGAAGTGTCCTGATGGAAAAGGACCTCAATGTGCCTTCCGATGGCCACCCATTTAGTGAGATCGTGCAGCTGAATGAACGTGCTTACATTAGTCAGAATTGGAAATGGCAAAACATTTTCAGTAGCCATGGTGACATGCATTGGCTATGGTGTTCTTAAGGGCCTGTTGTTACTTAATAGTGCTAATTTTGTAACTAACAAAGTCTGGAGTGAAGAGATCCAGAGGCTTGATGCCACATATAATTGGCACCAGGAGGAAGTCTGTGTGTCAAGATCACCATGGGATGGAAGATCCTCACTCTTGGCCACACAATTAGAAGAGTCTAATTGGTATCACAGAGAATACCATCCTCTGGTCCCCGACAGAATTAGCTTATATGAAGAGACTGATTGCTAGTAATTCGTTTGGGGAGTGGGAGAAAGCAGAACAAGAAACTGAACGGGAATACACAACGCAGCAAAGCATCTGTGATTGTGGTGGTTACGTGCCAGGTAGCTGGGTCTGCTCTTCCCAGCCAGGGTAGTGAGGGGCACAATGGCTTCGTGGTGACCTAGTCATACAGATGAATGCATTTTGACTGGAATATTGGAGTGACCTTTCAACTTTGGGTCATTGGAAATGCAGCACATATCAGAGCCAGAAAGTCCTAGAACCCAGTACCTCTGAGCTCTTTCTCCCTCCTTCCAACTGGCAAAGGAAGGGAGCTCCTAGGATCCCCTCTGTCTCTGCCAGATGGCGGGAAGTACCATTTTAGGATTTCTTACAGACATCATGAAGGTGGAAGTAAGTACAACGAGTAGTAGCCAAAATGGTAAGTCTTTGTCAGACGTCAGGGGAAGTGACAGTGCTTGATGATGCCAAAGAGAAGCCTAACAAGAGTCCATTTCTAGGCTTTTCAGTTAAGGGCTCCTGATGTCACATGTGGGACCTTTTTTACAGCACAGATTTAATGAAGCCAGTTGCCTATAGGATGACCAAGAAAGTCTTAATTGTCCAGTATCCTGTGATGTTATCAACTCACGTGTTGAATCTTTTTCCTCTGACCCGAAAACAAACAATCAAAGGCTGAATCTGAACAGGCTCAACCCACAGAGCCGAAGGCAGAGGAGCCCCCTGCTGTTGCCACACCTGCCGTCGGGCTGGACTCTGGACTGGACGCCCAGGCTGAGGAGCCAGTGGAGGGGGCAGTGGTGAGCGCCGCCCCCGTCCCACCCTCCACCTGCCTCTCCTGCCCCAGCCCTGCTCATCTCATGATCTCGTTTCTCCCATCTCATCCATGCTTCCCTTGGGCCAAATCACCTCCTCATCTGCCATGGCTCCCCACGTGCAAATAGGCTCTGTGCCCTTGACAGTGAAACTTCATTCTCGTTTATGTTTTTGAAAGGACGATATCCAGACGCCTGCTCTTTTGATCTAGAGAGAAATGTCATATAACCTCCGGCTTGGTTCTCAAAACAAAGGATGTCTTAACTTCTTTTCTGAGACTCTCCCATTCATAGTAGATAGATTGTAGAACTCACAGATGTCCAGCCTTCTTACTGCCGTGCTC
This sequence comes from Crocuta crocuta, assembly GCF_008692635.1. Lineage (NCBI taxonomy): Eukaryota > Metazoa > Chordata > Mammalia > Carnivora > Hyaenidae > Crocuta > Crocuta crocuta. The sequence continues at coordinate 10,079,598 of NW_027532825.1, forward strand.
TGTCTGTGGTGGCTAGAGATGGTCTTCAGGGAGGCAGCAACCTGCGGGTGACAAACAGAAGTATAATATCTTTGACAGTTATGTCTATCGATTTCTCACAATGTCAGTTTTGTAGGTTGGTGTCAAGTCCCAGTGGCAGATGGAAGCCGCATGTTAAAAATCCTTGAATCTATAAAGATTCCTATCTGTACAACCATTTCCTCAAAATCACATCTGGTGTTGGCTCTCAAAATAAGAGGGGCCTTGAGGGTGGCCTTGGTGCAAGGGTGCGGACCCTTTGTCTGCTTGGAAACCTGCTCTCGCCCCGCTCCACACAACCGTACAACCCTGCGTGACACACCGGGATGAGCTCTCTAAGCACCGTGTTGAATTGGAGCGTGTAGCACTCATGAAAGTGTAGGATAACACCGAGGAAAATTTAATTCAGAATACTCCTGGAGAGTGAAAAATAGCTTATGTACGAAATGTAGTTAAAATGTCTCCCCAGAACCTCAATCAGGTTATCATTTACTACAGTCTTTACAGAGTCTGTACAGAGACAAAAACCAGTCTCCCTCTTCCCCAGAATAACATTGCCTAGATTAGATACCTAGAGGAATTAAAGTTATATTTCTTCCTATCATTTGTTGTTGCTATTTTACTGGGCAGAGGGGAGGTCATTGGTCAAATCTATGGTTTATTAATAGAGTAGAAAAATAAACATAGTGTAAGATAGTGATGGGAAGTACAGAGTAAGAACGACCCAAGCAAAAGGATTTTCCATTTAAAGATACAGAGTTGGACAGAGTCCTATAGGGAAAACAAGAACCAAACCGCCCTCTGCTAGGTTGAGTCGCTGTTGGAAGTGCTGTTATGCGGACTTTAGATTGGAGAGCACTGAGGCTCCGGCTCCGGGCTCCAGTGTCCGGGTTTTCTCCCAGTTTCACCAGTGATCTCCATAACTCAATGCAGACGCCTCCCCCAACCCAAGACTCATTGGGTGTCAGATTCCACTCTGTCCTGCCAGCTTCCCTTTAAGATTATTTAAATAAAGGACCAAATAAACAAAGGCACCATTGGTTTTTGTTTTACCACTGTTCTAATCAGAAAGAGAATTGATTTTCAAAAGACTACAGATGCTACCAGGGAGTTTGATATTGATGAGGTTCCGACGGTGATTTAGAAATTGCTTCAGTTCCAAAAAGTTCTCCTCAAATTTCTGTTTTGAATAGCAGCACAGACTTCATCTTCACCAGTGCTTTGAAACCACATGGATTCCATGCCCCGGTGTAAGGCTTGATGCCAAAATATCCATGGTTTTGAGCAAGGCTGATGTCCTGGCATAGATGGAAGGCGGGAAATAGACAAGCTTATGTGCTAACATATCAGCTGGAACGTCGATCATCCTGGCCATGTACCTGTTACACCTATCCTTATTTTAACAGACTTTCAGAAGTAGTTTCTGGTTTTGTTCTTGTTTTCGGAGTTCAAATTCAGGGGCGCCTGGGTGGCTTAGTTGGTTAGGCGTCCAACTCTTAATTTCAGCTCAAGTCATGAGCTCATCGTTAGTGGGATCAAGCCCCGTGTTGGGCTCTGCGTTGACAGCGCGAAGCCTGCTTGGGCTTCTCTCCCTCTCTTTCTCTCTCTCTCTCTTTGCCCCTTCCCTGCTTTTGCTCTCTCTCTCTCTCAAAAAAAGCAAAAGACAAAAAAGAAAAACAAAAAACAAAAAACAACAAAAAAACCCAAACCAGAATCAAAATTCATTGGTTTTTCCAATGAACAATATTAATAGCTATGAATTATGAAGTAGTTCCTATATCAGACCTCCTTTAAAGATTTATAATCTTTTTTAACTAAGGTTGATTTAAAAAATATATGACACACCATGTGGTAGAAGCATCAGCCATCACTAAAACTAGCTTCCCGCATGTTGGGTAAGGAGATAATTGGACAGGATTCCTCTTTCTGAGAGCACTTGTCTCCTAAAGCTTCTAATTGAACTTTAGAGAACAAAAAACAATTAGGATTCCTTGTGAAATATAAGGCAAGTTGGAGAGTCGTATGAAGAACTTGGGCACCTGCTGAGACACAGAGGTTATGTGGGAACCGTGGGTATAGCCCACTTGTGAAGCCACCCTCTATGAGGAGAAAAATTCCAGTAGCTCATTTCCCCATCTTCCTACCGCCTGAAAAATGATGATTCAAGAAGGCAACTTACAGCAGTTCATTTGCCTAATGCTCATCACAGGTGGCTCCTGCCTCTGTGTTGTAAATTGACATGGTTGGATCAAGTCCATTCTTCTCCATGTTCTCCCTTGTACTTAAGGAAACACCAGCCTATAGAATGTAGGTTTGCCCTCTAATGTGGATTTACAGCTTCTTTCTTCTGGTCCTAATAATCTAAGATAATGACCGGGTTATTTTTTTCCAAAGAAAGTTCTCCTTTGCTACATGTGTGATATTTATTGTAAAGACACAAAGAATTCACCGTATGTCCTGAGCATTAATTAATAGGTTGGTGATGGCTGTCATCAGTCAGGAGTGGGTTGACATGACCTTTTGAGGTCCTCTTTTTTGCTGCCAAAATGTCACCACACAGTTATTATATTGAGTCTTGACAATGCATCTCATAGGAGGTGAAGGTTGTGGTGGTTTTGTTAAAAAAAAAAAAAAAAGGCAACTGTAATTTCAAAAATAGGAAATTTTAACAGTGCTTCACAAAGAAACCTGGGGCTTTCAAGAGAAGTAATTACTATAGTTTTGTTTGTTGTTTTATTCCCCTCATAGCTAATGTTTTTAGTTTTTCCCTACAATGCTACATTACTCCTGTATATCTGCAGGATGCATTTTATTTTAATTAAGTTTTTAATGTTTATTTATTGTAGAGAGAGCGCGACAGAGTGTGAGTGGGGGAAGGGTATAAAGAAAGGGACACAGAATCCAAAGCAGGCTCCATGCTGTGAGCTGTCAGCACAGAGCCCGACATGGGGCTCGAACCCACGAACCACGAGATCATGACCTGATCCAAAGTCCGACGCTTAACCGACCAAGCCCCCCAGCGGCCCCTGCAGGTTGCATTTTAAAAGCCAACACTTGTTTCTTGTCCAAATGTTCCCATGTTATATGAGTAATGGAAATCCTCTTTAGGAAAATAAATGATCAGTATTTGCTTCAGATACAAATCAGAGAATTAGGTTAAGAATCAGATAAAGATTTCGACCCTCGTGTATTCCATTTTCTTGTTAGAAAGTCACTTCTACTGTTTTCTAAATTTCTGTCAACTCCTGTATTTTGTTCTAATGATATGAACTGGACCAGTACCTTTTTTTTTTTTTTTTTTTGGTTTCTTTTTTTTAAAAAAAAAACCTCCAATAAAATNTTTTTAAAGAAATACACTGCAATTAAATTTAGTGTTTCCATCATTCCTAAAACGGAAATGAGGAGAAGATCAAAATAAAGATGTTTTTAGACTTGGTGGAGAAACCTGGAAGGTGAAGCACCGACCCATTATCCTTGGGGCTCCTTTTGTTCTTGCGGCATTTTGTTTTTTGAAGATGTCATTGGACCTCAAGTTGACTTGTCAAGACCAATTTAAGCCACCAAAGGAAAAAATATATATATAACTTCATCTTGCTAGGAAGATTTCTGTCTGCTTGAATAGAAGGCATGTGGCTGTGTCTTCCTTCATTCAGTTGACAAATATGTTGGAGTCCTCTCTGGATGTCAGGCTCGATTCTAGATCTGGTGCACATAGCAATGCAGTGAATAGACACGGGTCCTGCCATCCGAGTTCACGCAGACTGATGGTGGAGGAGGCCAAGACTACACTGCGCTCGAGGTTTCTGCTGTGATGGTCACGTGGGTGGGAGACCGCATTTGAGGCTTCTCCTTGTGCAGAGTAAACCTGAGAGCCGGGGGCTTCCACCCTGCCTTCCACTCTCTCCTTCTCTCTCTATGTGTGTGTGTCCCTTTTTACCTTTCTCAGAAAAAACATCTCAGAAGTGGTTATTTTCTCTGAGTCTGACTGCGTCCCCACTAACAGGTAGTTACATTTTCAGCGCCCCTCCGGCCAGGCAGATGGCTCTGTTGTTACTGTTGTTGCTGTTCCAAGGCACCCAGTACAGAGGGGTGTGTTTATATTACACTGCCAGTCGGTCCTGCGTCATTGACTGGATTGGTTGACCCTCGGATCTAGGGGTCCTGAAAGAGACTGTAGCCAGAGATCTTAAAACACAAATATTTAGATGGTCCTTTTCTTCCTCTTTGGTTCCATTCAGATAATTTAGTTTTAGGTTTTTTTGAGAGATAAGGAGGGAGAGAGCACACATGCCTGGGCGTGGGAGGGGCAGCAGCAGAGGGTGGTGGAGGGGGGAGAGAGCATCTTAAACAGCTCCACGCCCATCGCAGAGCCCAACGTGGGGCTCAATCTCACAACCATGGAATCATGACCCGAGCTGAAATCAAGAGTTGGACACAACTGACGGAGCCATCCAGGTGCCCCCAGAGAATCCAGTTTTTACATTTAGGAAAAGCAAGCTGCTTATTGTGATCAAATGTACTTCTATCTTTCTTATTCTGCAGCGTAGTAGCTCTGTGACCTCTGAGCCCCCATCACCTCAAATGCAAAATGGGTTAATAATAAATCCCTTCAGATTTTCCTGTGAGGGCTTAGAAATAATGTAAGTCACTAGCTCAGCAACTGGCACATAGAAGTTCTTCAGTCAGTGATTTTTTGACGGTATGATTTTTGCCATCATCATCATGAAAAGTGGTTTCCCCCAAGACCAGCAGAAGTAGGTGAAATCTATACTTTGGGGAGAAGAAGGCAACGGATGTAGAAGATAGAAACCCCTTTTCAGTGTTGGCCTGATGTCAGTCTCATGCAGGTCTCCCTCGGCACACATGTCCTCCTGGTTCCTAAAGCTGTGTCCCATCAAAATTCTTTGTCCTGTCTAACTAAGAAGACTTTCAGACCAGGTCCATTGGTAGGGAATTTTTCCACCTTCATTGCCAGGGAGATCGGGTCAATCAGAGAACTCACACTGTCCCCTCAGCTACACCCTCCTTTAGGTGCTTGAAGAAGGAGAAAAAGGCAGGCGAGCTCCAGAGATTTACACAAAGTTGATATAAGTGGCTGGGCCTAGATCTTTCTCTCTACCATTGTACCAAGTCACTAAAGGCAAGGTAACAAGATGGCAGACAGCTCCCACACCTCACACCTCACACCTCGCAGAGCAGGCTGACCTGAGCTTGTCGGTTTCCGTCTCTGGAAACTGGAGGCATGGCTGTTCCGGCATGAGGCTGACATGAAGTGTTCATTAGCCACCTGTCAGCTGTTAAGCAGCCCAGGCCATCGGTCTTTCCCGCTTTCTGGGGTGTAATATTCCAAATCCCCTTCTTGAACAAGTGTTGGTGAGGGTTGTGTAATATTATTGTTGGTCCTGAATGTCGTTCTACTCAGAGGTGAGTATCAGGATTTGGATTGGTCTATTGAGCTATTTTAGATGATGGATGCCTAGTGATTTTCTAAGTGTTTCTTTTGACATGTGCTTTTTTTAAAAATTAAGGTGAAATTTGAATAACATGAATCAGTTTAAAGTGGACAATTCAGTGGCTTTCGTACGATCATAAGATTGCATCACTGTTAACCTCTGTCTCATTCCAAAACCTCCTACCGATTAAGCAGTTCCTCAAGCCCTGCCCCCAGCCCCTGGTAACTGCCAATCTGCTTTCTGGCTCCCTGGATTTACCTACTCCAGATACTTCGTATAAGTAGAATCATACAGTGAGTAACGTTTTGTGTCTGTATCCGTGTACACTTTTTGTCACGTAGGAACTCTGGCGCTCTGGCTTGATGTTTTTAACATGTCTGGTTGTAATGAAATGGGATAAAAAAAAAAAAACTCTCTTATGCTCTCAGTGTATACTGGCCAATTTACAAGCCCACGTGGGAACTAGCCCTGGCCATTGACACCGTTGGCTAGCCTGTGTAAGACCAGACCATTCAAATGTTAAAAAGACAACTCTGGGGGCTCCTGGGTGGCTCAGTCGGTTAAGCGTCCAACTCAGTTTTGGCTCAGGTCATGATCTCATGGTTTGTGGGTTCGAGCCCCATATCCGGCTCTCTGCTGTCCGTGCAGAGCCTGCTTGGGATTCTCTGTCTCCCTCTCTCTCTCTGACCCTTCCCCACTCGCTCATGCTCAAAAATAAGTAAACATTAAAAAAAAAAAGACAATTCNCAATTCCAGTCACTCCCCATGGATCAGAGTCTTGGAGATGGATTCCATTGGCCCAGCCTTCTTGCTCCACAAGTGAGCATGCTGAGATTTATGAAGTCCACAGATAACGTGGACCTGAACTTCCAGACCAGCGTGTGTTACTGTTCTGTATCCATTTCTCGCCCTTTCTTGGTGGCCTGTCCTCTCAACTCCCCCAGGGTAGAAAGGCCCTTTACACAGACCACTCCTCATGAGCGGGCGTGATTAGGAACCATGTGTATGATCCGTAAAAACTGCTTCAGGGAGCATAGAGAAATTATCTCTGACAGACTGCCTTCTGTTCCCACAAGTCTCAAGTGGCTCAGATGCTTTCTTTGAGAATGACTTTGTGTGGCCTGAAGTGACAGGCAGTCTGACCAGAACATCAAGGCAGTAAGGTTAGTGTAAACAGGGGCCATGTTGTAATAGCAGATATCACTGGGTGCTAATATTTGACCTGCATTATCTCAAAGTAGCTCCAGGAAATAGGCTTTACCTGAATATCATTATCCCTTTTTACAGATTAAGGAAACTGAGACACAGAGTTTAAGTGGTTTAACCAAACTGACACATCCAGAAAGCAGTAACATGAAATTCAAATCCTGGCATGTTAATCCATGTATAGCCGTCTCCTAACTCCACCAGGTGCTATACTTTTAAAAAGAGCATTTCTTTATAAAGGTACATTCATAGGGATGCCTGGGTGGCTCAGTCGGTTAAGCATCTGACTCTTGATTTTTCATGGTTCATGGGTTCAAGCCCTGCATCAGGCTCTGTGCTTGACAGTGTGGAGGCTGCTTTGGATTCTCTCTCTCTGCCCCTCCCTTGCGTGCTCTCTCTCTCTCTCTTTTAAATAAAATAAACTTAAAATAATGGAAAAAACGTTTCAAAAGTTAAAAAAAAAAGTACAATTGTAGACAGATTTGACACCACACCTACCTAAAGCCATCAGGGGCACAGCTAGGCTGAACTCTCCCCATGGTGACTGCAGCACATCCTACTGCTAATGCTCAGACTCAGTGCAAGTTCCTGGTGTGTAGCTGAGGGGTCAAGATGAAAGCAGAAATGCTTGTGCAGCCTCAGCCTTGAGCTTCTTGGAAGGAACATGCGTCTAATCCCCCACTCTTTAAAAAATTTAGTCTAATTTTTATTTTAGAGGGAGCAGGGAGGGGCAGAGGGAAAGAGAGAGAATTTTAAGCAGGCTCCATGTTCGGCGAGGAGCCCAACAAAGGGCTCAATCCCACGACCCTGAGATCCTGGCCTGAGCTGAAATCAAGAGTCAGATGCTCAATCAACTGAGCCACCCAGGCCCCCCTAACCCCCTACTTTGGATGTAAAGTGAATGTTTTATGTATCCTTCAAAGATAGATCAGGTGGCCAGGCAAGGTCAACTGTTTCTTGTTCTCTAAAGGTATTTTCCTTAAACAGCCTCTTAAACTACAGGCAAGCTGTCCTTTGCAGCCACCTTGGAAACTGGCACTTGCTCACGTCCCCATCTCTGAGAGCGCAAGGTGCACCCTAATCACCTTTGCTTCGAAAGATAAATCCACCTCTCCTAGGTAATTCTCATATAGACTTTGCAAATTAATCTCTAATTAAAACTTCAGTGTCTGAGGGGTGAGTGGCGGAGGGCGGGGCCTGGCACAAAAAAAAAAAAAAAAAGGAAAAGAAAAAACTTCAGTGTCCGAACATGCATCATTATTAGATACTCTGCCCTGACCCGAAAGGCCGAATTCATTAACTCTGGCATCTCTGCAGAAGATCTTAAGTTTTCAAGTGTGGAGCTAAATCGTGCGGACGTTGCCATGGTGACCCCGCCGCCGGCGGCTGAGTCGCGCTGGGACCCAGTTGCTGGCGGTTGATGATGGGGCTGCAGGCACTACTGAGAGAGTGGATTGAAAAAAGATGATTGAGATGCAGGTCAAGGGGAAGAAAACCACCAAGTTCCTTTATTAGGAAGGGACGCGCATAGATCTATCAAATGGAGTTTGTAATAACACCGGGTGCCCCGTTGGGAAGGAACACCCTGGGGTGTTCTGTGGTAGAGCTCACGTCTGCAGTCCTGCGGAGGGGAAATGGGAGACCTGGGCTGTTTTAAACAGAGTTTGCGTGAAGAGTGCCAGCCTCCAGCCTGGGTCTCCGCACAGGAGTCTCTGAGGCTAGAATGACGCTAGCTGCCTCTTAGGCTTTTCTTTAAGATGCCTCCGGAGGGAAATCCTGTGTTTAGACACAAGTGTTTGGATCTTCAGACAAGCCGAGGGCTCAGGTTGGATCCAGTTTAAGGGATGGGCAGGAATAAGCAAGGGTGGTCTATGACCAGGATTCCCTCTAAGATATTTATCTCCCTTTGTGACTTCCTAGAGGGACTCAGGGGCTCCCTCCACCTCCCACGCTGATTAGTGGAGGAATCGCAAGTGAAACTTGCACCTCCAGTCGTCTCCCAGTGGTGCCCGCGCTCCATCCTGTTCTCACCTGTAAAATGATGAGCCCCAGGGTCCTTCCGGCTTTGGGATCCTACTCGTCGCTAACACGTGAACACATGAATGTCCAAGTGCCGAATTTCTTAGTTTTCTCCATTTGGACTGTGTAGTGCGGAGGGTAAAGCCAAGAGATGTGATTTCCCATTACATACATATCTTTCTAAACAATGTATCTTGAAGGCGATCGGCAAAACTAGTGTTAGGGAAATTCTGCCCAACCAAGCATTTCCTGTTACCTTTTTGTCCGATAAGTAGCTCTTCATTAAGAGGGATTTTATGAGAGGTTTGCTTAGGTGCCCCCTAAATAGTGCATGCATGTGAATAAAGATTTTATTTATAATCTACAAATCTCATTATAAAGAATGGCATCCATCTTTTTATGAAAATACACTCACATTCTTCACCAAGCATCACTTGCTTAGAGTGGTCCGTAGGAAGCAGCAAATCCGTGGCGTCACTCCACATCTCGGGATCGCTCTGGAACACTGATTAGAAGGTGTGTTGTCTTCTAGGATATGGGATGGTGTGACAAAACACAGAATGTAGACTTAGACAAACTCTGTCACTCCTAGTTTACTGGCAGGGTGAGTTACTTTATCTTTATTCGTTGACTTGTGTAGGAAATGGGAAGGATATCCAGTTAGGATGTTGGGCACCTAAATGTGCAGTAAATGTGAAACACCAGAGGTAACGCCTAGAAAACTCTAGAGTCACAATAAAGGTCAGTTTTCCCCCAGAGGCAATGGGATGTGCATATGTTGAAACTGTCAAGCAAAAGCCTGCCTGGGACCAGAATTCTTACTCTCCGTGCTTGGGGGTAAATTGGTTAAGCCTAGAATTCAGTGATCTTTTGGGCCTAGAGCCTCTTCCAAGAAGGAGTATCCAGAAGATGGCTACTCTCTGACTCCTAGTATAAAATGTCCTTTAGCCAAATTAACAACATACAGTACATGTCTTACATTATTTAGCTACCATTTGTGTCACTTACCCCAGGAGTATTTTAATGAAAATGAAATGCATCCCAGGAACATATAATGGAAAATTAAATGGGACCCAGGAAAACATTTTTAAAAATCACAGGAAAATTAAAACATCTTCACTTGTACCAGGGTTGGTTTTTGTTTTTCATTTTAATGCTCTTTACACTTAAATATACAAAGAAAGTCAACATATCGGTGGTACTGTATTCTAGAAGTATTAGCCAAGCCCAGAGGAGTTCACAGAAATCAAGGCTTAAACAGATTCTTACAGTATGATGACGAAGCGTGGCATGAATAAGTTAGTGATAGTTTCATTCATCCACTCTGGGTAGACGGCAGCTGGCATCTAGCCCCACCCCCTCCACGGGGGTGGGAGCATCTTTCCAAAGCACCCAGGTCATCCTGGGTCCATTGCTTCTCTCACAGCAGTTCATCCTTCGACACACATGTAGGGGCATTCATGACAGATGCTCGTGTGTAGATGCTTGATGCACCCTTCCTCAGCTCCTGTTCTGGAAAGAACATCTAAAGTCCCCAGATGGGGAGTAAAAGGACCCAAGAAGATGGTCCTGTGTCTACTGATCAGGCCTAGAGAGATCTCCCCTAATTTTAAATAACGAAACAAATCAACACATTTTTAAAATGGCAGAGAGCCTGTAGAGAGAGCAACCCAAAAGAAGGAGAGTATTGCGTTGTGGGTACAGAGTTTAAATTTTCTTTAGAGAACAAAATAAAGTTACCAAAATTTTTTGTCCGCAAATTCCAAGGTGTCCTTCCTTATGTGAAACAAAAAATGAGCGAGGTGGTGAAGAGGTAACCACATTGAAATAAAAAGGGAATTGTTTATGAGGCAGATGGTGTAAGAAACCATTTTGGGGGGGGGAATGTAATATTAGAATTAAAATTTGCAGAAGTGGTGAAGACCGGAAGCCACAACGTAGAGAATGGATTTTGTGAAAGGGCAGATAGACAGATAGGAGGAGCTCTCCCAACACAAAGAGGAAAATCAGAAGCAAAGGGGATAGATGTGGGGGTCAAAGACTGAGGAAAGGACTTGCAGATAATTACTGTCCACCTTAAAGAAAGGAATAGACACTGAAGCACCTGGGTGGCTCAGTCAGTTGAGTACCCTACTTCAGTCATGATCTCACGGTTCGTGAGTTCAAGCCCTGCGTCAGACTCTGTGCTGACAGCTCAGAGCCTGGAGCTGCTTCAGATTCTGTGTCTCCCTCTCCCTCTCTCTGCCCCTCCCTTGCTCATGCTCTGTCTGTCTGTCTGTCTCTCTCTCTCAAAAATAAACATCAAAAAGAAAAAGAAAAAACAATAAAGTACAAATTATATAGCCATTGATACAATTTTCCTAAGAGGGATGATCTGTGTGTTATAAAATAGATAGTAAAGCCCCTCTAAGCACAGAAAATAACTAAAACTCCATGCATGAAAATGTTATTTCTTTTATTATTTTTAAACCCATGGTATCCATTATTTTTTTTAACAGGGAAATGCCTATTTTCAGTTAAAATTACTGAGCCAGTACGTACGTGTGGAATTTCATTCTAGGGCAGCCCCCACGCAGACCACTTTCTGGCTTGTCAGCCATTGCTCAGAGATAACATCGCCAAGAACACAAACAATGAGTAAATAAAATAAATAAGCCACACAAGGCGACCCAGACTCGTGTGGCCCGTCACTACTCCTGTCTGGAGCCTGGGCCCTGTCGCCCTGCTCCCCGGGCACCATCTCCTGGAGGGCTTGGCTGTTTGCCGTCACCCTGTTGTGTCTTCCCTGCTGTTGCACTGGATTCATTGCACTCCCTTCCGGGCGCTGTGTGGACAGGTGTTTGGAAGGGCTTTGGCACGAATGTCAGGACCAAAATGCTTTCCATCAAGGAGACTGTTGAGGCGGAAGGTCCAGCCGTAAGATCTGTGTGGTGCGGTAGAGTGAGAGCCCTTGCCGGTCCTTGTGCTGTCCGTGACGCACGTGCAGATTGCCAGGAGTCGGGGCGCCCGCGTGTCGGTGGGCCTTGGGGGTGCAGTCAACATGTGACAGAGGCAGGGAGAACTTATCCATACCTTTTCGCATTAGCCCTTTCCCACCGTAAATCTCTGTGGCCAGCAGACAGTACAGGTTTTCTTTAATGATTATTTATTTTTGAGAGAGAGAGTGTGAGCAGGGGAGGGGCAGAGAGAGGGAGACACAGAATCTGAAGCAGCTCCAGGCTCTGAGATGTCTGCACAGAGCCCTTGAGAGAGAGAGAGAGAGAGAGAGAGAGAGAGACAGCGTGAGCAGGGGAGGGTCAGAGAGAGAGGGAGACGCAGAATCTGAAACAGGCCCCAGGCTCTGAGCTGTCAGCACAGAGCTCAACGTGGGGCTCGAACCCATGAGCTGTGAGATCGTGACCTGAGCTGAAGTTGGATGTTTAACTGACTGAGCCACCCAGCCGCCCCACAGACAGTACGGTTTTGGTAGAAGTTAAGATTATAATAGTGTTTCCCTTGACATTTGGAGGGACGGGAAAGATTTAACATTGACTATCATAGGCTTGGAATACTTTCACTAGTTTCAGTCCTCAGGTCTCCCTGATGACCCTTAAACAAACACACGACAGATGGTCATTAATCATGGTACTTCCTAGTGGGTGTAACATCTCCAGTAGCAAGCAGAGTCCAGAAAATGTTTCCCATTTCTGAATCTACAAATAGCTAACAAATTGGAACCCATAAAATAATAACAAAAAGAGGGATAACCCTGTCACTGAAAATCACTTTTTAAAATCTGTCTTTGATTTTACCTGGAGCTCACACCTCATCTGAGCGAATGGAGTCCTGTTTCCCGTTGTATATTTATGTTGCTCTGTTATTACAGTCAGCAAGTCTGCATTGGAGATATTTTGGTAAGAGCAGGAAATGGGGAACAGATTCCAGACATAAAGGGAGGATTGGGCGTTCTTGATTTTCAGAGCAATTCTAGAGGCAGAAAGATAGGAGGGAAGACAGGTAGCAGACAGTCCTTCTCTGTTTCCGGAATATTCTTAAGGTCTGTAAAATCTAAGTGTTATATTTAGCTAGAAAAATAGGAATTCCTTGCTAATGGACTCAGAGAAGAATGGAGCACGTTAAGGTCCTCTCTTGTCCAAGTAGGTCATTAGAATGGTCCGCTTTTCCTCTCTGTAGTCAGAGTGCCTGTTTCCTTGGCACCTCGGCTCCGCTGACATTGTTAGTTTCAGTCTCTTGGTGATTTGTGTTGGCTGTCGTTCCTCCAGCCCTTTTCGTGTCTGTGACAGAGATCAGGTCAGTTGCCGGCAGGTGGAAACTGGGGTATTTGCTCCTTTGAGGTCAGCAAACACCGGAGCCGGGACAGACCGAGCCCTTGGGCTCCACCTGCTGGTGGCTGGCATCACAGCAGCCACGCTGTCGAGGTCTAAATCCCATCCAGCCAGGGACGCCTGTTTCAATTACTCGGGAAAGGCAAGGTGATAACGTATTGCCAGGTATATCTTGGAAAGTAAGATCTGATACGATCAAATTGATAGCTATTTAGAGCACTTGAGATAAATCAGGGACTCCTCATTAACATTCTTTTTTTGTATGGAGAGAGTGAAGTTATTTTTGGCAACACCATTAATACTTCACAGAAATATATTCGGCACATATATCCATTCAGTTGAGAGTAAAATCCAGTCACTAATGGTATGTGCTTGGCGCATGTATGTATGGAAAGATTTGTGCATAATCATTTGGAGGAGTAGCCTGTTAGACAACATAATGGTTGTGTTTTGATCTGTAACTGTGTGTGTGTGTGTGTGTGTGTGTGTGTGTGTGGTATATACTGCTCTGTTTGCCCATACCATCTGCATAATATACAGTCCATCTGGTTTGATGCCGTTGAAAACCAGGGAGATATTCACTCCATAGGTGTGATTTTTCAGGCAGATGGAAAGCATAAGTAACTCAGAATTATGATAACACAACACGCTTTCTACATTTGAGCCTGAAAGTCACTGTATGCACACTGGCTTTATATATAGTTTCTGATGTGGAAGAAACTTTGCTAGGCAGTCCTTAGGATCCTAGAGAAAGCCTGTTGATTTCTTCAACAGTAAAGCTATGAATAATTGTTCATTGTCCTTCTTGGAATGAAGGTACCCTGCTGAGTTATGTTCTGATTATTACCCCCTTGACAACAGCAATGATACATCCATCCAAAAAACGTGTTCATTTAAAACAAAAAAAATGCAATTCTCTTACATTTTTAAACAAGCTTTCTATTTAGGGGAATTTTCAGTCACTCACCAGAATCTGAATCCCCACTTCAATCATTGTTAGCCTTTAAATAAATGTGTTGCAACTCATATAAAGGATTACTTTCCTGAACCCAGTACCTTAAAGATGGGACCAGAAAAAAAATGGTACATCAGGGTTCATGACTACATGTTGGATCGTTGCACACTTTGTGTGGAGCCAAGTTCCTATAAGAGAGGCAAGTAAATTTCTAAGAATATGAGTAATACTTGGCCATATAGCAAATAGTATAGCTGTTAGCACTGTGTTTCATCCCTAAAGTACAATGTTACGTTGTAAAAAGATGTATTCTGTGGCAGATTAGTTTTCTTTAATCTGTTTCATATAAATTGGAGTCAGAAGAAGGTTTTTTAGTTTTTTTTTGTTTTTTTTTTTTAATGTGTTGCTCTGGGGACGCCTGGGTGGCTCACTCGGTTGAGCATCTGACTTCGGCTCAGGTCATCATCTCACAGTGTGGGTTCAAGCCCCACTTTGGGCTCTGTGCTAACAGCTCGGAGCCTGGAGCCTGCTTCGGATTCTGTGTGTGTCTCTCTCTGCCCCTTCCCTGCTCATGCTCTGTCTCTCTCTCTCAAAAATGAATAAACCTTAAAAAATTTTATTTTTAAATGTGCTGCTCTGACCTTAGGTCTGTGGCTTACATTCTCCACCTCCTGCTTCTGATGTCCGCTCTGCAGATACTGCCCATTTCCTCTTCTGGGCATGACAGTGAATATCAGCAGCACTGGAACTTTCCTAACCTAACAGGACAAGCTGGGTAGAATTTATTTGATAAAGAAGAGGAACCGCTAGCGCTAATCACATCAAAAAGCAAGATCACTTTTTGAAACATGTGTGCTGGGCATATTACATAAGATCAATCGAACATTCTTCTTCCTCAGTCTTTTCTGATTTGAGCTTTGCAAGTCAGGCCTGCCAAACTGATGTTAGCATCTTCCGTGTGCTCACTAACCAATCTGCTCAAAAATAAAACTTCTGATTGCATTTTATTTAATTTTTGCAAGTTTTACATACTACCCAAAGCTCTTCTTTTGACTATGCCCAATCTTAAAAATAACTTTTTTAATCTTTATTTAATTTTGAGAGAGAGACAGAATGTGAGCAGGGGAGGAGCAGAGAGGGAGACACAGAATCCGAAGCAGGCTCCGGATTCTCTGTGCTGTCAGCACAGAGCCTGAGGAGGGGCTCAAACTCACGAACCGTGAGATCATGACCTGAGCTGAACCCCAAAATAAATTTTCACTTCTTTTCTAGTTGACGTTTCCTATTCAAGGACCTAAAATTTGATTTGATTTTTTATTATAATGCATATTTCATTTTTTAAAAAATTTTTAATGTTTTATTTATTTCTGAGAGAGAGAGAGAGAGAGACAGCCTGAGCAGGGGAGGGTCAGAGAGAGAGGGAGATACGTTCCAGGCTCCGAGCTGTCAGCACAGAGCCTGACACAGGGCTTGAAACCACGAACGAGAGAGAGAGACAGCCTGAGCAGGGGAGGGTCAGAGAGAGAGGGAGATACAGAACCTGAAGCAGGTTCCAGGCTCCGAGCTGTCAGCACAGAGCCTGACACAGGGCTTGAAACCACGAACTGTGAGATCATGACCTGAGCTGAAGTTGGATGCTTAACCGACTGAGCCACCCAGGTGCCCCTATAATGCATATTTCATAACAAAAATTATTTTCCCTTCATTTTCAAGAAGTCTCCTTGAGAAAACTCCCCAATATATATATTTTTTCACGAATGAATTTTAGCTTCTGGGACCTTCCCCATGAAGATTTTTTTTAAACATTTTTATGTGTTTTTGAGAGACAGAGCATGAGCAGGGGAGGAGCAGAGAGAGAGGGAGACACAGAATCTGAAGCAGCTCCAGGCTCTGAGCTGTCAGCACAGAGCCCAACGCGGGGCTCGAACCCACAAGCCATGAGATCATGACCTGAGCCGAAGTCAGCTGCTTCACTGACTGGGCCACCCAGGCGCCCTCCCTCCCCCCATAAAGATTTTAGAGTTTACACTGACCTGCAGTTTTTCGAAATTCTGACTTTGCATGGTGAGGATGCTTTTCTCAACATGGCTTTCTTCCATGACCCGGGTTTTGGGGCGAGTCCCCTTCCATTTTATGACTCGGACACCTTCTAGGGCTTTGTCACCATGCGCTTTCAGGCAACAAAAACAGAATAGCTTGGGAAGGGGACCATCCACCCTTAGAAGCCCTGTCTCAGGAATGGCGTTTGTCACGTCCATTCACCTTCCATCTGCCGTAACTAAGTGCCACGGAAGCTGAGGAGCGTAGCATCGTTGGGGTCTCAGGAACAAGAGTCATCATTTTCCATGTTTTTTTTTTTAAATGAAAGTATAGTTTCACACAAGGCTACGTCGGTTTCACGTGTACCGCGCGGTGACTGGCNTTCTCCCAGAGCTTCGGCCTCTGACGAGCCTCCGCGGAGGCGGCGCGAGGGCCCGGGCCGGGGGTGAGCCTTGCGTCCACGGACGTACAGACACGCTGTCGGGTTCCCGCTTCGCAGGTCCTGCCCGGGACGGAGGCTGACGCGACCGCCGGAGCCTCGGCCTCGGCTGCCGAGGAGGCCCCCGCGGGGGAGGCGGACATGGAGGAGGCGGCTGCCCCCGCCGGGGAAGGA